>NC_134574.1:89054468-89364968 GCF_050947875.1 Dermacentor variabilis | reverse complement strand
TGGGGATATCGATAGGCTGTAGGTGCCCAACGGGTGACAATGGAGGATTCTTGCATCGTTGGCAAAGTTCGCAGGCAGCGACGTAGCTTCGGACAGAGCGATATAGCTTGGGCTACAAAAATCACCTGCGCCCACGGTCGTACGTACGTTAGACAGCCAAATGACCAGCGGTGGGCACATCGTGCAACTGCGAGAGATTTGTCAAGCGCAGATGCTGGGGAACGACGAGAAGCAGTTCAGCAACATGTGGACTCATATTGCGTCGGTATAAGGTATCGTCTTTGAGAACAAGCATATGGAGGGAAACGTCCTGTTGCTTCGAAGTAAAGCGTTCGATGATAGATCGCGAATACGGATCACGACGCTGCTCGTCAGCGACGCGCGAAAAGTCGGAGACCAACAACACGCAGGTATCTATATCGGTTTCGCAGCCGTCGGGAGGGTGGAGAGGATTGCGGGAGAGGCAGTCGGCGTCATTATGTATCCGCCCGGATTTGTAGGGCATGAAAAAGGTATGCTCTTGCAGGGGTAAAGCCCAGCGGCCAAGACGGCCTGTCGGATCCCTGAATGAGGATAGCCAACAAAAGGCGTGATGATCCGTCACGACGGTGCAATGTCGAACGAACAGGTAAGGGTTCAACGTAGTAATCACCAAACAAGGGTCAAACATTCACGTTCTGTTATGAAGCAGTTGCGCTCTGGTGCTGGAAGAAGAGGGCTAGCACACGCGATGACGCGATATGTGTCCCGCTGTCGTTGGGACAAGACAGTCCCAACGCCATGGTCGCTTGCATCAGTGCGAACTTCAGTGTAACCATGCGGATCAAAATTACCCAGCACGGGTGGATTGATAAAGCGACTGATAAGCGTTGAAAATGCTGCAGCCTGGTCGGGTCCCCCGCGAAAAGGGGTGTCCTTTTTGAGGTGGTCTGTGAGAGGACGAGCGATTTCGTCAATTTTCGGGATAAATCGCCGAAAATAGGAACACAGCGCTAGGAAACTTCGGACATCGGAAGAAGAACGCGAAAGTGGAAACTAACCAACGGCACGAACATTATCAGGATAAAGTAGGACGCCAGCAGCGTCAACCAAATGACCAAGTACTCGTATTTGGCGGTGGCCGAAAGGGCATTTTGCAGAACTGAGCTGTAGGCCAGCTCGTCGGAAAACAGCAAGGATAGCTGAGAATCGGAGAAGGTGGCTCTCAAACGTTGTTGAAAAAACAATGACGCCATCAAGGTAGCAGAAGAATGTGGTCCATTTGAATGCACGCACAGGAGAGTCAATAATGCGCTCGAAGGTAGCAGGGGCATTACACAGTCCGAAAGGCATCTCTTTAGATTGGTAGAGACCATTTGGGGTGACAAAGGCGGTCTTTTCGCGATCTCGTTCATCTACTGCGATTTGCCAGTAGCCATAGCGCAAATCAATCTGCGAAAAATAACTGGCACCGTGTAGGCAGTCCAGCGCGTCATCAATACGCCGAAGTAGAGACACGTCCTTCTTTGGTAATTTATTTATTATTTATTTATTAATACCTGAAGGGTCCAAAATAGGACATTACATGAGGGGTGGGCATGTAAAAGGCGGGATTGATGATGTGGAAATTAGAAAGATTAGTTGGAACACTCAATGGCAGATCTAAAGCGTGCTGTATCGCGGATGAGGGCAGTTTGTCTGGGAAGACCATTCCAGTCTCGGGCGGTTCGGACGAAGAAGGAGTGCAGGAACGTAGTGGTGCGGGCTTGTGGTGGGATTACGGAGTTCGGATGGCCTGTTCGACGAACACGATAAGCCAGCTGGTCCAGCTGGCTGTCACGAGGTATGGAATAAAAAGAACCTGTGATAGAGGCATAGGCGAGAGATGCGACGACGAGAGGCAAGAGGCGATAGGTCTAGTTTAGATTTTAGTGATGAAACGCTAATGTGATATGAGTAAACTGAAAGAATAAATCTAGCAGCACGGTTTTGAACGCTTTCAAGGGCTTTAGTGAGATTAGTTTGGTAAGGGTCAAAGATAGCACATGCATATTCAAGATTTGGTCGCAGAAGCGTTTTATAGGCAACTGATTTCACGGGTGGTTGTGCCATGAAGATATTGCGGCGAAGATAACCAAGAATTTTGTTAGCTGACTTAACTATGATGCTTACGTGATTTCTCCAAGACAAATCTTTGGATAAGTGAATTCCTAAGTACTTGAAGGAGTCGGTAGTAGATATAGTGCAGTTGTTAATCTTGTAGGCAGGGGTAATCTAGTTAGGTCGACGATGTAATGAAATATGCACAGTCTTACTAACGTTTAGGGATATGAGCCATGTAGCACACCAGTCTTGAATATGGAAGAAGTCCTCCTGAAGAGCAGAGACGTCTGCGACGGTATTGATAGGGCGGTATTGGACACAATCATCAGCGAGAAGACGTATTGCAGAGGTTATAGTGAATGGCAGATCATTAATGTAGATTAGAAATAGGAGTGGCCCAAGAACAGTTCCCTGAGGTACACCAGATAGAACGGAGGAGACGGAAGATTTAAGGTTGTTAGCATATACAAACTGTTTTCGGTTAGTTAAAAACACTGGATCCAGTTAAGAACAAGTGGGTGGATGTTTAGGCGTGATAACTTTAGTAGAAGGCGAGAATGTGGAACCTTATCGAAAGCCTTTTCGAAGTCTAAAAACAGGGCGTCAGTTGGAATGTTAGAGTCGACGTTTAAATGAATATCATGAATAAATAAAGCTAACTGCGTTTCGCATGAGCGATCTTTCCGGAAGCCATGTTGATTAGGGTGAAAGAACTTCACTGAAGTTAGGAAGTTAGCAACATGAGAGTAAACGACATGTTCCATGATTTTGGAGCAAACGCTGGTGAGTGAAATTGGGCGGTAGTTACCTGGGCAAGACCGATCACCTTTCTTGAAGACTGGAATTACCTTCCCTGTTTTGCGGTCTCCTGGAACAATGCCTGTGTCAAGTGATTGCTGAAAGATGATGCAGAGGGTCGAACTACAGACATGCTTTGTATTTTTTAACACTTTGGCATTAATGCCATCGGTTCCACTGGATGATGAGCACTTCAAGCCATCTATTACCTTAAGGATGCCTTCCGGCCTAAAATTAATACCTTCCATTGGTCTAAAATCGAAAACTGGTAAATCTGGTAGTTCATTCGCAGGTTCTTTTGTAAACATTGAACAAAATACAAGGTTCAAGGCATCAGGAACATTTGAGTCAGAAATGGGTGAGCCAGAATTATCATATAGAGAAATAGAGCTATTAGTGCCGGGTTTTATCGTTTTCCAAAAACGCCGCGGGTTAGAGTGCAACATATTTGGGGCGGTAGTAGAAAAGAAATTACGTTTTGTGTGTGCTTTTAACGAGTTATATTCTTTAGTAGCTTTGTTATATTTTTCCCAGGCAGAAGAAGAACCTAAGCTTTTGGCTACACGAAATAATCGTTTTTTTTTCTGATTGTTTAAGCGCTTTAAAGTATTGTTGAACCAGGGGGAATGCGCTCTTTCATTTATCGTGATAGTTGGAATGTAAAGACCTATTAAACGCAGCATTTCTGTTTTGAAAAGTGCCCAGTTACTCTCAGTCGACCGCTGCTGATACGTAAGGGCAAGTCGCTCATGAAAGATAGAAAGTTCACGATTAATGCTTGGATAATCGGCTTTATGATATAGTGTTAGTACTTTCTTTCATATTTTACTTTTGAGTATATTGCAAGGAAACGTGGCATGAAGGACGGTGTGATCGCTAAGACCACTGACGTACGTAAGAGGAGGCATCTTATCGGGGTGCGAGGCTAAGACGAGATCTAGGATATTTGATGAGTGTTGAGTTATTCGCGTAGGTTTATAACAAGCTGTGATAGACCGAACAGCAAGCAAATGTTTATAAATTCGCTAGCCATGTTTGTTTGTGTTAGACATGACGCAACGTTACTCCAATATATAGTCGGAAAGTTGAAGTCCCCGAGTAACAATATGGGTGTGCTAGGATAAGCCGTGGTTAGTTCAAACAACGCATCGTGAAAAAAACGAAAGAAAGGAGCTATCAGTGCAGGGTGGACGATAGCAACAGCCGATGAGCGTGCGCGGTGAAGTGGCGTGGCAGCCCGTCCAAATCATTTCTAGAGGCGTTCTTATATTGACAAAAGAGCACTTAAGTTGGCGACGAATAGCAATAGCCACACCGCCGCCACGGCTTCCATCGCACCTGTCTGCGAAAAATATCAAATTCTGGTAGATCTGGAAGAATTTCGCAATCAAGTATTGTGGAATTTAACCATGTTTCCGTTAGTGCAACAATGTTACTGGATGACGAGGAAATGAGGCTGCATAACGAATCCCGTTTGGGTATCAGGCTGCGGATGTTAGTGTAGAGCAACGATAGATTGTGCTTAACACGCTGAGTCGGCCTCAGTGGCTTTTGCACTTGTTGCTAGAATTGACGTTCGACGACCGACTGTTTAGCGTGATCGTAAACGTAGGTTTTCGGACACAGACAAGTTTGTCGTAACGGAGCTTGAATGAAGATTGCTGCGCTTTTCCAAATTTGATTAGACGTCTCCTGGCCCGACGAGTTTCTGGGGAGAAGTCTTCGCTAATGCCGTATTCGGTGCCCTTCAGCTTACCGCTTGAGAAAAGGATGCCTTTTTTATCTTTAAAGTGGGCGAATTTTACTATTATTGGCCTCCGTTTTTCCTCCTGAAATGTGCCGAGTCTGCGGGCACGTTCTATATCACGACTTTGAATAGCTACGCCCAGGTTTTTGTGGCAGTGTTCAATTATTGATTCCTCAGAATCACGCCACGACTCATTTCGCTCATCTCTCACACCGTAAAAAACCAGGTTACATCTTCGGGATCTGTTTTCGATCTCATTAACGCGGTCAGTCAGCACAGTTACCTGAGCAGCGCAGATATTAGCGACGCTTTCTATGTTATTTACTTGGGACTTTATATTCGAAAGTGACAACAGGTCGGATTCAATCTTGGTCAACCGTGTGCCGAGTTTGCTGAATGTTTTCTCATGATCAGCAAGGGTTGACCTAATTGAATTTAGCTGCTCAAGCATGGCCGACTGCCCGATTTGCAATGCCTTTAGAACATCAACCATATCAGCAGGGAGTACAGTTGGATCATTTCTAGGTCCAGGATTAGTTTCAATATCTCCTGCCAACAAAAGTAATTTCAAAAGCATGCGAGCACAGCCAAATACTATACAAAGAGAGCGCCGTGGGGCTGGCAGCACGAGTAATGTCCGGTAACCAGTGCGTTTAGCGAAAAGACAACATCAATTTGTTACCTGCGTAGCGATGAAGTGAAGTCGGTTAGGATGGCCCATCACTGACGCGCCACCAAGCCCACTGAGCGTGGCGATGGTCTGTCTAGGTTTTATATCGGGGATCCGAGGAAGATGGCGCTGTCAATCGAAGATAATGTGCTAGATTAGATAGAAGATAGATTAAGGTGACCGTAGTCGATACGAAATATCCAGGTGTTGTCCTCCTTTTTAACGAGAAAGACAGGTGACGCCCACGGAATGCAGGAAGGCTCGATAATATCCTTGGAGAGCATTTCGTCCACCTCCGTTTAGATCACCTCGCTTTCAGCCGCAGACACTCGGTAGGGCCGCGGTGTATAGGAGGAGCGTCACCAGTGTAAATTGAATGGGTGACGGCACTGGTTCGACCTAGCGGGCGATTGCCAAAATCAAAGATGTCGTCATAGGACATCCCAATGCGGCGAAGAGTGTCGGCGTAAGCAGGTCGCAGATCAGTAGCTATAATTGGCGCAGACTTGTCGTTCCGTGAAGTAGGAGGGGAAGAAGCTGCCGCAATGTGGAATCGTGGTTCAGGCTTAAGTGCAGCCACTCCCCACTCTTCCAAAGGCGACAGTACATCGAGAGTTGCACCCTCAGGAAGCACTTACAATCACGAACCAAAGTTCAGAAGAGCAAGCCACGCTCGATTGTTTACAAGAGTTACAGTTGAGCTTGGTAGCGCTATTTGGTGTGCATAGAGGACGTCCCAAAATGGGGATGCATGTAAGGACATTATCGAAGTGGTGAAGAAGGCGACATGAGGACGTAAGTGGCAGCATCAGGTCGCAGTTGAACAAATTCAGCAGAACGAAGTCGGGACTTGTGGTCGTCGGTCGGGTCGGTAAAGTAATGGGGCAGTTCAAGCCAAAGGGTGCCGGTGCGCAGTCAATAAGTGCTGAGTGGGCAGTCAGAAAGTCGATTCCAAGAATCACTTCGTGGGGACACTCGGCCACTGAAGTGAACAGGACGAACACTGGATTGCCGGCAATGATAATACGGGTGGCGCAGATTCCCATCACGGCTGTTATACTTCCGTTAGGAACTCGGATGGCAGGCGACTTGGCAGGTGCCGGGGCTTTACCGAGACGGCTACGAAGATCTGATCG
Organism: Dermacentor variabilis; assembly: GCF_050947875.1. NCBI lineage: Eukaryota > Metazoa > Arthropoda > Arachnida > Ixodida > Ixodidae > Dermacentor > Dermacentor variabilis. The sequence goes on along the minus strand of NC_134574.1, from coordinate 89,358,535 downwards.
CATGACCGACACCTGAGCGCCAGTACCGATGAGGGCTTGAACGGGTACATCATCAGCAAAAAATTCAGTAAGGTTCGGTCGAGCCACAGCGGTCAGCAGAGGTTTTGCAGTCCGAGTCGTAAATGCAGCCTCACCTGCAGGGGCTGCATTGTATAGTTTCCCGAGAAGCAGCCCCCTTATGTCGGGGACGAGGGACGTCGAGGTGTAGCCGAACGGGACTGAAGGCGTTGCGGCGAGGGCGAGCGGCTAGTGGTGTTTCCCCGAGAGGGAAGGCCGGCATGGTATGATTCAGAAAGAGGCGCAGAGGCCGAGCGTCGCCGTAGAAGTGGCGATCAGCATATGGTCGAGGCGAGGAGTACCAGCGGCTACTACAGCAGTGGCGGGAGATGGGACCGACACGGGAGCAAGCAAAGCAAATTGGCCTATCATCCGGTGTACGTTACTCAGAGGCGTTACAATATCGATTCGAGAACGACTGTTGAGGTACAGCAGAGGCAATGACAGGAGCGGTAGGGGTGGGAGGTGGGTGGACGGCAGACTGGATGTCTATGTTTGCAATTTCTTGGCGGAGAGCAGCTTGAATGAGGGACATGGTCATGTTTAAAGACTTTCATAGTTCTCCAGGTGAGCCGCCCGACAGTAACTACAATGACAATGACAAAACCACAGAGAACCTCCACTTCGTGCATACTCGATGTCAGACAACTCTGTGAATGTCCTTCTGACCAATAAATCGACAGGTTGAGCTTTATCTTTGACTGCGAGGATGGGTATGTCCTTTGCCAAAACACCATCGATCCATAAATAAGCCCCGCACCTTCCTGTGCTTTTTGCCGCAAGCGCAGTGCTATTTCCGAAACCATACAGGATTGTTGTCGCAGGAATTTTTTTTGTTCTCGCAGGAATGCCACGTCGCGCTGCTCCGGAGGCACGGAGGAGACAACAAGAACTGCCCGTGTCAATGACTCCAACGACAGTGCACCTTTCATTTAAAGTGACTTCCTTTAGCAAAATGCTTGTGCTCTTGATTTCTCATACTGGCTCAGTCACTGATTAAAGGGCAAATCAGACATCCACCCATTCGTAGCAATTGCTTCAAATGAAACCCATAAGGATTCCTCGAAAGAAAAGCCTCATAGTTGAACTTTTTTTCAACTATGAGGCTTTTCTTTCGAGGAACCCGCATGGGTTTCCTTTGTAGCAATTGCTACGAACGGGTGGATGTCTGATTTTCCCTTTATTCATTACTTCTCTCCACCTTGCGGGTTTCCGCAGAACTACTACGTCACACACGTGGCTCAGGTAGTGTGTTCGCTTCATTGCGCTGCAATGCGTCCTTGCAGTGATGCTGCCTGTTGTCTGTTCCGGTGCAGAGGAAACACTTCATCGGTCGTTTTGGTTGCGGACAGTCTCTCACCCTATGTCCGTACTGGCTAGAGTTGTAGCACTTTCGCTGTCCTTTTTCATTAGTCAGAGGGGGTCGCCTGTCCTTGGAACTTCCCTCCTCGACTGGTTTGCTTGCATACTGCGCGCTCGCGTTCGGAGAACGTGATTCGTTGCTTGCCGCTCTATGGTCATGCGCTGAACGGAAAAACTTTTTACCTTTCACGCTCGATCTTCTCGAATTCCTGAGTGCCGTGCAGAATGTCGTCGTCGTCTTCATGGCTTTTTCCGTGCAACCTCGTGCTAAGTTGTTTCGAACGTAGTCATCTAGTTACCTGCTCACGAGTATTCCAGAAATCCAAGTTCGCCTCCCTGCAAAACCGCACGTTGTCATGCAAAGAGGCCGCTGAGCTTTCGTTACGCTGTTGCACGCACTCGAGCATTTTACGCCGGCGTTCCGCCGCACGCGTCTGCCTCACAAAGGTGCACCGAAAACACTCTTCAATATCGCTCCAAGTTTTTATTTGGGATTTCCTCGAACGCAACCAGGCTCTCGTCGGTCCGGACAAACGGGACTTTGTGGTCTCAAGCATGAAAGACTCAGGCCAGCTGTGCTGCTTCGCAGTTGTACGGAGATTTTCAATCTAATCCTTCGTGAAGGTGCCTCCTCGCAACCGCCAAAGCTTGTTATGTTGTTGTTTATGTCAGGCATTGCTTGGAACGCAGCGATTCCACCGGGCGTCCCTAACACCGTCCAGCACACTGTCCGACTTATTTGGCGTGTCGCTACCGGCACCATGGCATCCGCGAGTACGACCTCCATCGTCTTGTCCTGGCCTTCGTCTGCAGTCGCTTTGTTTACTCCTTCCCCTATCTCTTTCTCTCTCGCGCCGAGGAATCCAAGGTGAACTGTCTCACGTGCCAGGCCTACGAGTCAGTCCTTGCTCTGCCCACCTACACCCCTTCTCGTCTGCTTTCTAGCTTGTGGAGGCCCATCGCACGGCACAACTCGACCGCCTTTCTCGCACCCGCTCTGACAGAGCCTTTCTCCCTTCCCTCCGCTTGATCCCTATGTCCCCTGCCTTTGTAACCTACCCTTACCCTCCTCTGTATCTTCGATGCTCACTGTCAACCCTCTTTCCAAGAACATGCACCCTGAGCACCACGCCGCCTGCCACTCTGCCGGTGCCTCCACCCTCCGGCGCCAGAACGCACAGTCCAACGCTCTGCGTGTCGATGCGGTGTCATTAGATTACCGCCCGCCCGCCTACTCCCTTACCACCACTGCCCATACACTTTCTCATCTCAACATTGCCACTATACCTGCCCCCACCTCCACTGCCGCAGAGGAGCAGTTATTGCTCTCGTAATCACCACTACCCCGGCCCGTTTCATATTCAGCGACTCCAAAGCTGCAGTCCACAACTTTGCGAAGGGTTACATCTCTTCCTCTGCGCACCGCATCCTTGAGCACTCCCCTCCGCCTTCTCGTCGTATCCAACTCCTCTGGGTTCCGGCACCCAGGCGACAAGACGGAAAATTTCATCGCTCGCGAGATGACAGACCGTGCTTGCCCGCTCCACTCCGGGGTGGGCACGCGTGACTCCCTCCTCACCTTCTATGACATCACCCTTCATTACCGGAACTCTCGCTTCTCCCTCCTTCCCCCTCACAAATCCCTGTCTAAGCTCCAACGGAGCACGTGGCGCCATTTACAGAACTACTTAATTTACAGAATTTACAGAATTTTCCTATCTCCTGCCCGGCTAGCCCTTATTGACCCCGGTGCCTTCTCACCCGAATGCACCCTGTGCAGGCACCGGCGAGCCGACTATTCTCTATTTATGCCCGAAACATTGTCCCCCTGCCTGTCGGCATGTATCTAGTCCGCAGCTGTGGGAGGCTGCTTTGGCCAGCTCGGAGCCCGATATCACGCTACGGCTAACCACCTGGGTAGCGGAAGTGGCCGCCAGGCATTATCTGGAGGCCATGACCGTCAGCTTGAAGGCCACACAAGGAAGGCATCAAAATTTATTTCTTTTCATTTTTGACCTTCAGTAAATATTTTTTACCACCACCACCGCGAACACGGACTGCGGCATCACGGATGGAGTCAAGCGTATCAGCAAGGTCGTTAGAACGCGGTCTTTTTCCTTAAGAGCGTTCAACAGTACGCGCGCGGTAACATCGTCACTTTGGTCGGTACCCGTGGAAGAAACTGCGTCACGCACTCTCCCCACCAACACAACTCTCGTTGTCGCTGTCGGTTGGGACACTTCTACTCCGAGCTTCATTTCCATTCATGGTGCCGCTCAGTTCGTTGCGCCTAGTACCTCCACTTCAGAGGTTTTTGTAGACAGCTGCATCTCACAGGTTACAATGGTGCTTGATCGAATGCAACTGGATTTATTAAGTTAAAGAAAGGAAGGATGCTCACAGGAAGCAACGCAGGGGCTCAAGTTTGTCGGCCAGGAACCAGCACGTGGCGTCCGTCAAACACTCTCACGGTCTTTCGCACTCACACTCAGACAGCCTCGTTGTCACGCGATCGATCGCGCACTCCCAAAGAACAAAATCCCACCACCAGCCCACCTGGTGGTGGTGCTAGATAGCAGCTTGTAAATTAGCTAATATGCATATATTTCTGCCTACCGCTACAAACCTAGAACTAGTGCTGCTAGGCGAACGCCCCCGTTATATTTGGTGGAGCTGCTGGGTTTCTCTTCAACATCCAGGAACTCCGCAGTCGGACGCTACCACCGGCCGTTGCGATTGATCGTCCGGGACCGTCCCAGGCTGCTGCTCCCGTGCCCCCGGCCATCGTCTGTCTGGCGTCATCCGGCTGTGCGATCCGGGTATATTTAGCGGCACAGGCGACCACGCCTGTGCCGCTAAATATAGCGCCTATATTAAGTGGGACGAGCGCGCGAAGCTCACAAATGTGATTTTTTACTTAACTGATGTGCCTAAACCTATGGTCTTCGGCCGTCCCGCCGTTCGCCGGTTTCGCATTGAGCAGCGCTTTCGTGGTCGAGCTCAACGCCAGGACGAGACCTTCACCAGTTATATGGAACACGCGCTCTCGCTCTGCAAGCGCGTCAACTCATCTATGGACGAAGCTCACAAGATCAACCACATCATGAAAGACATCAATGACCATACCTTCCAGATGCTCATCGCGAAGAGTCCCTGGACGATTTCCGAGGCCATACAGCTTTGTCAGCAGTACGACGAGCTGAGCAAGCAGCGTGCATCAACATGCACTACTCATTTGGACACCGTGGATCTATTTCCGTTGGATTCCGGTCGCGACGCTGCCGACATCTCTGCTTTAATGCCGGAGATAAAGCACTTCATCCGTCAGCAAGTTGCACGCCAACACTCTCTGGTCAATAGCACAACCAAGCCGTCCATAACCATGGCTCCTTCGCTTCCTCCCGTCATTCAGACGCAGGTTGCCGCGACCATCTGCCGCTCCACCGCAGCCAGCAGCTGGACCACAAACTTACGTCGATCTTGTCGCCCGGCCTTACCCTTTTCCCTCTGCTGATGCCTACCGGGCCTACGGCACCTTCCATGTGCGGCCGCCACCTTCCCATCCGATTCTCGTCCCTTACTCGGCCGCTGGAGCCCCTCTTGTCATCCCGCGTCTAACTCCTGATAACCGGCCAATACGCTATCCCTGTCACTTTGCGGGCCACGTAGTACGATTCTGCCGCCATCGCAGCCACCGTTTACCTCACAGTTACGCCTCAAGCTCAGTGTTGCCACGACACATTAAAAAATAGTAGTAGATTTTTTCGCGAAAAATCAGTAGAAATCAGTAGATTTTTTTATTTCAATTTTTGCACTCAGTTTATGAGCTCACAAATTCAGCGCTTATATTAGTACTCTGTTGAAGTATAGTAGCTTCCAGGAAATAGGACAAAAATTGACCCCGAGATTCTTAGCGATACTTTTGAAAAACCCGGGGATCCAGAGAGCCATTGTCAAGCACGAATTTAAAAACAGTGAAGCCCTCCGATGGCCTGTTCAAAGACGTCAGATGGTAGTTAGTACCTGAAAGCTTTAGAGTATAGTATCTTCCAGACAGGGGTAATTGGAGATCGCTGGGAGAGGCCTCCATAGAGGCCTCCGTGCTGCAGTGCACATAAAAATAGGTTGGTCATGATGATGATGATGATAATGGTGGTTTCATAGTTGTGGGGTTCGGTATGCACCCACTTTCCCAAATTTACCGCCTCACCTTTTCCCATAGAGCATAGAAACTCTGTGCCTTTTCCCCACTTTGCTAAAAGACAGATTTAGCGCCACGTTTGAGAGTCTGGAAACGCAAGAATGTATGTTAATCTCGGAGCCAACCACGTTTTTTTTTTCTCTCGCTAGGTGGCATCACATTAATATAACCTCTGTAACCTCTATAACCATCTATCCATCCATCCATCCTCTCTACTGAAAAAGTTGCAGATTCCGCTTTCGTTTCAGTAGAAAAGCAAGAAAATCAGCAGATTCAAGCGCTTTATCACTGAATCAGCAGAAAATTTTAAAAATCAGTAGATCTACTGATAAATCAGCAGCCGTGGCATCACTGCACAAGCTACAGGCCTGCTCGACTTCCGTGTCAGGACCCATTTAACCTTCCTCCGGACTCGTCTTAAGGGCCGTTTATAGTCTGACGTAACGCACGCGCGCACGCACGCTACGTCACGTCGGCGAAAACGACCCCTCTATAGTCGGGCGCACCGGCGCAGCCAACGTAACCGGCGGCTTCCGACGCGCCCCGACGGGCCCGGCGCCGATATGGCTCCTGAGCCATTCGCGCGTCGGAGTCGGCGGAACTCTCGCACAACAATGCATTGCGCGCGAAGAAAAAGGCGCCAACACAACTGCGCAGACGGCTTTTGCGGACGGCGCGCAACTTGGCGAACGTTCTGCGCATGCTCCGAAGATAGCAGTTGACGGCGCGCGCGTGGAAGCATAGAGGGGATGGCATCTCGGCTGGCACAGCGCAACCGACGCTGAGTGACTGATCGCGAACGACGCTCGCCCGCGCGCCGATAACGTCGGATTGTAATCGTGCCTTTACAGTCGCCACCCCTTGGATTCACGCCGGTCACCGTCGCCAAGTTGCCGATAAATTTCCCCAATGGTTAGCCGACAAAGCACCATGCCCACTGCCCTGTGCCTTCAGTTGAATGTATATATATATATATATATACATATATATATATATATATATATATATATATATATATATATATATATATATATATATATACTCCAAAAAGCTGTAGCTTTTGCTTGGTCTACTCCAAAAAAAGCGAAAGTGCCATAGTAAGTTCAAGAAAATGACATCATCGGAGTGGTACGAAAAATGTAGTGTCGTGGGCAGCCTGGTGAAATGCGTAATGCGTTGAGACAGTGATGCATACAATAAGTTTATCTATATATATATATATATATATATATATATATATATATATATATATATATATATATATATATATATATATATATATGTTTTGCTGACGTTCCGTCAGGAGAACCGGCCTTCGTCGAAGTCGGCGAAGGCCTGTCCTCCGGCCGGACAGTCGGTAAAAACATATGCCTTAACGTTCGTCTTTATTATTTTTTGAATGTTATTAGAACTAATTGAACGCCGTAGCCTACTTCCTTCCTAACATGAGTAACGAGCAGTGTTCTGTGCATATGAATAACTTAAAGTTATTGATGTTGCAAACTATAATGTCATGGTAGCTGGTGATTTCAATGTTCCACCTATTGTTTGGGACTCTTCACGCACGACTTCCGCGGTATTATCATCCCCTGGCTGGGATGCTCTGTTCTTCTTTATTGAATTTCTTGGATTAACGCAGTTTAACACGGTTCCCAATTTCGCTGGCAATGGTTTAGATCTGATTCTGACTAATTTTTGCGCTGCTGATTTTTCTGCTGCTATTAACGGTTTGGTTCTTGTTGACCATTCGCATGTTCCGCTCGAATTCGCTATTTTTCTAGAGGCGACTCATCTGTTGAGCGACGCTGTTCACTGGTTTGTTTTTCCAAACGGCGACTATCTAAGTCTTTACTCCTACTTGAATGATGCCGACTAGTGTGAATGGTACCATGCCAAAGATATCAACGAAGCAGGTGGCATCCTTACTGATAATGTAAAGTGTGCCTCGTAAGACTTTATTCCCTGCAAGGAGTTTCTCTTGCTCGCTAGGCTGCATGGTTTTCAAAGTAATTACGCGGTCTACTCCAAAAAAAGCTAAAGTGCCATAGGAAGTTAAAGAATATGAAATCATCGGAGGGGTGCGAAACATTTAGTGTCATGCGCAGCCTGGTGAAATGCGTAATGCGTTGAGGCAGTGATTCATACAAGTTTTTCGAAAAGAGCGCATAATGCGATCCAAAGCTTTTTATGTCCTATGTAAAAGAGTACAGTTGTTATGGGAATGAGATAAATGTCATAAATCGTCCATCTCGTGGCATTCTTGGAAACTGAGACAATATCGTCAATGCGTTCGCTGAACATTTTTCTTCGGTTTTCCTAAATACAGCGCATGCTCCTACCTCTGGTGACTGGCAGTAAGGCTTCAGTGACCATTTAAACACATTGTTACGGGGAGAAAATATATGTATTTACAATAAATACAGTTACAAGGCTGTAGCTCAGTAGCCAGCGCAACACCATCTACCAATGTTTGATACAATTTAACCTTCTCTTCACCTCCCCACGTCCTTTTGTCCACACTGGCGCAGGAAGGAAGCATCCCTAGGTAGAATCACTCAATGCTTCCTTGGGCGCCAAATCAATGTGCGAGAGTTAGGGCTTTAGTCGCGAAACGTGCAGTATATCAGTTCTTGGTGGGGTAGAAGACGTCGAAGTCACAGATGATATCTCATATGTGATGCTGGGGACTTGGCGAAGAACGCGGTAGGACCCGACGTATCGGGGCAGCAGTTTTGCACAAAGGCCAACGCCACGGGAGGGTAACCAAAGCAGGACAAGTTACCCAGGGCCTGGAATGAACGTCCCGACGACGACTGTCGTAACAGTGCTTTTGGATTGTCTGAGACGGCAGAAGACAGTCACGGGCAATGCGACATGCTGTGGCCGAGGGAACAGTGGCGTCGGGAGCATAGAACGTTGTAGTGTCGGCATCGGAAGGGAGCAGCGAGTCAAGGGGCAGGAGTCGGTCATGGCCATATAGCACATAGAACGGAGAATAACCAGTAATATCGCGACGCGACGAATTGTGCGCAAACGTCACGAAGGGAAACTGCTGTCCCAGTCCCCGGTGATCATCAGACACGTACATGGAAAGCATATCTGTGAGTGTGCGGTTGAGACGCTCCGTAAGTTCGTTCGGCTGTGGGTTGTAAGCCATTGTGAACTTGTAGGACGTGGAGCAACAGCGAAGAAGGTCGTCGACAACCTTAGAAAGAAAACAGTCAGACCGACGCGGAAAAATGGCTCGCTAGGGAAATGGATAGGTTGAAAGTGCCAACGGGAGACAATGGAGCCTTCTAGCGGCGTTGGCATAGCTCGCCGGCAGCGACGTAACTTCAAAGAGAGAGATATAGCCCAAGCCAAAAAAATCACCTGCGCACAAGGTCGTACGTACGGGAGACAATCAAATGACCAGCGATGGGCACGTCATGTAACTGCGAGAGAATTGCCGAGCGCAGATGCTGGGTAACGACAAGAAGCAACTCAGCACCATGTGGACTCGTGTTGCGTTGGTATAAGGTCCCGTTCTTGAGAACAAACATACGGGGGGAAGTGTTCTGTTGCTCGTCGGCGATGCGTAAGAAGTCAGAGATCGACAAAACACACGTATCTGTATTGGTTTCGGTGCCATAGGGAAGGTCGACAGGATAGCGGGATAGGCACCCGGCGTCAATATGTAGCCGCCCAGATTTGTAGGACACGGGAAAGGTGTACTCTTGGAGGCGTAAAGCCCAGCGGCCAAGACGGCCCGTCGGATCCCTTAGTAAGGATAGCCAACGTAAGGCATGATAATCTGTCACGACGGTGAAATCTCGACCGAACAGGTAAGGGCGGAACTTAGCAATGGATCAAACAGGGGCCAAGCATTCACGTTCTGTTATGGAGTAGTTTCGCTCTGGTGCTGAAACAAGACGGCTAGCATACGTGCTCACGCCATTGGTGTCCCGCTGTGGTTGGGACAAGATAGCACCAATGTCATGGCTGCTTGCATCAGTGCTAAATTCTGTCTAGGATGCGAATCAAAATCACCCAGAACGGGTGGATTGATAAGGCGATTGATAAGCATTCAAAATGATGTAGCCTCGTCGTGTCACCAGTGAAAAGTGGTGTCCTTTTTGAGGAGGTCTCTGATAGGACGAGCGATTTCGGCAAAGTTCTCGATAAATTGCCGAAAATTGGAACACAGCCCTAGGAAACATAAGGCAATGGTAAAAGAACGCGAAAGTGGCAACTCACCAATGGCACGAACTTTATCAAGACCAGGTTGGACGCCAGAAGCGTCAACCAAGTGAAAAAGTACTCGTATTTGGCGGTGGCCGAAGTGGTATTTTGCAGAATTGCGTTGTAGGCCAGCTCGTCGAAAGACTGCAAGGATAGCTGAGGGTCGGTGGAGGTGGCTCGCAAACGTCGGGGAAAAAGCAATGGAGGCAGCGTCAGTAGCCAAAACAGCGGAACCGATGAGACGCCCGCTGCGAAGATCCTGGGCCGCTTGACGCGAAAGTACCCCGCACGTCCACCAAAATGTTACGGGGAGAAAATATATGCATTTACAATATATACCATTACAAGGTTGCAGCTCAGTAGCCAGGGGAACACCATCTACCGACCCTTGAGACACGTCAACGTCCTCTTCACCTCGCCCCGCGCTTTAGTCCACAGCTGCACAAAGTCGTACTTGACAATAACAAGTTCTACAGAGCACAATATCGCGGCGGCCGTAAGTAAGTTGAAACCAAAGCATTCTCTTCCGTACGACCATATACTAAGTTTTGTTATCAAAAGCTGTTCTTTTATTTTTGTTCCTCTCTTTACGCACATCTTTAATCTTGCATTGCGTACAAGAGCCTTTCGTCCTTTTTGGAAGACTGCGATAGTTGTGCAACATCAAAAATTTTCGCCCTGTACCCCTTTTCGATCCGGTTGCAAAAGTGTTTGAAATAGCTATGTTCACACATTTGTCGTTTTCCTTTAGGCATAAGGTTGGTGTATACTAACACTGCTTTGCTCACGGTAGGTCTGTGGAAACAGTCGTTTTCTTGATGCTGCACCACCTGCTGTTGCTTTCCGAAGACAGTGAGACACCGTTACTTCGACTTGTGAAAAGCAGTGGATGTTGTTTCATGACTTAAGACGTTAGTACTACCCTATGCATACTGATTAAAGACTACCTGTCAACTCGGTTACCTTTTGTTCATATCGGTGCCAAGTACTCTTTGTCTTATGAGAATACTTTGCGTGTTCCACAAGGGTCGATCTTGGGCCCATTATCTTTCAATATATTTTTTACTAACCTTCAAGAAAGTGCGGCATTAGCGTCTGCTTTTATACGCTGGCGATAACAAACTTTACCGTGAAATAGAATCAGAGAGAGCAATGCAAATATTGCAGCAAGATGTCAATTCTGTAGTGAAGTGGTGTGGTTCCAACTTTTGCGAATTGATCCTAATACACTTGTTGTTTTCTTTAATCGCAAAATATACCCCTCTCTATACGTATACTCACTTGATAAAATGCCTTTGAAGAAAAGGGAATTGTACGCGCGACTTAGGCATATTGATTGATTCCCGGCTATCTTTCCAAGAACTTGTTTCAAGTATCGTTAATGAATCCTACGGGAAGTTATGCCTCATATCAAGGATTACTAAATAATTTACGAATGTGAACAGCGTTATTGTCTTGTATTCTTCTTTTGTCTGCACGAAGTTAGAGTTTAGTTCGTTTGTATGGAACTGTATTAATATGACCTATGTTGCAAAAATTGAATAAGTTTAGCGACACTCATTCCTATCTTATGCAATCGATTTCTTAGAAGCCGTGTATTTTATGTCTGCGAGCTTATACTGCACATGTTTAATATTAGACCCCTAGAAATAGGGCGAGAATACCGTGAATTATTATTCTTATGTACACTAATTCACAACCACTTCTATGGTCCGTCGTTACTGTCAAGTGTAACGTTCTTCGTGCCTCGCCCTAGCTTGCGTAATACTAGTATTTTCTACCTGAATTTTTCTCGCACATCTAGCACTATAACACATCTTGTAAGAAAAAAAAACCTTGCGTCATGATCTTGATATAGTCCGCTGTACTACTTGCTCATTGTGTTACTTCTGTCTTTGAATATTTCAACATTTTGTGGCGCTTTGTACCACTGTTTCTTTACGTATTGGTTTTTTCTTGTTTTATGTTCTTTTTGGAACGCAAGGGCACCATAATTTGGGCGTAAACTGTCCTTGGGCACTTTTAGAAAATAAATAAATGAAATGGAAGAAATACCTTCGGGTGTGGCTTGAAAACCTTTGTCTTGTAAGCATATATATATATATATATATATGTATATATATATATATATATATATATATATATATATATATATATATATATATATATATATATATATATATATATATATATATATATATATATATATATATATTATAAAGGAGGTTTATTGGGGTTCGTAGCGACCGCCGGTTCAACGATGCACCGAGCACAGTCCCCGAACTCGAGCCTCTGCTGCGCGCTTGATGCTGCCGATGCTGCTGACTGCGCGCACGTTCGTCATCTTCCTTACAATGGCCCCGCGGAAATAAGGGAGCCATCCTGGCGACTTAATTTTGCGGAAGGACGGTAGAAGTGTGATATGGCGTGATATGGACTGTAGAAGTGTGATATGACGCTGAGCGTGAACGACTTCGCGGTTACGACGTCGCATGTAGGACGGCGGCGTTAGCGGCTCAACCAGGTAATTAACGGGTGATGTTCTCTCGAGAACGCGGTATGGACAGTCGTACTTCGGAAGGAGGGTTGAAGCTAGCCTAGGCGTGCGGTGTGGCACTAACAACCAGACGAGAGCGCCCGGGAGAAAAGTGGGAGTCGAGTTCTGCGCATCCTGAGTGACTTTTTGGCGGTTCTGGTCATCCGAGGTGAATAGGCGGGCAAGCTGGCCACATTCCTCTGCTTGTCTGGCGGCTTCCGAGATCGGCAGGCATTCGGATGGGTCCGGCCGGTAGGGCAGAATGGTGTCGATGGTGTGCGAAGGAGGACGGCCGTAAAGAAGGTAAAAGGGTGAGAATCCGGTAGTGGCCTGAGTCGCGGTGTTGTAGGCGTAGATGACAAACGGAAGAACTAGGTCCCAATTAGAGTGATCAGGTGAGACATACATGGCGAGCATGTCACCAAGAGTTCGATTAAAGCGTTCGGTGGTACCGTTAGTCTGTGGGTGATAAGCAGTGCATTTACGATGAACAATAGTGCATTCAGCAAGCAGTTGTTCAATGACTTCAGATAAGAAGGCGCGGCCTCTATCGCTTAAAAGTTTACGTGGGCCTCCATGACAAAGGAGAAAACGGCGAAGTAGGAAATTGTCGACCTCCTTCGCTGTAGCATTTGGTAGAGCAGCAGTCTCCGAATAACGGGTTAAGTGGTCTACCGCAACGATTACCCACCTGTTGCCGGCAGGAGTCAACGGAAGTGGTCCGAAGAGATTTGTGCCCACAAGATCAAAGGGTCGGGATGGGCATTGTAAAGGCTGGAGTTCACCGGCGGATTTGTGCGGTGGCGCTGTCCGGCGTTGGCACTCATGACAAGAGCGGACGATCTTCCGAACGAAATTATACATTCCCCGCCAGTAATAGCGGTGTCGAAATCTTTCGTAGGTCTTGAAGACTCCCGCATGGCCACACTGAGGGTCGACATGGAACGAGGAGCAGTGCTCTGGTCGCAAGATTCTCGGAATCACGAGTAACCAGGTGCGTCCCTCTGGGGCATAGTTGCGTCGATATAGTAGCTGGTCGCGAATCGCAAAATGAGGCACTTGGCGCCGAAGCGTACGTGATGCTGGAACTTTCGACGTATCCGAGAGACGGTCGAGCAGAGATGCAGTCCAGGGATCATTACGCTGTGCAGCAGCGTAATGGGCGTAAGGGGCGAACACCACAATGTCGTCAAGATAGCAAAGACATATTTCCCATTTGAGGCCACGCAGAACATCATCCATCATTCTTTCGAACGTAGCAGGTGCGTTGCAAAGTCCGAAAGGCATGACGGTGAATTCATACAAGCCGTCTGGTGTAACAAAGGTAGTTTTCGAGCGATCGGCCTCTGCCATCGGAACCTGCCAGTAGCCTGACCGCAAATCCAGTGAAGAAAAGAACTCGGCTCCCTGCAAATAATCCAGAGCATCATCGATGCGTGGTAATGGGTAGACGTGCTTCAGCGTGATCTTGTTCAACTGTCGAAAGTCAACACAGAAGCGGATGGAACCGTCTTTCTTTGTGACGAGGACCATGGGAGAGGCCCATGGGCCTTGCGAAGGTTGAATGACGCCTCGACAGAGCATGTCATCGACCTGGTCTGCAATGACGCGACGTTCCGTAGCGGACACGCGATATGGTCTTTGTCGCAGGGGTGAGTGAGTGCCAGTGTTGATGTAATGCTTGACTGTCGATGCACGGCCAAGAGAGGTTTGCGCAACGTCGAAAGAAAGGCGAAAGTGCTGAAGGATTGCGACAAGTTGAGATTTCTGCGAAGGCATCAGATCTTCGGCGATGAATGGGCTGAACACACCAATTGATTTTGAGCCGGGTACGGAGAGGGCACTCAGTTCATGGGCGGCAGTAAAAGACACTTCGTCGAGGACGGAGGCAATTTGTGTTGAATCGACCGACTCGATGTAACCAAGGAATTCGCGGCGGAGCAGTGATAGCGGCGATGAAAGGTGATTGTAAATGGGCATCGTGCTCACACCGACGGCAAGGTCAACAGCTGCAAAGGGCAAAGGAAGCGCTTCTCGGGTAACAAAGTGATGAGAGGGCATGAAGAAGACCGTCCCATCGGATATGGTACTACAGAAGACTGGTACGAATGCTGAAGAGCACGGGGGGATACAGGTGTCTTCTTTCGCGACAATTTTAGCGGCAGGATGAGCATCGACCTAGGCCAGGTCACCAAGGTGGAAAAGTTCAACCTCAGCCCGAGCGCAATTGATGATGGCATTGTGGCGTGAGAGAAAATCTCATCCTAGAATAACGGCGTGGGAGCACGATGAAAGAACTATGAATTCAATCGTGTATAAAACGTCCTGTACGATCACACGGGCAGTACAAGCAGCGGTAGGGCGAATGGGTTGAGCACTCGCCATTCGGAGCGACAATCCAGACAGAGACGTCGTCACTTTACGAAGCGTACGGCAAAACCTGGCATCCATAACTGAAATAGCGGCACCGGTATCGACTAAGGCGACTGTAGCGACATCTTCGATAAACACATCAATGGCATTGGCAGGTAAAGGAGGAGGACTTCGGCATGTCGACACTTGCGCAGTTCTTGCCTCAGGAACTGCGTCGTCTAGTTTCCCTCTTCGTTAGAGACGGGTCGTCGACGCACAGGGGAAAGCGATCGACGATGTGGGGAGGGTGACCAGAAGCGTTCTAAGCGAGGACGGCGATCAGTCTGGGAGGGAGTTGGTGATGGGTCGAAGGGATCGTAAGGCGCATTTGCATCAGGCGGCACATAGGGCGCTCGGCGATCGTCATCGAACGCCTGCGATCGGCGGCGGCAGAACCTTGCGACACGACCGGGATACCTACATGCGAAGCATATAGGGCGATGGTCCAGCGTACGCCACGGGTTAGCGATGGCAGTGGTGGTCCAGACGACGGGAGGTGGAGGGCGGTGCACAGGCTGCTGGAAGCGACGCACGGGCACACTGCGAGGGGCCATTGCAGCAACCGTAGCATAAGTGACTGGTGTAGTCACGACATCCTGCTGGTGAACAGCCGGCAGCGCTTCCGCGACCTCTGCATGGATCACGTAACGGATATGAGACGGCAAAGTGCTGGCAGACTCCTGAGTGACGGACACCAGAGATAGCTGTCGTGCGACTTCTTCGCGGACGAAATCCTTGATTTGCGTTATCAGGGAGGCTTGTTCTGGGCCGGTGGTAAGGCTGCAGAGTGATGCCGCATTTGGTGTGGGATGTCGTCTTGTCAGAGCTCGCTGCTTACGCAATTCATCATAGCTCTGGCACAAGCTGATGACGTCGCCAACAGTGCGCGGGTCCTTGGCCAGAAGCATTTGAAACGCGTCATCGTCGGTTCTCTTCATGACGTGCTTGATCTTTCCCGCTTCCGTCATGGCAGCGTTCACGCGCCTGCACAAATCGAGAACGTCTTCTATATAGCTGGTGAATGTCTCACCCGTGTCCTGTGCGCGTGTACGCAAACGCTGCTCGGCTCGGAGTTTCCTGACTGCGGGTCGGTCAAATACTTCCGTAATCGACGTCTTGAGCGCCGACCACGTTCGGATATCCCTTTCATGATTTCTGAACCAGAGACTCGCCACGCCCGCGAGGTAGAATGATACGTAAGCCAGCTTGTCCGAGTCATTCCATTTGTTGTGAACGCTGACCCGTTCGTAGGACGACAGCCACTCTTCAACGTCGTTGTCGTCGGTTCCGCTGAAGATGGGAGGCTCCCGCTGCCGAACGGTGCCAGTGCAAGGGACGGGTGGCGATGGAAGAGCCTGCTGGTTGGCGTCCGGCATGGCAGAGGGTAGCGTCCGAGAACGCAGTTCCAGGATGATAGAGTGGAACGTTACCCCGCACCTTCACCACTTATAAAGGAGGTTTATTGGGGTTCGTAGCGACCGCCGGTTCTACGATGCATCGAGCACAGTCCCCGAGCTCGAGCCTCTGCTGCGCGCTTGATGCTGCCGATGCTGCTGACTGCTAGCACGTTCGTCATCTTCCTTACAATATATATATATATATATATATATATATATATATATATATATATATATATAATATGGCATAGATCTGTAGAATGAAACAGAAGTCTTTCATATGTTTAAATTTGTTCACAGGTAACTGATGTAAATGTGAGACTGATCAGTGAATCTATTATTTCTAGAGCGTTAGAAAACTTCCTGGAATATCTTTGCTTAAACAATGGTAGAGTTCCTGTTATAAACTCAACAATTTGTAGTAATCGTTAGCGTTATTCACCTTAGCGGGCATGTAGAAAACGAAGAGCTGTGTAGGACTACAAAAACGAGAAAAAATAAGAGATTCAGTAAGGCTGATTATTAAGGTTAGTGTACACACGACGTACGTACTCATTTTCATAAAACGTCTAAGAACGCAACATGTGATCTGTGCAAGAAATGCTGAGCATGCTTGCCTCTTCACCCTCCGTGCCACACCTGCGTGCCCGCTGCAGCCACTGCAACTGGCGGTGCTGTGAGCAGGGATTCCTCCGCTATGTCACATGCTCTTTGCTCTAATATTCGTGAGATGGCGTGTGCTGCTTGGCGTTGGCAAACTGATGTGAACGTGGAACCTCTAAAGTACCTCTCCGCCAGAACCATCGCAGCGCGCCCTGACAACACCGTGGTGTTGTTGCCAGATTTCGTCAAGCCAGTCTCTCCAGCTGCAGCAGTTAAGCTGCGTAGCTTTGATTACCTTTGCATATATCACTGACAATCGAGAAATTTCCTGGTCCCTTATTCAAGATATGAGAAACTCACGTTCTAAACATAATGGTGTCATAGATGCTGCCTCTGGTAAATTAAACCAGCAGAAGAGCTTGCCTCTGAGAGTTAAGCTGTCAGGTGTGTAAGTGAATTTCTCCCCACCATATATGATAGACAATTTTTGTTGTTTCCGTTTGGTGCTGGAAAAAGTTCGTCAGCAAAACATAAATTAGGCCAAGTAGTTCAAGAAGATTCCCACAGAAATCATCTCATTTCGACTGCACAGGTAATTGCTATTAGCAATGAAGCAATGTAGCGTTAGACCGTGTCACTAGTTCAGAAAGGCGTGAAGCCGAGCTCCTGCGTCTCTCATCCCTCTAGTCACGCTTATTCAATTATAGAGGCACCACAGCAAAGTCCGTGCGTAGTTCTTTTCTGGATTCCGATTACCTTGAGATATGTGACGCTGCTTCGATCCCATCAAGCAGAGGGAAATTTTTTAGGAATATTTAGAGAGTGCATATCCAATGCCAAATACCCTATCGCTAAACTGGCGTCAAGTAGCTTTGAATGCAATGTCATTTGAATGTCTTGGAATTTAGCTACATTCAGAGTGACTATAACAAGTGACCTAAGTTGTCGTGAAATAGGTTATTTTAAGGGTGGCGCATGCGCAGGAGTACATATTCTGTAACCCAGGCTACGATGAAAGTGGGTCGTTGAAAAGGAGCACAAACACTGTGTTACCTATTTAGTACCCAGTTTGGTACCACGATTGGTAACGAAGCCGGTTGCCTGAGTATAGCAACCCGATCATCCATTTAGTCCATGGGCTATCCACTGACGCAAGTTGGCGTGAAAGAGTTTACTGACATAGTGGCATTCCAGAAGCTCAAGTTCTGAAATTATGGTAATCGCCTTAAACGTGTGTTGTTTGATTTCCATTGCTTGAACACACGAAAGCTTACCTAGGGAATTTGCTTTCTTTAATTGGAAGAAAGCTTCATATTTTGAAACGAACCAAAATACACAGTTCACCGACACCTATGACTGGCATGCGTGATGATTGTGATCGATGGCTATATATGCCTAAATTAGACTTAGGTGCACATTACAGAGCTCCAGGTGTCCAAATTATTTGGCAGCCATACGTCATAATCAACTCGTGGTGTTGGCACCTAAAACACCACAACTGCTTCTTTTCTTTAATTTCAGGTAGTGCATGTCAGCATCGATAAAAAGATCTGCAAAAAAATAAAAATACCTCGCGACAACACATCACGTGCCAGCGATAGGTGCTTGTTGATACATAAAGTTTATTATATAGGGCGCTCTCAATCATTCACACAGTGAAACTAACTAACCGACATCCTACATCAACAGGGAGAAACGGTGCAGCGAATGCTCATTCAATTCCCAGAGAGATAAAAGGAAGGCAGGCATATTAATCAGTCAAGTGACTGGCTGGCCAGCCTGCGCTGGAGGAAAGGAATAGGGGAAAAGAAAGAAGCGAGAGAAAGAGAGAGACGGGGGTAGAGAGACGTTCACGAACAGCACCACTGAGCCAAAGCCACTCGCACAAACCTAAACATTCTCAGAAAGCACAGACGTGCCTTTAGTGCCTTCTGAGACAAAGATCCGTGGGAACGGCGTTCTAGTACTCCCTCTTTATTCAGAAGACGATCACCTAATTTCCTGAATGCGTTGGTTATAGATTGTCTTTTTGCTAAAAACTAAGTACAGTGGCGCAATAAGTGGTAAATGCTCTCCTCGTAGCCGCAGACATCACATCTAAGACTGCCAGCCATTCCAATGAGTGCTGAATAAGGTTTCGTGAAGGCAACTCCCAACCACAAACGGCACAGAAGAGACGCTTCGCGTCGGTGCAGTCCGGCCAGAGGTCTCACTTGCAGCGAAGGGTTGAGTCTGTGTAGTCTGGTGCGCCTTGTATTTGCTGTGTTCCACTCAGCTAAAGAGAGTGTGCGTGCTAGAACGCAAAGCTGTCTCGCAGCGTCCGTCCTTGAGAGAGGAGTCGGGACGCAGCGGTTGTCTTGGTTTGGGGTCCGAGCTGTCTTTTCTCCATCATCGTTTCCTATGACACCGCATTGGTCAGGTATCCATTGAAAAGTGGTATGATGGCCTTTTTCTCTCAAGTGATGCACGAGTTCCACGATTTCGCACGTCAATTAATCGTGAGTTCCATGTCGGAGAGATGACTGTATATATTGTAATGTCAGCCTTGAATCGCAGAATACTACTCATTTTTGAACTCTCTGTGTTCAGCACATGAAGCGCACCACGGAAAACCGCGATCTCTGCAGCTGTAGACGTAGTGATATGGGAAGTCTTGAACCGTTGGGTTATTCTACTTGTTGATATAACTACAGCGCCACAGGAACTGGTTGATTTAGTTGTGTTTCTTAAGACACAAGCTTCGTAATTACCACCAAATGTAAAACTTCTATGCTATCAATGATACATCAGACCGAAGCTAGAATATGCAAGCATAGTATGGGACCCTTACACAAAACGTAACATTCATAAACTCGGAAGAATTCAAAGAAGGGCTGTTCGATTTATTTTTTTTAAATTTCATCGTGTGGACTTTCCTTCGGAACTAATGACAGGCAATAACATACCCCACTTCAGTACAGAAGAAGGCAACTTCGCTTGGGCTTCCTGAATTCTCTCCTTAACCAGAAATTCGCTATTGACCATTCATTGTATTTATCCCCCCTATAAACAAGACAAACACGACATCAACAACTAAGATCTTTAACGCCATATTTCGCAAAAACAGGTGCTTATAAATTTTCCTTTTTCCCGAACACAGTGTCTCAATGGAATTCTATACCAAAGCGCGATCGTCTTCCCATCGTGTAGCGTTGTGTACAATTACGCATTTTGCTCATTTTTGCTATTTATTTGTCTGTGGATGTAAAACAGAATGTATGTTCACCCTTATACTCAATGTGATTAGCTAAAAAATATGTCCGTCCTGCTTGGACCATGTTATGTGGTCTTCAGTATGTATAAATAAATAAAATAAATAAATAAATAAAATTTCGCTCATTGAAGAAGGCGAACAAGACACAAAATAACACGATCACAATGTCACGTCATGGAAGGGCATTGTGAGTTCTACGGCATATGCAGGTAAATCAAAAAGGTAATGAAGAAACACTAAAGAAAAATGCGCCTAAGTAGCCGCGTCTAGCCTCTGGAATGCACTGTTGCACTTGGCTGCAAACAAATTGTACACCACCGCACATTTCTGGCACACACCAGATAGGACACATTCACGCTGCAGAGACATGTGGGTTTTTTTAAAGATCTTTGTGGGTCGCACGATAAACAAGAAGGCATGGATGACAGGAAAGGAACCCGTACGCATTAAACACCAACAGTTGCTATCCTGTTGGATAGCAACTAAACGATTGTAACCTGCGCCACGTGAGCGACAAATCCTTGTAGGTTTGATGGTTTCCGACTGAAACAGTTACAACGCGCGTGGAAATATCGCACATTGCACAAGTGTACCTACGATACCATGTCTATCATTCCTGAGGCTACAGTTGCTGGTGACGACAGCAGAAAGTTATTTATAACGAAGTGAGGCGCAGTTAGCGCTCGCAGTATCGCAAGGTAACGTTGATGAGTTTCAAAACAGCTGAAAAAGCTCCAACTTGCTCAAATCACACCCCAGGGGCGGCCTCCTCAGAATAGCATAACCAGATCTCGAAGCGCATGCTTTTGCTGCCTGCATGCAGCGGAAGCTACTTGAAATCACAAATACCTCATATAATTTCTGTCTGCGCTAAAGTATGGCTGATAATATGGAGTATGGTGGCTGTTTTTGTATCGCAACATACATTAGTAGTTGGGTGCAACAAAGCACAAAATGAGAGTGTGCAGAATATTATTTTAGAAATCACGGAGGCCACAACAGCCCCACAAGTCTACAGGGGGTGCACCCACCGCCCCGTTTCAAGGAAGTTACTCATAACATCCATCCATAAATTCTGGGTTGCCAGGTTTGGTGATTTGTCGCGAACTTGGATACATCTTGAGGCTCCTGGCGAACGAAAATCGGGCTTGGCGAATTGGCTACTTTCTGGCTACTTTCGGTGGTGGTAATTGCATAGGTAGTGTCCTAATCGCACTCCCCCCAGACGGGCCCCTCGAAGCAACAGCCCCAAACACTTTATTTTGAATGCCAGGCTGTTGTGTCTTGCAAGCTCTGGAAGCAAATTCAGGAGTTGAAAATATATCATAGCCGCCATATGGTGAATGGGCCTATTCGACTTGTGCTGGGCTGTCCAGGACTGTCCGATATGTTTCATGTGCGACGCTCGTTGGCTAAAATCAACGTTTCGGGCAGTCCGGGATTATCATGAATAGATAATTCAACAGACCAAGGCAGCCAATTCTGAGTAACAGGAATTAACGAATCTTGAAGGAAATGCTGTTGCGCCCTTCGTGCGACGAAAGGAGTAGGTGGACTCCCAAAATCACCCCCAGTGACTGTTACCCCTACAGAGAATGTCGAGCACCATGGTTCTTGGCGCCAGAAACGACTGCAACGACAGAAAACGTGTCATGACAGATATGACATTACAAGTGTTAATCTCTATGCGACTATGAGACTGCGAACAAGCGAGAGAAGTGAGTGACGTCATACAGTTCGCACGGGAACGTTTGTAGTCATAATGGACTGCCTGCAGCGAGTTTATGGTACTGAAACTGACGACGCCGTTTCGCCTATGAGAAAGCACGAAAGCGGACGGTCAAAATTATCAAGCAACGTGAGCTAGTCATTATGATAAATTCATCATCATCATCATCAGCCTATTTTATGTCCACTGCAGCAGGAAGGCCAATCCCCGCAATCTCCCATTACCACTGTCCTGCGCCAGTCGACTCCAACTAGCACCCGCAAATGTTCGAATTTCATCGAACCACCTAGTCTTCTGTCATCCGCTACTGCGCTTATCTTCTCTTGGTACCCATTCTGTAACCCTAATGGCCCAGCAGTTATCTACTCTACTCATAACAAGCATTGCCCAGTGCCATTTCTTGCTCTTCATGTCAATTAAAATGTCGTCCATGCCGGTTTACTCACTGGTCGAAACCGCTCTCTTGGTGTCTCTTAAGCTTATGCCTAGTATTCTTCGTTTCATCGCTCTTTCCGCAGTCCTTAACTTGTTCCCAAGCTTCCTTGTCAGACACCAAGTATCTGCCCCATATATCATCACCGGTAAATTGCCCTCCTTGGATATCTTCCTTTTCACTGATAACGGTGCGCTTCCACTAAGGAGCTCACGATGCCTGCCGTATGCGATCCAACCCATTTTTATTCTTGTGTGAATTTCCTTCTCATGGTCAGGGTTCCCTGTGTTTAGGTGACCTCGGTAAACCTACTCCTTCACAGACTCTAGAGGCTGACTTGCGATCCTGAATTCTTCTTTTCTTGCCCGGTTATTCACCATTGTCTTTGTCTTCTGCATATTAATCTCCAGCCCCACTCTTACACTCTCTCTGTTAAGGTCCTCAATCGTTTGTTGTGACTCGTCCGCAGTGTTGCTGAATAGGCAGGTTGCGAACGTAGTTCCCGCGCCTACTAGGGCGCCGCTCGCGGCGGCGAGCGCGGAACCGGCAGGATACGACCGGCCCGCTTGCGTTCGGAAAGCCTGTCCGTGCACTGTTTCGCGCGTAACTGTTGCCTTTTCTGAGCAATGCCGAATTGCAACCCGAGCTGTTGCGTAGTGGGCTGCAACAGCACGTACACCAACTCACGAGGAACAGAGTTTTACAGGTTTCCAAGCCGACCGTATGAAGCAGAACGGCATCAACACTGAATAGCGCTCGTCCGAAGGCATAAGCTGTTTTAGGTTCCGGCGTTATGCCACGTGCGTTAACGCTGAATTCTTTGCTTTTACAGCAATGATGGCAGCAACGGGACACATGCAGTGCGTACCAGGATATGCAGCAAACAAAGTAGTTTGTTTCCACACTGTACCGCAGTAAAGCTGTGGAACTCTTTCCCAATCCTCTCCCATTCAAACAGCGCTAGGGCTTGCTGAGAGATTTGAGGAGGCGTTGCAGCTGGCTGAGCTGGCGTACACCCTTCTGCGCCCAGCATACCAACTAAGGGGCAGTTGAGATCACCAAAATTTTTGACGACGTGGTTTATTGGAACCTCCTTTGCACGCACTGAAAAGTCGCAACATAAAGGTATCGCACTTTCAGTAACTTGGGCGAAAATATTTTCCCAGCGTAGCCTAACACAAGTAAGTTTCTCACCTTTATTTGTGTTTGGGGAGAGCAACGTTAGAATACCTCGGGTAGGTCTTACGAGTCGTACACATAGACGACCTCCTTTCTCTAAATTCTTTTCACGAAAAATTCTGTCAAGATCTTGTAATTCCCGAAACCCGGTTAAAATTAATATCGGCACGCTGTTTCGCGCCATCGCTACCGTTTGACAGGGCGCCAAACACGCAGCGCGTGCTGCTGACACCGTGAATAATCCTACCGCATTCGTGCAACTATTCGTCAGATGGCGCTAGAGGTCGGAAAGACAGGGCTCCACCTAGCACTTGCAACGTGCCCATAGAACGAGGTTACCGGCAAACCGAAGGCTGCTGAGGTATTCGCCGTAGATACTTACTCCTAAACTTTCCCAGTTTAATAGCTTGAATATTTCTTCCAAGCACGCAGTGAATAGCATTGGAGAGATTGTGACTCATTGTCTGACTCCTTTTTATAGGTATCTTCCTGCTTTTCTTTTGTAGAATTAAGGTGGCTGTGAAATCTCTGTAGATATTTTCCAAGGTATTTACGCAAGCAGTCTCTACTCCTTGATTACGCATGCCTCTATGACTGCTGGTATCTCTACTGAATAAAGTGCTTCTTCGTAATCTATTAAATCCTCATAGATAGGCTTATTGTACTCTGCGGAATTCTTGATAACCTGAATAAGGACATGGATGTCATCCACTATAGAGAATCCCGTCCTAAAGCCCGCACGTTACCTTGGTTGAGTAAAGTCCAGAGCTGCCCTTATCCTATTGGAGGTAATTTTCCAAATATTTTGTATAATACTGTATATACTGTTTAAAACTGAATAATACTGTATAATAACCTTTTCCCCTCCAAATTCAGGTGAATCCTAGCCCTCACTAACCTATGATCTCTGCACTTTACCCTATCTATCACTTCAACAACCTGCGCCATGCTAGAATCGGCAGAAAGTATGAAATCAATTTCACTCCTTGTTTCACCATTGGGGCTTCTCCAGGTCCACTTTCTGTTGCCAGGCTTCTTGAAATAGGTGCCCATTATTCTCAGCTTATTCCTCTCTGTGAATTCCACCAGCACCTCTCCTCTAGCATTCCTGGAATCGGCACCGTAGTTTACAATTGCCTGTTCACCCGCCTGCTTTCTACCCAATTTTGCATTGAAGTCACCCATTACTACGTATACCGAGTTTGCACTTTTCTCGTCGCTAATTCAGCACCTTCATAAAGGTGATCTACTTCATCATCATCGTGGCTGGATGTTGGAGCGTAGGCTTGTACTACCTTTAATCGATACTTCTTATTAAGTTTGATTACGACTACGGCTACCATCTCATTAATGCTGTAGAATTCGTCAATGCTGCCTGTGTGACGAAGAAGATCGGCAGGCTAAATCGCCCCGTTGCCATCGTGTGGCTCATATCCAGTTCGCTCTCTGGCGGCGCCCTACCTACTGTTGCTGCGTTGGTCACTGGTTCTCGACGATCCGAATAAACCCCCTTTACAATTGGTGGAGGTGTTGGGTACAACAGGAATTCCGGAACTTCGCAACTGGACACTGCAGCCTGTCTTCATTATGCCGGAAGAAGGACCACCGCAACCACAACCCACTGCTCCGATGATTACCGTGGTCTGCCCCGGCCCGTTGCGTCAACGCGACCCACCCATCTGCAGCGGTACCGAAGACCATGACGTAGAAGACTGGCTTGCTGACTACGAACGGGTGAGCATCCACAACCACTGGGACGACACAAAAAACTGAATTACGTGTCGTTTTATTTGAGCGGTGTCGCCAGCGTGTGGCACCGCAACCACGAACGCGATCTCATGACATGGACGGCCTTCAAAACTAACGTGACGTAGGCATTCCGGTGTGCCAACGTTCGCGAGCTTCGCGCCGAGCAACGCTTGCGCGGTCGTGCGCAACAGTGCGGGGAGACATTTACCAGCTATACAGATGTTTTCGACCTCTGTAACAGCGTTGACGTCACAATGGCTGATGCCGAGAAGACCCGCCATATCCTAAGAGGCATTGAAGACGACGCCTTCCAGATGCCGTTGGCGAAAAATCCGGCGACAGTCTCTGAACTCCTCAGTTACTATCAAAGCTTCGACGAACTCCGCAAACAGCGCATAGCCACCTGCCAATTTTCTCCTAAGGCGACTTCAATGTCGACCTTGGGTGTTGCCTCGGATAACACGTCGCTGCTGCTACCGATCAAGGAGTTCGTCCGTGAAGAGGTGGCTCGTCAGCTTTCTCTGATTCCACTTACACACGGCCAGTAAAGTTCTCCGTTGGCGCCCGCTCTGCAAACTGTCATCAAGGAGCAGGTAGCTGATCACATTTCAACTTCTCTCCAGCAGGCTCCGATTGCCGCTCCCCTGACGTACGCCGAAGTCGCTACGAGGCCTGCACCAGAGACCTACGGTCACCTTCGCCCGCCTTTGCGCCCGCCCGTATCCGCTCCAGTCCGGCCATTGTCCAGACCGGCCATTGGTGCAATATGCACGACCTAAAGACAATTGCCGCACGGAACAGAATCGTCCAATTTCTTTTTATTGTGGCCGTGCTGGACACGTAGTATGTCACTGTCACCTCCTTACACCGAACTTCCCCAACAATGTGCGCCCATATGCACCACGTTTCCAACAACGCCGCAGCTATTCGGACACCTCTGGATCTCCTCCTGCCGTCGAGATCACATTCTCCGCTCGGTGTTCACCTTCTCCTCGCCGCCGCTCGCTTTCCCCCATGCTCCATCGGCGGAGCCCTTTGCGCGAAGAAAATTAAAAATCGCAGTTTAGGAGGCGAGAACTGCGGTGTCCGCGAAATGTATGAGGCCTCACACATCCCCGAAAAGCGTTATTCAAGTCGCAATAGATGGAACATTGATGCTAGCACTTGTCGACACCGGCGCTGCACTTTCAGTAATAGATGCCCGTATTTGCGGAAAGATAGGAAAATGACGCCGCTTACTGGACTGTCCCTTCAGACTGCCCACACGCAGCACGTCGAGCCATCCGGCGCCTGCAGCACTCGTGTTGTCATTCAGGAGGTTCTTTATATCCTGGAATTCATTGTGTTGCCATCATGTTCGCACTGACGTGGCGCTCGCCCCATGTAATCGGTTGTCGTCGCGTAGTCTGCATGACATATTTTACCGTATGCTATGTCACCTTGTTGAACGGGCACGAAATGCGCTCCTTAATATTCATACCGAGTCCTGGCAGAAGGGCAAAGTTCCTCAAGATTGGAAGATCAACCGCTTGGTACCGTTTCTTAAGCCTGGCAAGTCTCCTTTAGAAATTACTTCATGCCGACCAATTGCACAGGCAAGTTGCGTTGGGAAGGTAATGGAGCGAATGATCCTCGCCAGACTTGAGTGGTACCTTGAACATTACGAAATCTACCCGGACGCCATCGCTCGCTTTTGACGTCACCGATGTTCTACCGACCACGTTATCGATCTGGTAACTTCTGTTGAACACCAAAAGACGTGTAAGAGGTTGTCTGTCGCAATGCTCTTAGTGTAATGGAGTGTTTGAAAAGTTCAGTTGGCAGCGTCTGTTCGTAATCGAGAAGGAAGGTCACGCAGAGCAGGAACAGCTGGTTGCCCGAATGGCTCAAGCTCTAGCTAAGCACTGGCGATCCGGCTGGCCCATTGGTTCCACTGCAGGCACGGAACAGACGATCTGGCTGCCCTTGTCCTTGTGCTCTTCTTCTTCATTACAATTACCCCGGGTGCAAAAGCGGAGCCATCCTGGCGGCTTACGACGTGGAGACGAGCAGGTCATAGAATTGTTTCAGGTGGTCAACGTGAACAGCATCCCGTCCACGGCGGCGCTTGTCGGAAGTCGGTGTAAGCGGCTCTATGACATAGTTGACCGGAGAGGTGCGTTCGACGATGCGGTATGGTCCATCATACTGTGAGAGAAGTTTTGTTGAAAGTCCAGGCGTGGTATCAGGCACGGACAACAAGACATGTGTGCCGGGAGCGAAGTTCGGATTCGTAGCGTCGCCATCACGATTGACTTTTTTGTCGCTGTTGGTCGGCGGAGGTGAACTTTCGGGCTAATTGACGGCATTCCTCGGCGTATCGGGCGACAGCTGAAACGGGAGCACACTCTGACGTGTCTGGTGTATAAGGCAAAACCGTATCGATGGTATGGGAAGGATCGCGACCGTAGAGAAGGAAGTATGGCGAAAATCCTGTAGTACGTTGTGTAGCCGTATTATATGCGTACGTGACAAATGGGAGGATGATGTCCCAGTTTGTATTCTTCGATGAAACGTACATGGCGAGCATATCACCTAGGGTGCGATTGAAGCGCTCCGTAAGCCCGTTAGATTGAGGATGGTACGCCTTGGTGGTCCGGTGAACTATGCGCCATTGAGCAAGCAGTGCTTCAACCACCTGCGACAAAAACACACGGCTCTTTCACTCAGCAGCTCCCGAGGTGGGCCATGACGAAGAATGAAACGATGGAGCAGAAAGGATGCAACGTCACTGGCGATCGCTGCAGGTAGAGCAGCAGTTTCAGCATAGCGTGTAAGGTGATCAACTGCGACAATAATCCATCGTTTGCCAGCGGGTGTTAGCGGTAGCGGCCCGTACATGTCAATTCCCACACGGTCGAAGGCACGAACAGGGCACGGAAGCGGCTGTAATAAACCGTGGGCTGAATGAGGCGGAGATTTGCGGTGTTTGCATTGCGGGCACGAGCCGACAAACTTTTGGACAAAAGTAAACATGCCTCGCCAGTAGTAACGTTGCAGCAGGCGGTCATACGTCTTCAAAACGCCTGCGTGTGCACAGTGTGGGTCAGTATGGAAAGACGCGCACATGTCGGAACGCAAAGTCTTTGGGATAACCAGGAGCCACTTGCGACCATCGGGCTGGTAGTTGCGTCGATACAAGAGGTTATCCCGGACTGAAAAGTGGGCAGCCTGGCGACATAAGGAGCGGGAGATGGGAGACGCAGGCGAGCCAGAAAGGAGATCTAGAAGAGAGGCCACCCAAGGATCTTTGCGCTGTTCTGATGCGCAGGTGGCGATGCCGACCCAGGATACTGCCTCAATGGTGGAGAGGGAGGCCTTGTCGGCTGGCAGCGGAGAGCGGGACAGAGCGTCGGCGTCAGCGTGCTTGCGACCTGAGCGGTAGATGATGTGTGTGTCGTATTCTTGAATGCGCAGAGCCCAGCGGGCAAGGCGTCCAGACGGGTCTTTTCAAGAGGATAAGCAACAAATGGCATGATGGTCAGTAACAACATGGAAAGGCCTGCCATATAAATAAGGGCGAAACTTCCCGAGTGTCCAAACGATGGCCAAGCATTCTTTTTCTGTGACGCTGTAATTGCGTTCCGCTTTGGTCAGCTCACGACTGGCGTAAGCAACGATGTACTCGGAGTAGCCAGGCTTGCGCTGCGCACAGACAGCGCCAAGGACAATACCACTGGCATCGGTATGCACTTCAGTTGGGGTGGTGGGGTCGTAGTGTCGCAGTATAGGCGGAGACGCCAGGAGACGGCGTAAGGTCACGAACACGGTGTCACAAGCAGGAGACCAGGAGGATAGATCGTTGGCGCTACTTAAGGGTTGTGTCAAATGTGATATAATTGAGGCAATATTGCGAACAAAGCGTCTGAAGTAAGAACAGAGGCCGATGAAGGCACGGAGTTCTTTGAGTGTCTTAGGTTTAGGAAACTCTGTCACAGCGCGGAGTTTTGATGGGTCGGGGCAAATGCCGTCTTGTGATACGACGTGACCTAGAATCATGAGCTTGCGCACGGCGAACTGGCACTCGTTCAGGTTCAGTTGCAGGCCTGCGTTGGTCAAGCACGTCAGCACTTGCCTAAGGCGAAGAAGATGCGTGCTGAAATGAGGGGCGAATACAACGATGTCGTCGAGGTAGCACAAGCACGTGCTGCATTTTAGACCGCGCAAGATATTGTCCGTCATTCGTTCAAACGTAGCAGGCGCATTGCATAGGCCAAATGGCATCACATTAAATTCGTATAAACCATCCGGAGTAACGAATGCAGTTTTAGGGACCTGCCAGTAGCCCGAACGTAAATCGAATGAAGAAAAAAATTCAGCGCCTTGCAAGCTGTCCAGAGCGTCGTCAATGCGTGGTAGAGGGTAAACGTCTTTTCGCGTTATCTTACTAAGACGGCCATAATCGACGCAGAACCGAATAGAACCACCTTTTTTTGTGACGAGAACCACCGGTGATGCCCACGGGCTATTGGAAGGTCGAATGACGCCGCGCTGAAACATGTCGTCCACGTGCTTACTGATCACCTGACGTTCCTTGGCGGATAGGCGGTACGGGTGCTGCGGCAATGGCGCGTTGGAGCCAGTGTCGATGTGGTGGCTTACGGTTGACGTGCGACCCAGAATAGGCTGAGCGACGTCAAAAGAAGAACGGAACTGGGCAAGCAGGTGAAGAAGCTGGGAGCGCTGCTCGGAAGTAAGGTCATCGGCAACGAAATGTGTGAATAAGTCAGGTGGATGGCGGAGCAGAAGTGGAAAGTGCAGAGAAGTCAGTGAGCTCTGTATACGAAGCATCCGGTACGTCGGTCATAAACATGTCATGAAGAGGCTGAACTTGGCCAAGTGCTTCACCGCAAAGAGCTGTGAGAGCTGTAGGAAGAGGATTGAAGGCAATGATGGCGCTGAGACCGGCTGAAATGTCAAGCGTGGCGAAAGGGAGGGGAACATCTTTGCGGGTTATGAAGAGTTCCGAAGGAGTGAAGAGGACAGTGCCTCCAGAGACAGCGCCACAGAAGACGGGAACAACGGCAGACGAGTACGGCGGTATGGCGATGTCTTCCCGAAGGACTAGCTTAGCGGGAAGAGAAGTGGCGCCGACGAGGGGTACGTCACACAGAGATGATAATTCGACTTCAGCACATGCACAATTGTTGATGGCGTTATTTCGCGAAAAAAAGTCCCACCCAAGTATTCCGTCGTGAGAGCAGGACTGAAGAACCACAAACTCCACAATATAGAGAACGCCCTGAATAACAACTCTAGCTGTGCATGCTGCTGAAGGCTGCACTGGCTGGGCGCTTGCTGTGGGAAGAGAAAACCCAGAAAGTGGCGTCGTAACTTTTCGTAAGGCGCGAGAGAGGCGTTCGTTTAGGACAGACACGGCTGCTCCAGTATCAATTAGTGCAACTGTAGGGACGCCGTCAACATTAAGGTTGACAACGTTCGAAGGCGACAATGGAGGACATGTACAGATCGAGTGCGACGTAGTTCTTGCCTCTTGAACTGCGGCGCTTAGTTTTCCTCTTGCGTGGGTGAAGGGCGCCGACGCATGGGGGATAACGAGCGGCGACGCGGGGAAGGCGAACGACGTGTAAGGACCGGGCGCTCGGCGGGTGGCCTGTTCGACTGCCGACTAAAATAAGTGTCTTGCAAAGGTTGCACTTAGGTGTAGGGAGGCGACTGCACCAACCCATCAGAGTGCAGCATGCGGCGGCGGCAGAGTCATGCAACATGACCGGGAATACCGCAGGCATAACACATGGGCTTGTTGTCTTGTGTGCGCCAAGGAAAAGCAAACGCAGGAGCAGGTCGATGAACGGGATGACGAACGGGTGGTAGCGGCCGTGGATGTAGCGCAACGAGTGGTTGACGAGCAGGCTGCGCCGCGACGGATTCGTAAGTAGCTGGTGTGGCGCCAGGGTACAGCTGATGCTGCATTGGTAGAGCGAAAAAACCAGTCAGAAACACAAAGGACAAGAGGAGAGGTTCACACCACAACGACTGGACTATCAACTGAGGTTTATTAGAATCGGTGTAGTCCCAGCAAGGCCAGCAGAGGCCTTTGTGTTTTTGACTGGTTTTTTCGTTCAAGCATGTACCAACTGGCCCAGATTTCAACCCTTCTGCAATGCATTGGTAGAGCCTCAGCCACTTGAGGCTGCGCGGCGACGGATCCGTAAGTAAGTGGTGCGGCGACAGGGCACTGCTGATGCTGCACAGGCAGAGCCTCAGCAATTTGCTCTTCAATAACCCGCCGAAGCATAGGAGCAAGCTGTGTAGGAGGCTGTGAAGGCAGCGGCTGCTGTTGGGGTAGCTCAGCGAAGGGCAGTAGAAAGAGCTAACGTGCAATTTGCTCCCGCACGAAAGCTTGGATTTGTGTGAGCAGGGGGGAGCGATCAAGGAAGGCGGTCATGGAAGAGAGGGCCTCGTCAGCCACTGAGGGGCGCCTGGCCAAATCGCGCTGCCTCCTCAACTCGTCGTAGCTTTGGCACAAGTTTATGAGCCCTGCTACGGTGCGCGGACTCTTGGCGACCAACATTTGAAAAATGTCATCGGCGATGCCCTTCAATCATCATCATCAGCCTGGTTACGCCCACTGCAGGGCAAAGGCCTCTCCCATACTTCTCCAACAACTCCGGTCATGTACTAATTGTGGCCATGCCGTCCCAGCAAACTTCTTAATCTCATCCGCCCACCTAACTTTCTGCCGCCCCCTGCTACGCTTCCCTTCCCTTGGAATCCAGTCCGTAACCCTTAATGACCATCGGTTATCTTCCCTTCTCATTACATGTCCTGCCCTTCAAAATGCGCTTCACTTTCTCATTTTCGGGCATAGAAGCATCAACACGTTTGCACAGGTCCAGAACCTCTTCGATATAACAGGTGAATGTTTCACCGGGTTGTTGCGCTCGCTCTCGTAACCGCTGCTCGGCGCGCAACTCGGCGCGCAACAAAACTTCAGCGAAACTGGCTTTGAACGCGGACCAGGACACAAAGTCAGCTTCGTGATTTTCAAACCACAGGTGAGCCACTCCCGCAAGGTGGAATATGACGGCATTTAACTTGACCGTATCGTCCCATCGATTGTGCAAGCTCACCCGTTCGTATGTAGACAACCAGTCATTGACGTCCTGCTCATCCGTACCGCTGAAGCCGCTGGATGGCGTTGCGGGACAGCGCCAGAGGAGGCAACGGAGGGTGGCGGCGACGTCGGCTGGGGAGAGTCAGGCATGACGGGAGGCAGAGTCCAAGACCGGAGTTCCAGGGTGTAGATGTTCTTGAAAACCCCGCACCTTCCACCAATTGTAATGGAGTGTTTCAACAGTTCAGTTGGCAGCGTCTTCGTAATCGAGAAGGAAGGTCATGCAGATCAGGAACAGCTGGCTGCCCGAACGGCTCAAGCTCTTGCTAAGCACTGGCGATCCTGCTGGCCCATTGTTTCCACTGCAGGGACGAAACAGACGATCTGACTGCCCTTGTCCTTGTGCTCTTCTTCATTACATTAGATATAAAGGGAGCCTAGGACAACATTCTTCCTGACGCCATACTTGAAGCATTGGAGTCGGTGGGTCTAAGTAGTCCATTATATCGTGGGACACGAATTTATTTACACAGGCGGACTATATTTGTTAGCACTGAAATTCGCCCAACCTCGCCATATAATACGCACCATGGAGTTCCACAAGGCGGTGTCCTGAGTCCCACGCTTTTCAACCTTGTACTCATTGGTCTTGTGGAACAACTTCCGAACACAGTTAAAATATCCATGTATGCCGACGACATCTGCGTCTGAGCATCTGGTGTAACATGGCTGCAAGTACGCGCCAGGCTTCAAAAAGCTGCGACGTCAACATCGAGGTACTTAAATAAACAAGGCCTCAAAATCTCGGCAGAAAAATGCGCATTGGTCGCGTTTAGCCGAAAGCCAATGAGATCTTATAATGTATCTATCGACGGTGAAAGCATACCTTATGTCAGGACACACCGATTCTTAGGCGTAATCAATGATCGTGACCTCTGCTGGAGTCCTCATGTTGCCTACCTAAAGAAGCGCCTGACGGATATTTCTAATGTGTTTAAGTTTCTTGGAGGAAAAGTCTGAGGTACGTCAGTACAAGCAATGATGCAACTATACAGGACGCTCTTTCTTGAGTATTTGCCACCCTTACAAAAATGACTTTAGACTGTCTATAGAAAGTCTATAGACTTTTCATAGACGACCTTTCCTTTCTATAGATTTGGACTTTTGTTGATATAAAGTCTATAGACTGTCTATAGACGAAAGTCGATAAAGTTTCTATTTCTTTTTGTCTATTCGCAGTCTATAGACGGTCTATAGAAAAAAGTCGATAAGGTGTTTGTTTCCTTTTTGTCTGCTTCCCCTCTATAGAATGCCTACAGACGAAAGTCGACACAGTCTCTATCTATTTTTGTCCATACTTTGTCTTTAGACTTTCTATAGACGAAAGTCGATAGGGTTTCTATTTCTTTTTGTCTATTCGCAGTCTATAGACGGTCTATAGAAAAAAGTCGATAAGGTGTTTGTTTCCTTTTTGCCTGCTTCCCCTCTATAGAATGCCTACAGACGAAAGTCGACACAGTCTCTATCTATTTTTGTCCATACTTTGTCTTTAGACTTTCTATAGACGAAAGTCGATAGGGTTTCTATTTCTTTTTGTCTATTCGCAGTCTATAGACGGTCTATAGAAAAAAGTCGATAAGGTGTTTGTTTCCTTTTTATCTGCTTCCCCTCTATAGAATACCTACAGACGAAAGTGGATACAGTCTCTATCTATGTTTGTCCATACTTTGTCTATAGACTTTCTATAGACGAAAGTCGATAGGGTTTCTATTTCTTTTTGTCTACTCGCAGTCTATAGACGGTCTATAGAAAAAAGTCGATAAGGTGTTTGTTTCTTTTTTGTCTGCTTCCCCTCTATAGAATACCTACAGACGAAAGTAGACACAGTCTCTATCTATCTTTGTCCATACTTTGTCTATAGACTTTCTATAGACGAAAGTCGATAGGGTTTCTACTTATTTTTGTCTATTCGCAGTCTATAGACGGTCTATAGAAAAAAGTCGATAAGGTGTTTGTTTCCTTTTTATCTGCTTCCCCTCTATAGAATACCTACAGACGAAAGTGGATACAGTCTCTATCTATTTTTGTCCATACTTTGTCTATAGACTTTCTATAGACGAAAGTCGATAGGGTTTCTATTTCTTTTTGTCTACTCTCAGTCTATAGACGGTCTATAGAAAAAAGTCGATAAGGTGTTTGTGTCTTTTTTGCCTACTTCCCCTTTATGGACTACCTGTAGACGAAAGTGGATGCAGTCTCTATCTATTTTTGTCCATACTTTGTCTATAGACTTTCTATAGACG
Organism: Dermacentor variabilis; assembly: GCF_050947875.1. NCBI lineage: Eukaryota > Metazoa > Arthropoda > Arachnida > Ixodida > Ixodidae > Dermacentor > Dermacentor variabilis. Next base: position 89,323,983 of record NC_134574.1, on the reverse strand, counting down.
AAAGTCGATAAGGTTTCTATTTCTTTTTGTCTACTCGCTGTCTATAGACGGTCTATAGAAAAAGTCGATAAGGTGTTTGTTTCTTTTTGTCTATTTCCCCTCTATGGACTACTTTTAGACGAACGTCGATACAGTGTCTATTTATTTTTGTCCATATACTTTGTATATAGACTTTCTGTAGACGAAAGTCGATAAGATTTCTATTTCTTTTTGTCTACTCGCAGTCTATAGACGGTCTATAGAAAAAATTCGATAGGGAGTTTGTTTCTTCTTTGTCTACTTCCCCTCTATATGGGCTACCTGTAGACGAAAGCCGATACAGTTTCTATTTATTTTTGTCCATACTTTGTCTGTTGACTCTCTATATTATGGACAATAGTCGACAAGGTTTCTATTTTTTTCTCTACTCCTGGTGTATTGAATGTCTATAGAAGAAAGTCGATAATATGTAATTCCGAGTTCCCATACCCCCCGCCCTAGCGAACGCGATGATATGGCACTGGTTCATGCACGACGGCACCGCAACCCCGGCGCGGCGGGCAAACCGTGCAGACTGCTAGTCTGCGTTCGGTGCAGCTGCACCGAACGAGGATCGCGGCGGAGCAGGCACCGTCCGAGACACCAAGGTCTTCCAGGCACCCGAAGGCCCTAAACCTGGCTGCTTCCCGGACGTACACTTCGCGAAGACCAGGTGGTGAAGGTCAGATGGTGAAGATGTGGCAAAGGGGGTGAATAAGTGGCGAAAGCCCGCAGACCAGGTGGTGAATTCACCACCTCTGAGTTGTCGTGGTCTTGCATGTCTATAGATTAACAATAGACAAACATCGTTAATCTGGGCCCAACCCGTGTACGCTGTAACCAAGCGCAGGTACCGGTGGATAATACATAGCTGCATTTGATATAAGCCACTAAAGTTGTATACTGCTGAGATTGCTATAGAGCCTATTTGTAGACTTTAGTATACACATAGTGTATACCTCCGCATTTGTTGACCACATATGATCTACGTAGTCACTCTCGGCAATCCCAAGACAGTCTTCACAGTTGTCGCATCACTTTTGCGGCAGTAGAATAACGGAAGCAAAACGCCGATCCAATTGTTAAAATATATGTTATGAACGCCAGCTTCAGATACAAGTGGATTCGAAACAGGCATCAAGCTAACAGCAAAGACACTCGTAATGTTTGTAGCTGACAACGCGGACTTTGTGAATGTGCCATGAACCGATGTCGCGCATGTGGTGTTCGCGTTGTGTGTCGTCCGATTCTCGGATACTTTTCACATTGTCTTCATATCTCGGCTGCGTCACTAACATCGGGCGACTTTTGTTGCCTAATATCCTGCACTATAAACTCATCAACGTTTCTCATTCACTTAAAATAGGTGCCAAATTCTCTGAGCCCACCCAGTATTTCGCCGGCGGTATGCCTGCGCAGCCACGCATATGAGTACCTCAATGCTGTACTGATTGCTTTGACCTATCATCGGAACAGAAAATTAGCACTAACATACGTGCGGGCATCACATTTAGCGGTACGCTGGAAGATATGCTACAAATACGCTGTATTACTCATCGACGCTGACAATAATGCGTCTAAAACGTCTGAAGGGCACCGTAACGGCTTTTACAAACAGCGCATTCATGTTAGCGTTCCAGTCTGATGCGATAGCCCACAGCGTTTGTCTTACAACCTGCCAGCGCATATCCTTCGTCCACGAAAAAAATGCATAACGGAAAAGAAAAGCCACCCGTTCCGGCGCGCATGGCGCGCAGAGAGAGAGAAAGAGACAAAGAAAAAAATGAAGGAGGAAAAGGCGCTCACACTCCTCCGAGCGCGCACGCCCTCCGCGCGGAGCTCCTGCGCATGCTCGGAGTTCTTGCGCATGCGCGGCGGTGCGCCGTCTCAACGAGCGTGCCAGGCACGTAAACGGTTGTGCCGGTGTGCGGTGTCTCCCTGAACGTTGGTGTCTGTGTATGCGTGTCTTCTTTGTGGCATCACAAGTCAACTACATTGAATGGTAAGCTTTATCAAAGACGTTTTGCGTCAATACCTCATGATTATGTGAGCGCATTTCGTAGCGCGAACCGGCTGCACATAGCGCAGGCGACTCGGGTATAGTGTCGGTTTGTCGTTGACATGGTTTGATAACGCGCTCCTGTTCTCGCTTCTACTATACGGAATGTTTTACGGCGAGCGATCGCTCGTGCTTGTTGATTTTATCATTATAGCTTAGGTGCGTAAAAAAGGAAGTACACCATGTTTTAACTTGATACTGAGCTACCACTAAGCGGATTGTGTGTGTTGGGCAGCCAGTGTGGTAGATCTCATTTAGTGGCGCTTGATCCGGCCGCGATGAATGCTGCACCGTATGTGTAGTGAAATTCTCGTGACACGCTTTACGCATATATCTCGAAATTGTGTTAGCATCAAGAATTTTCAAACAGACAGGCATAGTTGAATAACTGCTAGCGTACTAGGATGAAAGGCCGTGTTTGCGGGGCATGCATCAGCAGTGTGTGCGCTGCCGTTTTCGCATAGTTTAAAAGTTGCAGTATTTTTAAGGTTCCTGGCAACCAATCTAAATAATTTTGGGAAGTTACAGCAAGCAAAACACGAGACTTGAAGAAATATCTAGTAGAAATCTCTAGATTCACCCAATCTATTTATATGCAACCACAAACGCTTTTGGAGCATGAAACCTGCGATAAGCTTAGTCACTTGCAGCTCCGCAACTTAGCCGAAAAAATTAGAGAACAATAAATTAGTCGCTCCGGGAACACCTTTACACGTTTCAAACTGAAGGCATTGCGTTTGACGGTAGTTGGAAGATTTGTTTTTTGTCTCTTTTTTAAACAATTTAGCAGCAGAAGTTATCTTTCGAGCTATATGAAAAGCGTTAAGCGGCTTCCGATGCTTCGGCGTTCTGTAGTTTACGTGCTCTTAATCACAAGGCAGCTGCTGGCGCAGATTCGCATTGTGCTAATCGTGCATGGTATGAAGCCATTGTCGTGCGTAATAAGTGTTCCGGTTTTCATTACTCTTGCATGTAGCGCCGTCGTCTTGGACAGACTGCATACAATATGCGCTGTACAAAAGAAAAAAAGAGCCAGATTATCAATTTGGTGGTCTTTTCTAAGTAGATAACGCACAGATTATTCAAATAATTCAGTGGGCATTGCATTTGTTCTACCCTTATCAACATACCTAAGAGATCGTAACATGTTTTAGTTGATAAGTAACCTGATCAGTACGCCCCCATTCATGTGCATTCTACTGAAAGTGTGGCAAATGTATTCATCTCGAAGTATGAGAAAAGAGACATTGCAGACTGTTCTAAGCGGAAGTAAATTGCAAATCTTAACGTGATTGTTCAAAACTGCAGTCAGTATGCTGAGCATGTTCGTGCGGCACGGGCATATTGTATTAACACCTGAAAAATGTGCACAGTCCAGCCAGGTATCTTTGTTTCAACAAGTATTATTATAGGAATCGTTTGGGATTCTCGCATTTCTTTTATTTTTATAAGTACACTGTGTGTCACATGAACCTGTCCTAAAACGAAACCTACCGTTGCTGGCACCGGCGACCATTACGGTTGTCTAACTGCTTATCATACTGTAGTATAACGAAACATCATAATGGTACTGATTAATATTCCCATGTAGTCTTTAGTCAGAGGTAAACAAAGTTAACTAGAGGCATAAGTGATGAGAGCAAATTATATTGAAAACTACTACTGAAGCGTAAAAATAACTAATTGTATAACTCATTGTATAGTTTTTCCTCACATTGTTGCATTTGCTTTACGTGTGTCTTTGTGTCTTCCGTGCTGTACTCGTGTGGCCATCAATTACGAACTTGCCGAAGCCCTTGTCAGCTTTATTAATCAAGGGATTCAAGTCAGTTGAATCTAACACTGCATGTCAAGTGACTGACGTGTTATTCGTTTTATCTAAATATTATGGACTGGCAGTACTTGGCAAGCATTAAACCACAATATTTCTTTTATTGCACTTAAGCTGCAGGCGTCATAGATTGCCAGAAAATTTTCATGAGAACAGCCAGGGAAGGCTTGGAAAAAGATCGGAAAATTTTAAAATGGCCACATAGGTATGCTGTCTTGTTATATGTCATACAAAGTTTCCAGAGAATCTCTGAGTTAAATATATTTTTAAAACGTTTCACCTGATAAAAATTGAAGGAAATTGGTTCCATTTATTGAAAAATAAAAGAAAGTCAAGCTTACTGACAAGGCATTTCTTACTCAATATGTGTTTTTTTTGCGTTAACTAAACGTCCTGAACCTCGATAGCCTAGAAAAAATTTTCATCTTTCAAAGCACCTTAAATAATTTACTGTAATAGAATTCATTCGAACTATACTATCAGTTCTGTTTCCTAGGAGGTGCATATCTGTCGTGCCATGACACAAAATGCTCGTGTGGTATTTCGGGTGCTCATGTGGTATACCTAACTTGGAAACCTGTTAGCACGCCCAAGAGGCCTCATTACCTGTAACAAATTAAGTGACCATATCGGTACAATCAGCCCATCTGCCTTCCGTTGAAGTTATGGCCAATCACCCATTCATTTAAAAGTATGAGAAAGACATTTAAATGTGTATTAAGCAAAATAAATTACAATCTTAGGCATGATACTGTGAATATTACAGTCACTTCTTCTGAAAATATCCCTCTGCACGGGCATACTTAACTACCAGCCAAAAAAAATGTACAGACAGCCCAACTGGGTAACGTTTCAGCAATAAATATAGAGACCATTTGGGATAAGTACAATAATGCATCATATATGAACGTGTCATAAAAGGGAACATACTGTTGCTGGAACGAGCAGCAGTTGTGACTGTTTAATTGTTCACCATACCATGCAATAAAACATTCTATAAAGGTGCTGATTTGTATTGACAAGCAGCCATTAGTCATAGTTAAACCGCATTAAGTATTGACTTCGATGGTTTGAGCAAATATATTAAGCTGCTTAATGAACACACAAAGAATATACACTTGTTATTTTTGCCTCATATTGCTGCATCTACTTATTTGCAGCATACACCTGCAGCACCTTTGGGACTAATGACACAAAGGTCAAGGCCAGCCTGGCGACCATGCTTGCCAAGGAGTAGTGTAAATATTTAATCTGTTTCCATAATAGCATACGACATGAATTTAAGGAATTCATCTATTATATCGAGCAATAAAAACGGTGAATGCATTGCTGGCGCATTTGTTTTATTTTTCGCACTGCATGATTCAGCACTATATAAATTCTTTCTGTTTGTGCAACATATATGAAAGTACAGCTGGTTCAGAAGCATTATTAATCCACTAACGGTAATGCATAAGTGCAGATGAAAAGGAACAGGTGCACATGCATAAATACATTCAAAACTTTTTGCTACCGCATGTAAACAAAAATGTAAACTAACTTGTAGATAGCCGCTATGGAGTTATGGCCTTATACACTCTTTGTAGACTTGTCTATAAGATGTCTGTGTATATAGAATGCCTATAGATTAAAAAAAAATTCATATTTGTTAACAAATGTCTGCAGAATGTAATAGAAAAAAAGTGTATCGGACTATAAAGTTCTGTTTTCGTAGACTGAAGTCTATAGAATGTCTATAGACTATCTATATACATTTGTATATAGACATTCCATAGACTTCAGTCTACAAAAGTAGAACTGTATATATAGTTCTACTTTTGTAGACTGAAGTGTATAAAATGTCTACGGACAAATCTCATCTGTAGACATTCTATAGACTTCAGTCTACAAAAGTAGAACTGTAAGCCTATACACTTGTCCATAGACAGTCTATAGAAAGTCTATAGACTCAGACTTCTTATAGACTAGTCTATAAAAAGTGTATGGCCATAAGTCTCTAGACTGTCTATAGGCAGTGTATAGACAGTCTATAGACTCAGACTTTTTATAGACTAGTCTATAAAAAGTGTATGGCCATAAGTCTATAGACCGTCTATAGACAGTCTATAGACTCAAACTTCTTATAGACTAGTCTATAAAAAGTGTATGGCCATAAGTCTATAGACAGTCTATAGACAATCTATAGACTCAGACTTTTTATAGACTAGTCTATAAAAAGTGTATGGCCATATGTCTATAGACTGTCTATAGACTAGTCTAAAGAAATGTCTATAGACAGTCTATAGACTCAGACTTTTTATAGACTAGTCTATAAAAAGTGTATGGCCATAAATCTATAGACTGTCTATAGACTAGTCTAAAGAAATGTCTATAGACAGTCTATAGACTTCATAGACAAATGTCTATAGACTGTCTATGGACTTTCTATAAAAATTTTTGTAAGGGGATACAGCTTGCCTGTGTCGACTAACACCTGCAGAATATCCATACGCTCGAAACCGTCCAGGCCCTGGCACTTAGAGTGTGCCTTGAATTGCCGCGGTGCTAGTCAACGGCTGAAACAATTGACATTGCACACGATTTCCCAGCCAGGACCCATATATTCATGGAAGTGCTCAGAGCACACGTAGGACACCTTCCTCGAGCCCCTGTCCATCACCTACCCTCAGTGCCAGAGGATCAACTACGTGCCTCCTTTTGTGAAACAGTCCTGCCCTATCTTGCATGCCTTCCATCAGGTTATACAGCTCCAGCGAAAGTTCCGTTTCCTCCATGGTGCTTGGCTCAAGAAAATGTTCGACTAATGGTTCCAGGAATACGAACAAAAGCCCAACTCCCGTCTCCAGCACTCAAGCAGCTTTCACTGCTCTTGCTGTCCGATACATACAACGAGTATCAACACCTATATACCGACGCCTCAACCACGGTTAATGGGTCTGCAGGATCGGTGATCTTTCCTGCAAAAGTCTCCACCATAAAGATTCAACTATCTCACCAGACTACATCGACTGGCGCGGAACTTGCTGCTATTTGTTTTGCACTTCGCGTAATTTTTGATGAACTATCCAAGTAATGGAGCGCGGTCAGTGTATCCTAGGCGGCTCTTCATTGTTTAGTTTCTGCCTTACGCTGAGAACCCCACGAACAACTAGTTCTAGAAATCAGACTGCTGCTTCACCACCTCGTCGAGCAAGGACACGACATCATTTTACAATGGACTCCAAGTGGCTGTGGCATAATGGGCAATAAAGATGCCGACTCAGCAGCACGATCTGCATCATTAGGAGGGCTTGCAAGACTCCATTCCATTTTCAATAACCAACGCTGCAATGAAAATTCGTGCGCTTGCATATGAAGCAATCAGAACTTTATAGAACACAGCAAACTTGAAGCACACACGTCTACACCGACTAGACCCATCCCTTCGACTTCGACCCTCTCGACTCGAGACAGAAGTACTTTGCCGACTGTGGGTTGGTGTCGCCTATACAAGATGTTTCGCCTTCCGTGTTGGTCTGGACGACAGCGCGGTTTGCAGTCACTGCGGCGGCGAGGAGACTATTTAACACGTACTTTGCCACTGTCCTCGATACAGCGCGCACCGGCTGTGACTAGAGGCCGCGTTGGCACGTCTTGACGATAGGCCACTTTAAGAACAGTCAGTTTTGGAATGCGTGAAATGAACTGTCGTCGCAGCGAAAGTCGGTCAAGGCTTTGTTGACCATTTTACGTGACAATGGCCTATTAGAAAGGATATAATGATCCCATTCCGTGCCTTTGCATATTTTTTTCATGCTTTTATTTTTGTCGCGTTCTTTGCGTCTTTACTTCCCTTTTCCCTTCCCCTAGTGCAGGGTAACAAACCGGACGTTTTAACTCTGGTTAACTTTCCTGCTTGTCTATAATTTGCATCTCTCTCTCTCTGTAACGCCAGTGGTGTCGGCCTTGCTGCCATGCTCGCACAACGTAAGAACAATAATGCCGAATACGTGGTCGCTTATGCCGGTCGTGCCCTCACAATACCAGAGCCCAATTACTCAGTAACAGAAAGAGTGCCTGGCTATCGTATGGGCTCTTCAAAAATTTCGCCCATATCTCTACGCTCCACCTTTTGAAGTGGTGACGGATAATCACTCTCTTTTCTGGTTGTCAAACCTCAAAGACCCGTCGGGCCGCCTCGCTCGGTGGGCCCTAGAAATCCGGGAATATGATTTCCGTCTCCTCTGTCCCTCTGGATGCAGACACTCTGACGCCCGATGCCCTCTTGCGCTTCCCAGTTACTTCAGGCAGCAGTACTTCTACCTACAGACATGATATCTCACCACTTGACATCCTGCACATGGCCTCGCAGCAATGAAAAGACCCATAGATCATCATGATATTAGATTTTTTGTCAAATCCTCCGGCAGCTTCGGCACCTCGAGTGTTACGCCGATAGGCGCAGCATTTCGCCTTCCGGGACGGACATTTATACCACCGAAACTACCACAATGACGGCCGCACATGGCTCTTAGCAGTGCACCGCCACCTTCGCTAAGATTTATGCTCCGCTTTTCACTCTGACCCGCAGTGTAGTGATGGCTTAGTGTCAAAAACCTAGACACAGCTTCGACTACGATATTATTGGTGAGGAATGTACAACTTCATCCACAAGTACGTACGCTGCTGCATTGCCTGCCAACGCCGCAAATGTGTCCCGCATTTTGCCACCGCACCTCTACAGCAGTTTCCCTGCCCAGCTCAGCCATTCGACCGTGTCGGCACTGATTTAAACGGGCCTCTTCAATCTACTGCCGCTTGCAACCAATGAATTATTGTAGCCGTAGATCATTTGACACGATATGCTGAAACTTCCGCCTTGCCTGCCGCATCAGCAAAAGATGTCGCCTCATTAATTCTGAACAACTTTGTTCTCCGCCATGACGCACCTGCTGAACTGCTGAGCGATTGGGTCGCGTATTCCTCTCGGAGGTCCTACAGTCACTCCTATCTGAATGCCAAATTATTCACCGCACTACCACTACTTATCACGGCTTAACAGAACGATTCAACAAAACTCTTGGTGGCATGCTATCTATGTACGTTGCGTCTGATCACTCCAACTGGAATCTTGTACTTCGATTCGTCACATACACCTATAAGACTGCCTCGCGAGCCACTACCGGATTCTCACCATTCTTTTTACTTTACGGCCGCCATCCCTCCAGCAGCATTTACACGGTTCTCCCGTACCGGCCGGACCCTGCTGAATTCTCAACTGTTTTTACGGTCCCTTAGTACGCCGATAAATGCCAACTGGCCCGTTCTTTGACGTCTGCTCAACAGTGCCGCCAAAAAGAGCGCCATGACCTCAGCCCACCCCTCACCCCTTCCCTATCGACTCACTCGTGTGGCTTTGGGTCCGGCCTGTCGCTGCGCCTGGCCTTTCGTCCAAGCTCCTCCTGAAGTACCACGGTTCTTCCGCGTGGTTGCGCAACCATCACCGGTTAATTACGTGGTCGAACCTATATCACCATCTCTCGATCTGCGTCGTCGGGGACGTGAGACTGTGCAGATTGACCTGCTGAAGCCGTATAACAATCCGCCCACCTCTCCCCAGGTCGCCAGGATGGCTATTCTTCAATACCGGGGGTGCTTATGACGAAGATCGGCAGGCTAAAAAGCCCCGTTGCCATCGCGTGGCTCATACCCAGTTCAATCTATGGCTGCGCCCTGCCTGCTCTTGCTACGTTGGTCGCTGCTTCTATACGACCTGAATAATTCCCTTTACACTCGCTATGTCCTTATAGATTAAAAATCACACTCCGTATTGCTTTTTAACAGGGAGACCTCTATAACAGAGGACATTACTGTTATTCAGCAACGTATAAGCGTCACTAGTTCTAATCTACCTAAGGCTGATGATATCCCAAACAATATCTGATAGTTCCTCGAACAGTACTGCTAAGCTAGCCTCACTCGACATAGTTCGGCAGTTAAAGGTTCAGAGGGTCGGTCTCCATTGGCGGCCTGACAGGACCAAGAGGTTTTTAGCACCCTCTGTTGAGTTACAGGGGTGACCGCCGGCTTGGACAGATTCTCCGCAGCTGCTGGAGACGAAGGACAATGAGTTAATTGTAGATATCATTGGGGAGGTTGTGGCCGAATACTGCACCCGGGAGGCCAATTGCCGTTCTGGTTAGGGAGTGTGTTTGTTCAAGCTTAGTGAGCCTTCCTAGTTTGATTGTGCTTGCATTATTATAGCTCCACTCGCTCTCGGCATCTTTCGCCGATGTCAGGCGCCACTCCAAGCCTGCAGATGTAGTGCACTGCAGGATATCACACGCAGATACACCATCGTAGATTTAAAACAAAACCGGGGGGGAGGGGAGATTTGAACTTCCGACTACCGCAACCGAGCATAAGGCATAGCTCTGTAAGATAATCCCGCAGGCAGCTAGGCTACCTGTCACCGAAAAGTGCGTCCCAGAGTGCCCTACATGCCTAAGAGATCCGCTGATTTGTCCACCCTTTGCGGATGTTGCTGATCGTCATGGGTTGCACAATATAGCACCAATTCTTCCTGGTCCTAACATCTTGTTTCCTGAATCTTACGCACGCGCGCGGTGTTCAACGCGTCTAGGTTCACGATATATTTTCGCTGAAATTGAACAGCAACTTATCAGTTACGGGTAAAAATAAAGGTGGCAAAAGCTTTCAGCGCTTACCGGAAAGCCCCGGGCCGCGTGTCATTCATTCGTGTCACCGTATCAATACCGCTCTGAGCATGACGCCAAGGGAGCAGCCTTCAAAGCTCCCAACGGTGTCTCCACCCTTTGTTGAGTTTTGGACAGTGCTTATAATAGAGCTAATGAGAAGGAGGAAATGAGGGAGGGGGTAATTGACCCCGCAGTTTCTCTGGGAACGCTGCCACCCTAAACGCTAGAAAGTTGGGAATTCTATGCTAGCTTTAACTTACAGTGGCGCCTTCTTCGATCAGTCAGACATGGTTTCGACATTTCGCACTTGTAAAAAATTGGCCGCTGTGTTGCCGCTGCGGTCACAATACCGTTTTCGGGATTACAAATGAAAATAATCAGGAAATAATAAATGCAGATGTAGAAGAAAGGAATGGACGCATATAGGTTCGTTCTGACGAGCTGGAAATCTGTGTGTTAACTTTATAGATAGGTGTTGTTGCTACTTGCTTCTCCTTCTTCTTCTTTGCATTAATATTGTAAATAAAAATATTCCCTTCATTTCCCTCTGTTCCTCTCATGCGGAAATTTCACATCCTCAAAGAAAGCCCGTTTTTTTCAGTGCGCCTCGTAAGTTGCTGCTGATAAGTTCTAGAACATTCGTAGAGTCAAATAGCGTGTAGTGCCAACATCTATACGCGTATTAGATTCCCCGAAAACGTTTTCAAGGTCTGTATAAGCTAGCTTCAATGTATTGTGGGCTTATAAAGAGGGATTCGCGGCAGGGGAAGATGTCCGAATTTGTCTGCGTTACATTTTCTAGTGTTGTCATTAGAAAGCATGTGCAAGATATTTCGGTAGTGTATTTGTAAGGCCCTTTTCGTAAAGATATTGTGTTGCACAATATAGTATCAATTCTTCTTAGTCCTAACATCTTGTTTCCCGAACCTTACGCACGCACGCGGTCTTGAAAGCGCCTAGGTATACGATATATTATCGCTGAAATTGAACAGCACTTAACACTTGCCTGTAAAAATGAAACCGGGAAAAGTTTTCAGCGCTTACCGGGTGGCCTTGAGCCACGTATCATTCGTTCATCGCGTCTGCGTGTCTCTTGGCGTACGAAAGCTAGCGTTCGCGGGTATCCAGAATGGTGAATCCTGTCACCTTTATTACTTAATAAATTAGAAAAGATGCAGGAAGTGTAATTAGCAAGAGTGACAAGTAGCAGCAAAGGTGATCATGCATGAATCTTGAAGATGATTGCCGCTGCTGCGAGAGCAGTCCAGCCTTCGTAGGACAGTACTGGCTGCCCACAAAAGCTTACTGTCACAGGCCACGCATGAAAGTTCTAGTGTCTCGACACAGCAGTTCTTGTAGACAAAGGCAAGCAGTATACTAATCATTGTGATACAATAATACGTGTTAAAATTAGCTTGTGTCTGTTATTTTTGTTTGCCATCAGGGAAGCAGGAAACTACAGGTCTTTTTCGCTGTCTTGTTTATTATTCTCGCGTCAAAATTTGGCAGTTGTTGGTCTGTAGCAGAGTGGTTACTTTTCTGGCTACCAATTCAAGATTTTGCCCCAGTTGGCAACTTTTTTTGCTGCATTTCGGCTAGCTTTTCTGACACCTGACAACCCTGCATCACCTGACAACCCTGCATCAATCCTCTCTATGGTGCCGGTCTCTGCTGTGCGAGCTGGCTGTTGCTGAAATGTTTGTCTGATCATGTATTTATGAATGCTGTCACGAAATCTGTTAGTTCGCGTGCACAAAAGTGCCAGATGATAGCTTGTGTCTCGCTGAAAACTTGCCCTATGTGGGGCACGCCAGGTAAATGTGAACCAACGATTTTCATGACGAGGAATGTGTTCGCTTTGTCCCTGGTTCTCGTGGAAAGTTCGGTGGACGTCGCAAATAAATAATGCGTACTATTAGCGTGCATAAGCTCGTCCACTGCGCAACGGCATGTATGCCGGGAGTAACACTGCGGCACCGGGAACTTGGAGGTCGCTTTTCTGCCATGTCGTACCATTTAAAATGTAAGTAATCGTGTTTGCTAACCGCACGTGTATTGTGCGTGCTGCTCGTGTGTGCATAGTGCGCCGCCTTGCGAACGTAGGAAATGCAGCTCTCATGACGACAGTGAAAGTTTTGCTGCTGCTTGCTGTGCGCTGGTTGGCAGAATTTGGTCACGGAAATTAATTGCCTTAATGCAAAACTCAAAATCTTGATGAATGCTTCCGTTCAATGAAAGAGATTAGGTTCGACAACAATCGTGTTCATCATGTACCTGAGCTCCAGCTTTTCTGCTGAAGTTGCATATTGAAGGCTCATCTGCCTCTTCACCGATTAGGCCTTACTGCAATGGCGTTTCCTCGCTTAATAAGCTTCAAGAATGTAAATAATCGCTGCTTACGCAGTTTTCGATTTACGAGCAGTTATAGAGAAGAAACATAAGCAATCACAGCTTGCAACAACTACAGCTATCTTTTTCAGATAAAGCGTGTTGACATAACTTGACGTAATATGACAAAGTAAAGCTGCTTAAACTAATCACCTCAATAATTTGAGGAAACTGGTCTGGCCGGGATTGCTCATGGTCATGGAAACTAAGTCATGGAAAAAAATTAATTATTACGTAAACTTTTCTTTGTAATGTGTTGTTGCTACTTGTCTGTTGAAATTTTACTATCATGAAGGAGTCGCAATTTGACAGTATTCATCAGGGACTTTGACCTTGTGCTCTGTTCCAACGCTGCCGTGCATTGTCCTCGTGATTATATTTTGGTGCACCTTGCACGTGTTCAAAATTTGACATCTTTAAAGTGCCACGGCTACAAGTTAACACTGAACTTGTGTTGCAGCGGTGAGGCCGTAATCCACAACAGTGTCCACGGCTCTGAGGAGCCCGCAGAAATGCAGGAACCGTGTGGCTATGGCTGCAGCAGCATGGCGTGCAATCTGTGTGGGCGGGTCACTTATGAATGAAGTGTAAGTGTTACCAAAAGCAATATCCCGCTATCATTTCTGGACAGCTTTATGGACATCTTACTTAACACAGCTTACTAAATAGGTTAAATATTTATTGAACTTTATTGAACTTGCTGCTTACTTGTGTCTGAAGATGTTATGCACACATTATCGTGTTCAATATAAAACTACACCTTACATGTCTTCCGGTTTAGTATCTTTTCTTGCATCAATCACTTGGCTGCAAAGGTCATTTTACTTTTGCTTAGTACACAGTATATGTAAATCTTTCTGTTTTTTTTGTTTTGAAATTTTCCTACACTGTGGCTTCTATTTCCGCATTTTTTTGTTTATGCTACACGCTCATGCAGTTTCTGCACATGCAAGGATTCGAGGTGTGATGGGCCAAATATGTCACCAGTCTAAACATGCAACGTGCTTACCATTGTTTAACGTTGATATTCACAATTATTATGATATAGGTACTACTACGAACTAGGGTAATGGAAAAAAGCTGGAACAGGACACAGCGCTACAGTTTAACTGACAAGCTCTATTCAGGAAAACTTGCTCAAATGAATGCGCAGACTGACGCATAAACTAATGTGCCACATATGACATAATCAAATGCGCAACGAAGCCGATAAGAGCCCACATCAAGCCATCAGAAAGCATTCACCAGGTTCTTCTCAATGTACACTTCTTTATCAGTGAGCGCCAGTGATGGAGCATTTACATGATGGAGGATTTGAAATGCAGGACGTCTAAAATATTTTCCTCCCTAAGTGCCTAGCGAATCGTCTGAATACTTGCGTGTTATGAAACACTGGGAGCATGTATGAGTACATCTTCGCCAGTGGTCAGCCAAGTTGCCAGCACCTGCTAGAGCGTTTACAATATTCCGGTGCTCCCTATGTCTATCATTAAGGCACCTGCTTGTTTGTCCGATATTGCAATTTCCACAGGGAAATGTATTCTTGTATACCACCCCATTATTGCACTTCAGAAAGGGGTAACATGCTCCTTTGTGCTTTTACCTTGACTCCTGGTGTTGTTTACCAACCTACGTATCCTTGCAAGCTTTAGTGGTACGGAAAGAACAGGTACACCGCACTTGTTCACCACCTTTTTTAGGTGGTGGCACACCCCGTCTACGTATGTCGGAGCCACAGGGCGACCACTAGGATGTGCGTTATTGCACCGAGTGGCTGCCCGGTCAGCTTTTACCTCCTTAATGAGTCTCTCAGTGACTGGCGTCAACGTGTCATCAGGATAGCCGGCCCTACATAAACGGCTCGCTTGTTACTGAACGCTGCAGGAAACGTAGTGCACACAAGATTTAACCAGAGCAGCTCTCGGCCAGTTAGTAGCTAAGCCTCCTACCTAAGTAGCGGTACGCCGAACAGCAAGATCTCCTTCCTCCTCGCAGAGTACGTCTAAAAAAGGGAACTTTCATTTATACTGATACGAATATCTAAGAAAAACAGGCGACCGTCTACCGGCAACTCATGTGTGGTCTTACGTCTTATTGCACACTTTTAAAAACACTGACAACGTTTTTAAAAGCGAAATCACTTCCTTCAGGCTTCAAAACTTTCAGCACAACAGGAAAGCAATTGACAACCAAGGCAAGCCCACTGGGCGTGCGATAATGCATGTCCCAGTGGGCGCCCAGTGGCTGTACCATACATAAACAGTGTGCCCCACCCCCTAAAGAAGGGGGGCGAACAAGTGCGACATAGGTGTTTTTTCAGCGCCACTAAATCTTGCAAGAATGTGCAGGTTGGCAAGCAATGCCATGGTACATGCACAAAGGAGCATGTTACCCGCTTAGTTATCTGCAGTGTGGGAGGGTATGCAAGATGTCACTTCCCTGTGGAAAGTGCTATATTGGAAAAGCCAACACGTGCGTGACTGACCAACTTAGGGAGCATCGGAATGCTGTAAATTCTCTAGTATTTGCTGCCAACTTGTCTGACCACTGACGATAATGTACTCGTGGATGCTCCCCGTTTTTTCATAACACGCAAGTGCTCAGACAGTTCGCCAGGCAGTTAGGTAGCGAAATATTCGAGACGTGCTCGATTTCAAAAGCTAATGATGAATGTGTAAGCCCTGAATCAATGGCATTCACTGATAAAGATATATTGCATCTTGAAAAGAACCTGGTGAATTCATTGCAATAGCGTATTGTGGGCGCTTATCTTATTCGTTGCGTACTTGGTTGTCTCCTACGTGTCACATTCGTTAATACGTCTATCTGAACATTTATTTGAGCATACTGTGGTCTCTTTGCAAGTTTTCTCAATAAGGCTTGACATTGGTCGGCAAGCTCCCTGTCCTGCCCCACCTTCTTCCTGTTAGTCTTGCTCGCGCTTGTAACTATGCTACAGCAACTTAATCAGCACCAACTAGCCGAACTTCCTGCAGTAATTTCAAAATTTTTCTCTCATTTTCCCAGAATAACTGCCACTGGCGAGCTTTTTACGTATCTGGTCAGCTTGAATTTTCTGAATTTATACATGAATGCCAGTATTTACTGTACGGAACCTATAGCAGTAGTGAGTTTTCTGATAGCTTGCTCTTTCTCTCTCTGATTTTCATTATTTTTCTTACGCTATCCCCATATATGCAAGTAGGAAATGTAGCAGTTGAGAGTCAGTGTCCAATTGCATTATTTTTCACTTGATGTAGCATAGAAGTTAGCTACTAGATAATTCAGTCTATTGATGCTGTATCACTAAAGAAGCATGCAATTTCGCATATCTTGCAAAATTGTGTGTTTGCTCTTGCTCTAGCGTTTGCTGGTTATTGCGCTGTTGCTTAATAATCAATTTGATTACAACAGCACCTCACAGAACATCTGCTTTTTTTTTATTCCCATACCCTAAGGGCCCTTTTAGGGGCATAACATAGGGGGTTACAAAACCATAAAGTGCTCATATTGCTTAACACAGTGAAAAATCAGAAAAGCATAAACAAACATTCGCTCAGGAAAACAGGGAACATATCTGGATAAAAGAAGTGTTTGAGGACACACACACACGTTGACCACAATGCTCAAGACAATGTAAAAAAGAATACACTTCTGATAATAATCTATAAAGGACCAGCATAGAGTGAGCACTTCAGTTTGTTCACAAATGCATCGTAATTATTTCCGGAAAGGATTTCTGCAGGTAGTTTATTCCAATGATAAATGGCAAGGAACAATGGCGAATGACGCATAAGTTTGGTGTGAGCTATCTTGGGTTGCGCTTTCAGGCAGTGGTCTAATCGGGGGGGAAATGCGATGTGCTGGTTCGATATGAGATTCTGTGAATGGCGAAGGATTGTGATAAAGCTTGTGGAAGTGACATAGCAGGGTGACAAGTCTTCGCTTTTCAAGTGAGCTCAAATTTAGAGATCATTTAAAATCTTTGATGCTAGAGTAGCGAGCGTATTTCTTTGTGATGAACCTAGAAACATTATTTTGAAGTGATTCCAGTTTATCGACAAGGTACGCTTGATGCGGGTTCCAGATGAAACCAGCATATTCTAGTTATGATTTGA
Source organism: Dermacentor variabilis (assembly GCF_050947875.1). Classification (NCBI taxonomy): domain Eukaryota; kingdom Metazoa; phylum Arthropoda; class Arachnida; order Ixodida; family Ixodidae; genus Dermacentor; species Dermacentor variabilis. The sequence goes on along the minus strand of NC_134574.1, from coordinate 89,306,871 downwards.
CTAAAGTTGTGTATGCTAAGAGTTTGGTCGCCTCATTTGGAAAAGTACGAGTTACGCCTAATGAAATCGAGGGTTTTGGATGCTTTGGTGGTTATATATTCAATGTATTAGTGCCATGTCAAATCAGAGAAAATGTGGACACATAGGTATTTGATTGCAGGAACGTTTTCAATAGCCATGTTGCCGATAGAATAAAAGATGGGTTCAGTGACTCTAGCCGTTGTAAATGTTACAGGTTTCGTTTTCTAAACGGTTATTTCCATATGCCATCTTTCGCACCACTTAGTGATTTTGTCAAGATCCGATTGCAAAGCATTAGTGTCATGGCGGTCTGTACTCTTTCTGTAAATAACACAGGCGTCCGCAAATAGCCTAATTGTAGAAGTGAGGTTGCTGCTTATGTCATTAATGTAAATAAGGAAGAGGATCGGCCCGACTACCGAACTTTGAGGCACTCCAGACTTTACAAGGGTTAGTGCGAAGCAAAATTCATTGGCAGACACGAACTGTTGTCTGTTAATTAAAAAATTAACAATTCAATTCAAGACACTGCAGTTCATGTCTAGATTTCCAAGTTTAAATATAAGACGATTGTAAGCAACTTTGTCGAACGCTTTTGCAAAGTCGATGAATAGGGTATCAATTTTCATTAAATGGTGCATTGCGTCATGCCGGTCGGCCAAGAGTTCGAATAACTGTGACTCGCAGGAATGGCCACGCAAGAATCCGTGTTGGTTTCAAAACAAGAAAGTTCTGCTGAATGAGGTACTTCATTATTACTCATGACATGATGTGTTCCAGAATATTGCAAGGTATACTCGTTAATGAGATGGGCCTGTAATTTGAAAGGTCAGAAGAATCTCCAGAGTTAAATATAGGCATAATGCATGCGATTTTCCAAGCGTCAGGCACAATTCCTGTATCAATTGATTGCTGAAAAATTGGGACGAGTATGCAAGCTATCGCTGGTTTCGTTAACTTGAGCAGTTTTGGACATATGTCATGAGATCTGGGGGATGAATCACTCGGCAAACGATCAATAGCTCGCTCAATGCCTTCCTGCGTAATTAGGAGGTCATTAATGTCCGCGGTTATACTAATATCGTTAAAACCTGTGGCAAGTGGTGTTTCGTTAGCAAAAACGGGACTAAAAATCGGTTTAATTCGATGGCACTGGTGTACTTTATTGGTGTGTACTGCTCGTGTGGTGTGTAGCACTGGGGCGGTATTCTGTAAGAGTCCACCTTGTGCACACACACCCCCTAATACACACCCTGTGGTGTGTGTTAGCACTGGTGTAACTTTATTAGCGATAATCGACGAACAAGCACGAATTCCACAGCTGTAAAGAATTATTTCAATTATTTTCGGTTCCTTCCCATGTATTTGTTCGGCGCAGTGGGTAATCATCTATTTATTCAGCTCGGTGCTGTTCAGGTCACAATATGCTCAACCATCAACTCTAAATTACAATGCTATTGTTATGGTGAGAAAATACACTTGGCAATATATTAAGGAGATATATACAATGGTCAGAAGTCAGGCACACAAGATGGAGCCCGTGCGCACGACTATCGGCGATCGAAGTCTTTTTCAGTCCTCTCATCATCGCTCGCTACTGCAGCGCCTCATCATGACCCCCGCCTGCGAAGTTGCTGTCTCGAGACTTCGTAGCTTTGAGTGATATTGCTTCAGTCCAGCGACGTGAACGATATCAGAGGAGGATCGCGGTGAGGAGGTATGGAGAGGTTGTAACTAGTAGGTCATGTCTGTAACTTGACGCAAGACATGCTATGGGGTTGAGTATGGCGAAATAAGCTTCTCACAAAGTCCAACTCACCGGGCTCGGTTCCATAAAGCGTGATGTTACCAGTGTTAATTTGGGTATCGCGGTGACGAGCGTCATATATGCATCGTTACTTTTCTTGGGAAGTGGTCAGACGCAGGCGTACAATTTCACGCACCTCGGTAGCTCTAGCCATGGCATCTCGGGCATATTCTCACGTAGTGTCGAGAACGGCTGGGAGGCTCGTGTCAAACGGTCGTATAGGGTTTCGTCCATACAAGAGAAAAAATGGAGAGAAAAGTGCAGAATCACGACGGGACGTATGGTAGGCTAATGTGACGGACGGAAGAGCGGCATCCCAGTAACGCTGGCCGGTAAAGACGTACATAGCGACCATTTCTCTCATCGTTCTATTGAGCCACTCGGTGAGGCCATGGGTCTGAGGGTGTCACGCCGTTGTAAACATGTGCTTCGTAGCACAGGTGTGCAAGATGTCCTGGACAACCTGTGAGAGAAAGTAGTGGCCTCGGTTGGTAAGGAGTTGTCGGGGAGCGCCGTGGTGAAGTACCACTGCGTCGAGACGGAAGTCAGTGACGTTGGTTGCTCAACTAGTAAGGAGAGCCTGCGTGATCGCGTAGCAGGTAGTGTAGTGTGAAGCAACTGCTATCCACTTGTTCCCACTAAGCGATAAAGGAAAAGGTCCAAAGAGATCAAGACCAACACGAAAGAATGGCGCAGGCGGTATTTCAATGGGCATAAGACGGACAGCTTGTAAGGCTGCTGGTTTTCTTGCGGTGCTGACGAGATTTACAGGACGGGACGTACCGGCAAACAGAACGGTAAATACCGGGCCAAAAGAAACGACGCCAAGCACGGTCATATGTCTTTGAGACTCTCAGATGACCAGCGCTTGGGATATCATGCAGCTATGCAAGTACAGTCTCAAGAAAAAGAATACGCTTGGGAATGACTAATAGCAGTTCAGGGCCATCAGGGTACATGTTATAACGATACAATATGCCATCTTGCAGAAAAAACATACGCGAAGAGGGAGAACTTTTCAGGTCCGTCAGGCTCAGAATGATGTCTCTTCGGTAAGGGTCGCGTCGTTGCTCATCGGAGCTGTCCAAACGCGCTAAGCACGAGCACGCAAGTTGACTCCCCGGTCTCGGGATGATCTGGTGGTTCTGCTGGATGACGTCACAAGCAATCAGCGTACTCATGTAGTCAGCCTGTGTAAGACACGACGGTGTAAGAGTAATAGTGGAGCCGTATAGCCCCCCGACTGAGAAGTCCAGCTAGATTTCAAAAAGACGAGAGCCAGCAGAGTGCGTCGTGATCGGGAATAACCATGAAAGGCCGTCCATAGAGATAGGAAGGAAATTTACCTATTGCCCAAATTAGGGCGAAGCATTGACGTGCAGTGATTGAGTAATTGCGTTCGGCTCGTGACAAAAGACGGCTCGCGTAAGCAATGACACAGTCGCAACCGTGCTGTCGTTGTGTCAAAACAGCGCCGATACCGTGGCTGCTGGCATCGGTGGGAACCTCCTTTGGGGCCGACACGACAACGTGACCGAGAACCTGTGGCGACGGGAGCCGCATCGTCAGCTAAGGGAATGCACTAGCTTGGTCGGGACCCCAAGCAACAGTAGCGTCTTAAGAAGGACCGTTAGAGGACGTGCGATGTCAGAAAATGTTGTAAACGCAGTGGGAGCATCTTACAGCAAATAACTTTGTGCTTTCGCGGTACGCTTCCCTACCTTCTAGAAGAGCAGCAGTTGTTGCTGCGAAAGGAAGATGACAAAATACTAAAGAAAGAAGAACTGGTATTAATTCCAGTTTACAGCTCTTACTTTTCTAAGTCTTTGATTACTTTGTGAAAAATTTACAAAATAAATGTTCCGACGTTTGCGTTTCTTAGCTTGTTTTCTGCATTGTGTGACTCAAAGAGCCCGGAAGAAAAGAAAGAAGAAAACTAGGTAACGATTTGCAGGTAATTATCGTAATCCAAAGAATGAGGAACACAACATTTATACTCGAAACATGACCATTTCGCTTACACTAGTAATGCGGTCTCCGCCGAGGAAACAAAAAACAGCTAGCACACGACAAGTGAGCGCTCCGATGACGGGATGCTCGCGAAAGGACGCTACTCTCGCCGCGCATGCGACAGATAATGTGAGGAGCCGCTTAACTGCGATTGTAGTATCGGAATCCACGCGCTCCCGTGTTCACGCTCAAAAAGATTGCGACTGTTCTGCTAGACAAACCCGTACACTCCTTGCCAGCAGCACTGTTGACGCAGGCTTGTAAAGGTCTTTAGGATCCTTGGGCTCCTTGGGGGTCGCACTGCTTGCGACTGGAGCGGTATACGACACGAATGTCACATTCCTCTCACTGAAATGCCCAGTAGCCGAGGCGGCTCCACGGGTCTTGCGCCTGCTGTTGTCGGTGGCAGCTCGAAGGCGACGACGACGACCGATGCGGGGTGTGCAAGAGAGCTCTTGCTGTTCGCTGCCGTTTGGCTGCTGCTAGAAGGGTTGTCACTGTTTTAATAAATCTCATTATAAGTGGTGGAGGTGCTGGGCAATGTCTCGCCCGACTGCTGTGCTCGCTGGTGTAGACGCTGTTTGGCGCGTACCTTGCGGAGAGTGGGGCAGCAAAACACCTCGGCGAAGTGCGTACTGAATGCGGACTGACAGGCGGGGGTGGGGGGAGATGTGAGATTCGTGATTCTTCAGCGTCAGGTGTGCGATATCAGTAAGGCGAAATATGATGTTTAGATTTTTCTTTTTGTCCCACTCATTGTGAGCGCTTACACATTCGTAGTAGCACAGCCAGTCTAGCACGTCATTTAATTCGCTACCTCAGAAGATGGCCGGGTCGCGCTGGTGTAGAACGCCGGCGCAAGCGACGGGGACATCCACCAGTGCAGTCGATGCGTTAGTCGCGTTAGTCTTGGTGTTGGTGGGCAACATACGAGTGCGGCGCTCCAGTGTGGCTTAAGCGATTCCAGCAACCGCCAGCAACTTTAATGAAATTGAATTACAGCCGTGACAGTCTACCAGCAGCAATCCGCACAAAGGTCGTCGCCACCACAAGGCTCATCATCGTCGTCTTCCAGCTGCTACCAAAAAACGCGGCGCGTCTTCTCCATTACACGTTCTTTTCCTCGGGAAAGATACGCTTTCAAGCGCTTGCAGTGCACAATGCCGCGATGCAACAATAAATAATCATTAAAGAAACAATTTATTACAATTGAGTCTTATTTGAGAACCTCACCGAGTTTCGTCACCAAGGTGGCGGCCTGGCTGTTATCTTTCCGAATAGGCCAACCAATCACAGCGGAGCATGCGCGCCGCATGCCGCTGAGTTACTTGCATTGCCTGATAGATGGCGCTCGCTTTAGCGCATCCGCGGCAGCACCGCCGCTGGCCATGTAGCGGAGAGAAAAAATATCACAGATCTGCTATTAGGGGGAAGGAATGCATGCGATAGCCGCATTTTAGAATATAAAACAAAGTGTAACACGTTTAGATGCAGCGGCAGCAGGAATTGAAGAAAATGTATATTGTCTAAATAAAAACCATCTGTTGTACTAGGGTTGCTCTGTTTGAATCCTGGCATCATCGAATTTCAATTATAGCTGATAAGACGCGAGCGTGGTTTCTTGATAAAATTTCATCATTTTCAGGGTCTAACTCTGCTATGGTTTCGCACTTTTAATATTGAAATATGAGAAGGCTTAAGATAAAAGCCATGCGCTGTCGGTATTCCTCTTCAGCGCATTTGTTTGATGACTGCGCTTCTCAAAACTCTGAACAATAATTCTGTCAAGAGTCGAAGACCTGGTTTGAGCAAGTTTATTGATAGAATTGTTTGGAAATATGACCTTCATTTACCACATTCAATAAAGCATTGTATGAGATGTACAATAAATATACCGCAGATAGGGGAGGCTCTTCCCCCATGATCCTCTCTACCGTCCTTGGACTTATCACCACTCTTTGATTCACTAAAATAATGCTCAATATCCATAAAATTACGAATATTTAAGCTTTGCTTTCAAATAGCGAATACATATTTGTTGCTGAACACTAAAACACCCTTATTATCGCTCTTATAAAAATGACTATTGAAATGTTGTTGACATATTGTTGAGTGTTCATAACAATAAAGTCGTTGACTAAATACTGGTAACTTATTGTTGATTAACATTGAGTCTTACTGCACAATATAGAATTTTGAAGTATATGCGAAAAACACGCACAAATGGCTTTGTGTGCGTTCTATGCGAATATATATATATATATAAATGGCTTCATTATAGAGCCATCGATAGCTATGGCACGGTTTTATTTGAAAATTTGATGCACTTACAAACTCTCTCATTCCCGCACGTTTTCTTATGCCGGGTGTCCCAGCTAACTTTAGCCAGAATTTGAAAATATAGAAATGCCACGTAGCTAGATAGAACCAGGGTAATTATGTTTACCGTTGTTTGTTGGCACTCCATTTTTTTTCATTCCACCGAATTGGGTAACTATTCTTAATTTTTCGACTTCTCAAGTATTATATTACCTTAAATGAAAAGTGTCAATGAGAAAATTGTTCTTGTTCAATGAGAAAATCCTATCTTTAAGGTGGTCCATGTGATGCCAGCAGCCTTTCAGCAGAGGGACCATGAGTTGTGTGGCAATATTCTTTTGGTTGTTTCAATCAAAGAAACAACAGAGACATAGTTGTCAGCATCACTGTCAACAGTACTATGTTTAGTGAACGCTTATTCATTCTAAGCACCTAACCTTTTAATTACCATCTCCTTCATCAATTTGTATTCTAAGAAATGAAAATAAATATATTTATGGCACTGTTCTCCATATGCTTAAATAAATTTGAAAATATGCCCTTGGCAACTACTGTATAAAGATGCTTGCGAACTATCGGACATGCCCGCTACTCCCATTCTGAATTTGTTCGAATTGAATTGTTTTCTGCTTTGTTACTTCGCTTCCCTGTTTAAAGGGGTATTATTAACCATTGCTAAGTATATTACGGGCTTAAATTTATCAAAAAGATGAATGGTGTTCCCGTCACTCTTGTTTAGCCCATTGAGGATAAAATTTTGGGGAAAAAGATGTCGATACTTTCGAATTGAATAGTGTCCTATTCAATTTGGTCTCCGAATGGTCACTATCTGTAAATGCGAATGATATTAGAATATTTCAAAACACCAATAAAACATAAGACTTGAGCCCAACTACGCCAAAGTTTCACCTCCAAGAAAATAGTACAGGCATAAAACATGGGAACTTGTACGAATAACAGATCAGGCTACATTACTTGCGTAGCCGTACTTTAGAGGCTGTACAGCAATCATTCATGCTTACTGAAGAATTCTGCGCACGTGAAGAAACGTATTGGTGCTTCATACGTACTTTTAATAAACAGCCCTTCATAACACAGTATGCAATGACAGAAACTTGCTAACGTAGTAATACTAAATTGTAAACATTATTTTACAATAATTGCGATTTCAGCTGTTCATCTTTTCGAGCATCCAATATTCGATTTGCTTCGGGCATTATTCGGCTCGGTCTCAAAAATCACTATTCGCACATCCCTAAAAATATTATTGCAGACTTAAGTTCTTCTGAGTGAAATTCTAAAAAAAACTGGCAAATATTTGTCTTAAGCGAACATAAATCAAATGGCAAATCAGTTTTGGCGAAATCTAAGGGGTGACAGCACAATAAAGAATATTTTCTTGAAGTCTCAGAAGGTTGCAGCACCTCCAGTGTGATGCTAGGCAGTACTTTCTTCTGTAAAGGCACATTTTTTCAAAATGTTCTATTACAGCTACATTTGTACGGCAGTGAACCTCAAAGGGTTAAAGAAGTCATTCCCCTGGCGTATGGCTCATAGAAGACTGAGCATATCTTTATACCTGTCACATTCTGCATGTGTTATGGTAACCAGCTTGGAGCACAACTACAATGAATGCTCGTTATTACAGTCATTCAGTCGTTGAGGCAGAAAACAAACTTCGCTGTAAGCGGTATTTTCTTTAATGTAGAGAGTCCTAAGTCATTGTATGGCGAGAAGTGGACTCCAATTGCATGTGAACTCGTGAAACCTAAATTCAAATGAAGCCACACTCAATTCTAATGACATGATAGTATTGTATTTGGAGCATGCAAAAGCACAGTGATGTGCTGCACATTTTATTTATGAAAGTTATAAGCAAGAACTTTAATTGTAAGTAGTTTCTTTAGAAACAACGTGAATTTTTTGCACCATTTTGTTTATTTGCAAGCAAAGTTCACATCTGCCACATTGAGGATATTGAAAAAGCTATTTTGCTACACTGTGGCGTTCCCCTTTGCCCTGTTCTGCATTTGACACTTAGTGGAGTCCTGTGCCCCATTGAATAAATTTAAATTGTCATGCTGTGAAGCTGTACCCGTGGAAAGTTGGAATAAAGCAAGACAAATACATAAATCAATTTCTTTATAACGAGGGCATACTGTATACCACACTCTTGCATGTGGAAGTTCCTTTTTAATATTGTTCTGGCTGTTTTTGTTTTTGCAGGCTTCACGTGTCCCACATTTACTGGTACGAACATGCGCTATCTAAAGAACTCTTGCCTCGCTTCTTGCATGGGACCAAAAGCCACTGAAGAGCCCAAGTTGGACAGCTCAAACCAAAACACGTGTCTTGTGCTTTTGTAACTCTGCATTTTTATGTTCGTTTATATTTATGTTAGTCACCTGAAAAGCCCAATTCGGATTTCTCAAACGAACGTACGAATGTTATGCCTTTCTGTGCCTCGATATTTTTCTGTTAATTTTATTTACGTTATATATGCTAGTCTTCGGAGAAGCCCACACTGGATTGCTCAATCCAGAGCACAACTGTTGTGCTTTGCTATATTTCACTACATTTTTATGTTAGTTTTTGATACATTTCCAACAAGGATAGTGTTCTCTTATTTTATTTTTAGGTAAATTCAGTCATTTCATGCCAAACCACTCGGTTTTCTCAGGAACTGTGCCATTATGGCAAACCACTTCTAGTTTAGTTGATATTCAAAAGTAGGCACAATGAGAAAAATATTTGAAAATTTTGCGTTCATATGTACACCTAAGTCATTCTAGGGCAACCAAGCAGCGTTTTTTTTTTACCATCACAGATATAGTTGAAAAAATGTCGATGCGTTTGTTGAAGCTCCGAACTCTTTCCCCCCTTTTTTCCTTCCCCAAAATATTGTAAAATTTTGGCGAAAATTTATTGTTCTTGCCCAGCTAATGTAGAAGGCACTGATCCATGTTTCTTTTCAAAGGGAAATTGTATGATCCAGATAGTGAGATGGTGTTCATATCAAAAGAGTGAAATTGTGCGACTGCCGAAATTACAGTTTGAATTTGTTTCTTCGAATGCAGGCAAATACAGAACCCACAGAGAAAATATAGAATCGCAGCCTGGTTGACTTGTGACAGCAGAAAAATATTTGAAGCCTTGGTGGTTCAGTTGATCACCTAAAAAAACTGTGAAGTTCAAATATTTCGCAGAAAGCTTCATGTTGAAGGTGAACCAATTAGCTTTGGTGTCCGGCACAAAAGTATATGCTACTCATAATTACATAGTCCTACATGTCTGCAATGCATGTCTCAACTTATGAAAAGGTACTATTCTTTAAGTGCGATAAATTATTTTTAAGGGTCATTTGTGGATCACACATACAGCATAAGTAAATAAAGCCTTATCATCTAGCATGGAAAAATTGTTAATATAATTAGCCAGAAAACTAGTCAACAAATTGTCACTGCCATTTCTTATCATTAAAAAGGTAGGTGACGTCAAGCACCCCAGTCTCGACTCTTATTTTTTCAACATGAACGTCAAAAGTAGTCGCCGACGACATCAGACCACATCAGATTGAACACGCCTCATATGACTCTTGTGGATGAGCATGTACCAACTCTGAAACAGTGGTAACATGTAACACCACGAGATTTTGTTCATGGTCATGTAGGTTTTCATTTTAACTTATGACGCTGTTTTCTACTTCCATTGTCATTGGGTTCCAGGGAGCAGGGCACAAAGTGTCGTGCTCCCTTTATGTAGGATTGCATTGCAGTGCTGCATGTTCTTTAAAATGCATTGTAGCGCTCTTTCTGGATTTACTGTCTACGTGATTGCAGATATTTTTTGTAAACTGCATGAAACACATCTTTCAGCACTGCAGGACTCCCTCACGAAGCAAACAGGTATCAATATTTTATGTACAATGGCTGTATGGTTTAGCCAGCCCCCACCAAGCACAGGCCTCCTTTCGTTAGAGCATGCGTCTCCTGGCAATAAAATGCCGACTCCAACACCGCTTTTCTGTCGTCTGTGTTGCCGACGAAGCCAGCTTTGTCGTCTGCGTGTGCGCACCTCCGAGAAAATCCAGCGCTGACAAAAATTCAAAAAATAATTTTTTCTAGTTAGAAATAATAGCTAGTTTTTTTAACTGCACACATGCTTTGCAGACATGTAGAGCTTTCGAAAAATGTATCACACATTTTTTGTCCAAAGCTGCTTTACATTGAACATGGAGCTTCTTGCAAAAGATTAGGATTTTACAGTTTCTTTACAGGCGATCAGCTGAACTTTCAGGGCGGCAAACATTTTTCTGCTATACTAAGTCACCTGCGCTACCATTCTGTATTTAATTTCTGTCTTCTGAATTTTTCGTTACGAAAAAAATTGCTCATTGCAATTTTACTCATTTTCGCGGGTGCCTAAAGCACTCCAAGTATTCAAATATTTCAAAAAATTCCCTATTTTGTCAGTTGCATCACTTCACCGTATTTCCATGCACAGCGTTTCATGGCCTCGACCAATACAATGTCCGTTTGAAGAAGAATGTTGATTGATGTCCTCTAGTTCCGCTAAACAGGAAAACTAAACTGGCACCGAAATGCTACAAAATGTTTGGCAAAAGTAAATAAAAGTGGGGAAGGAGTTTTGAACTCCACTAAACATGTGGCAATATTTTCAGCTATATCTGTGGTGTCGAAAAAGCGCTGGTACATTCAATGACACATCTGCAGGTGCATCTGTGCCATTGTCAAAGTTGTTGAGTAAAAATGGCATTTTACATAACTTCATAAACATGGTTTATTTTGGTATGTAAAATACATGAGTAAGAACTAATAGGTATAAGTTGGCTTAAAGTGAAACAAAAACTCTCCGGTAATGGCAACGATGTGCCTTTCATGTTTGCATGAAACCAAATTTTTTTATGAATTCTTTCGATATTCTTTGTGAGTGAACAAAATTGAAATGGAACTCGCGCAAGGAATAATTTTGTAGTATTCCAGCTCGTCACTAATACCTATGTTTTTTTTTTCATGTAAAAAGTTAAAGCAGTCGATATGACTAAGTAACTTGATATGGAATGACCTGCACAGGAACGTTACCATGGCAGAAGTCAACTGGATCATGCGACAGCAATGCACTATAATAAGCTGCTTCCATAGCACCACTTATTGCAATTGCCCTTTCAAAAGTCGATAAGGCTTACTGAAACTGGCACAGACCATTCAACCAACAAATAAGGATTGTACAGAGTGATCTTTTTCAGTTTGACAGATTTTCATGTTGCGTGAGCCAGGTAGTATAATTCTTGTTCTTCAGCCGGATAATTCAAAGGTGGGCATTACTAGCACAAGAAATGAAAATACATTCAACTGATTCCCACATTACGGCACATATTGCAGTTTACAAATTATAGGCAGTGAGTTTGAAAGACGTATTCATTGGAAATAATTTTTAGGATGACACCAGTTTTGAGATTTTTCCATAAATGTGCGACAAAATACTTGGTCATTCCAGTTACTTCCGTGCATCAATGCATAACAGTGCGCTTTGTTAAAAAAAGTAAGTGCAACAACAGTGCATTTCTACGGCCAGTTTAATGGCATCTCTCTCGTTACTGGTGTCATCCTGGAAATTCATTCTAAGCGCATACACCTTCTAAAATTACTGCTACAATTTGTAATAAATTTATTAGGAAGTGAGTTTTTGTTAGCAGAAAATGCATCCTGATTTTTCATGCAAGTAATGCTTGGCACTCAGTATCAAGAATTATGTGAGCTGCAACAGCCAGTCTTAAATGAATTCTGCGAAACTTAAAGATAACCATCCTGCATGTCACTGCCTCAGTGATTGCTGTGGGCTCAAGAGAATCGTACCGTGGTTTAGTACCACTGGCTATGTAATAGAGAAAGCAAGTACCTTTCTTGAGTGTTCTTATTTACAGTTATATCAATCTGCTTATACGTTTATATATTTAGGTATTTATTTTTTAAAATCTATTTCTTTTAGAAAATCTGTTTACTTGACGGCCCTACCGACTACATCTGTCAGTATTCAATTTTGTTATGGTGTCAAGCTGCAGGAAGTTTGTACTTTGCCATTGTTTTTAAGAATTTATCAGGTGCTCAAACTACAAATAGTTGTACATTTACACAGATGTTTGGTTACAAATAAACATATAGAAAAGTGGTTTTTGTCCATGTCAGTTGAGCACTTTTCATTTCGTGAAGGACCATTCACCGTGACAATTGAAAAAGTCGCATAACAGTACTGCCAGCAGCTTTACGATATGGTTTATTACAGGCAATCTAGGACAATACTTTTGAGCCCAGGGTGATCGAGGTATGCAATACAAAAGCGCCTGTATTGATATTTTACCCCTATCCTGTCACAGCAAACATCAACGTGACATCAAAGATAATTATATGCAACACAACATAGCTGAGCAATATTTTAAGAAAAGTGCAGTTTTAAACACTGCTAAATGCACACTGGGGTATAAAGGGCTTTCAATATAATTTGAGCGTTGATATTCGACACAGCTGCAACAATATTTCAAAGGACTTTCAATATTGAGACTCAACCGATCTGCAACAATGCTTCAATGGGCTTTAAACATTAAAATACATCATATTTTCAACAATACATCAATGATCTTTCAAATTGAAAAACCGCAATGATGTTTAGACAAAACTGCGCGGGCCAATTATCAGCACATGTCAAGAAGTTCCTCAATAATGTTTCAACAATTCCCCAATGTTCTTTCAAGGTCATTTGTTGACGTTGAACAATGGCAGTTCAATAGCTTTTCAGCAATTTGTTTTTGTAATGGAGAAATGACGTGAAAGCGGTTTTGCCTCGTCCGAACACTTTTAAATACAGTTTTACGCTCATACAAATGACCTAAAGAATTATTTCGCTGGCAATACCTGTTCACTCGCATCAAGTGAATTTTTCGCCGCACAAGTCGGCAATGCACCCCAATACATTTCTCTATATTTTTATATTTTCTAATTGGAATTCGATTAACATGCTTATTTTTTGTACTTTAGATTCTTGCTCCTGCTATCCCCTTCCCTGGGGTGCAGTATGTAAACCAATATATAATTATTTGTGTGCAACAGCCCTTGCACATTCATTCGAAACATTGCGAAAATGTGGCTGTAGCCTTGTGTTTGAGAAAGTTGCGTTGTAGTCAGACAAGGAAACATGAGGCATAATTGAAGCTTGGCACGTCTACAAAGAACAACAAGTGGACCAGTTTTTCACCCAATGCCCTGCACGAAAGAAATATATTCCATAACATCAAAATCATGCTACCACGTGTTATTACATACTGCCTGCTTCTCAATTTCAACAGTGGGGTCACAACCAAGATGCAAACAACAAAATATGAGGTTTTGTTTCAAAATCACATTTTGATTATGAGGCTCGCCATAGTGGGAGGCGCCGCAGTAATTTGGACCACTTATGATTCTTTCGCGTGCTCCTAAACCTAAGTACACGTGTGTTTTCAGATGTCGCCCACATCGAAATACAGCCGTCATGGCCGCGTTTTGATCCCGCGACTTCGTGTTTAGCAACCCAACACCATAGCCACTAAGCAACCATGGTGGCTGAGGTGTAAGAGCCACAACTTGGGCAGCAGGTGATTTCAGTTATTTTCAATGTCACCATACCCTAATTGCTTGTTTTACAGCAATACTGGCGTGACATTTACGCATTATTTTATTTCACGTGCCCTTTCAGCTCCAACCACATTTGTGATTATTTATTTGCTTAGTGCCTGCTTCCTCTGTATTCGCACATAGCAGAAGGTATACTTCCCATCTGACGTAACTAGCTCAGATCAAGTAGAGAAAGCGCAAAAAAATGATTGCCAACTTTGCAAAGATTTGCATGCGGAAGCACATGCCTCTCTCTTACCTTTGCATGCAGAAGCACATGCCTGTCTCTTATGGTCCAAGGAAAAACTCAACATCAGGCGCCACCCGTAATAGAAAATTCGTAAAATCTATCTCTGTTTTCTTTTTTCTACGAGATATGATGACCTAATATACCTGTCTCTTTCTATATATGTATTGGTGTAGTTTGTGCTGTGAAGTAATTTTAGTTGAAGCCTTTAGAACTTACCCTTATTCTCAGTAAGGCGAAACTTCTTGCATAGTTTTCTCTTGCAAATCGACAGCCGTATTTTGAACCTTTTCAAATATCACAGCTAACTTACTAGCATGCGGATCCTAGCAAATGTACTTATTCGAGTACTGCACGTACACGGTGGCCGTTTATGATAGGGTACAAGCGAACGCGTAGCCTGAGCTCTGCGGAGGCTGCGTAGAGCTCCATCACGTGGCCGCAAAGGAAAGCACGTCCGCCTGTGGCGTAAACTATTAGAGGCTGGAATTACGAGACACTGCTGATAAGCAAGTGCCTGTTCGACTCTCTCCCACGTTAGATGGACGCGCAAGGGGAGGGGCCGATGGCGCATTGTGGGACGCTAGCATACTGCGCTCGGTACGCGATTGTACTGGGCACCTGGGAAGACCAAAAGACGTCCGGTAATTAATAGGCGTTGACAGCGTACTTTCTGCTGCCCGCAGATCTGGCTACCCACTCCCCGCGTAGCGTGAATGAACTTTACCTGATTCGGAGCGATGCACTCAGCCAAAATTTGGCGTCGGTAACTAAATTGAATGAATAAGTTTATTAGTTAATTAGGCCTAGTTATTTGTATAATCGCGACATGTGGTATTGATCATTTGACAAAATGAGAAACTAATTACGCATGCTTTATTAACCGCATGATGGCGATTTTTTCATCTATAAATAATTACTTATTAAATTCAAGATATTTGGGGTGCTCTCAGATTAGACAAAATAGGTATTCTTCAATAGGCTTCATTGATGTAAACCTAATTACTATTGAGCAAAGTTAATATTTTTATACAAAGCATTTTAAAATATCTCACTTATCTTATTCTCAATTAATTGTCAATAGGCGTAAGCACTTTTCCAGTCATTATTCTCCGTTAGGCTTTCCTCCCCTTCGTTAGTCTTCAGGAGTCTTATTAGGCCGAAATTATTTCATTGTAAATAATCTCATTGGCCTTTGTTATCTTTAGTTACTCCTAACACCTCTGTAGTATGCACTATAGTCATAATAATAAATCTCAGTAGTCATAAGGCATTCTCATCTACGCCCCAATAGGACCCTACCTGTATGGAGGGCATCGTGCCGCGCATTGCAGACAAGCGGTCAGACAGGTTTCCGAGGGAACCAGTTTTAGAATGCCTAGGAATTGTAGAACGGTGTGGGTACGTAACAATTACGCAGTGTAAGCTGGCACTTCCATGTTTCCACCAGGCTCGTGCACCAATCCCAGTTTTCCTCCAACAGACGCTGCGTTGCAGGCCTCGCTCCTTGAGCAATAGTCATCCAGGGGAGGGAGTCCTGGTAAATCCAGCACGCGCTTTCCTATTAGCCGTGCTTGCTTACTGCGTCCGACAAGTGGTGACGTCAAAAGCGGACGTGCTTCCTCTTGCTGCCACTTGCTGCCGCACTAAGCAGCCGCAACAAAGTGCAGGCTAAGCCTTGGCACACTCCCTTTCATGAAGAAACACCGTGCACGTAAGTAAAATGCCGTGGGCCTTTGAAATTTTAGGATATTTGACACAGTTTACATATGCAGATGCGACAAACAAAGTCAGTTAGAACTTACCCTCGTCGGCGTTGCTCGTCCCCTGTTATTTGTTGTATTTGTGCACTACTTCAGTTGTATATGAGGAGCGCAATGTGAAATGTGGGGTAGTTCTTGATTGTAGTCTTTTTCCGACGTCGATGTAAGCCGACTTATGAGAAAGCGAAAGGCCAGACTGGCCAAGAAAGTCTGCACAGTTGTCGACAGCTTGTTGCATCATTCCTGATTTCTGTATAAGACAGCTTTCCCATAGACTGCAGTACCCCATATACTGTAGTACTTCTTGTAGTATGCCGGTGTTCTTGTGGGTTGGCCAGATGTACCTCCAACTCTCGCGTGGAATTTTCTGTCTTTGAAAAAGTTGCTGTGGTACTTAGGTGCTCCACCAGAAATTTTCTTGCTCATCGTTCCTCTTATTAGGGTAGCATGAGGGACTGCTGTTACAAGCCTTTTCACTCTCTTCACTCTTTGATAAGCGGTAATACACAACTCCATGCAATAATGTTTCTTCTGCTTATGGCCCACTTATATCTGGGAGAAGGGTCGACCCTTGAAAAAGGTTTTCTTTGTGCTGTGTGCAAGATGTAGTACGGGCCTTCATGTCTTGACATTTACACATTTGTGCAACCAGCTTCCTGACAGAGTACATGCTATGCCTAAGCATGCTTATTTGTGCAGTGCTGTTGGACCATTCATATTGATGCAATGAACGTTTACGCACGCGAAATATCAGAAAAGATGCTTGTTTTACATTTGTGGCTTTTGCTTTCGATTGGTGTTAGATTTTGCATAAACATGCCCCTATATGCAATAGTATTTGGACGTTTAAGGGTTCAATAAATGATGATGAACTCATTGTAAGTGCGAGAGCATTTTTTTACCTATGAGTCCCATCGAAATGCGACTGCCATGGCTGGCAATTCAACCCCTCGCCTTATGTTAGCAGCAGAATGCTATAGCCACATTGTTACGTATATAAATTGAACAACCATATTGTTGTCTGCCCCCATGTAGGTAAAACTTGGAATAAGTTTGTTATTGCAAAAAAGCACAGTTCGTGGTCCTTTATTGAATACGCCGCATATTGTGTATAGAAGAAATGCAGTAATATCATTTAAAATCCCAGGCTAATAATTTCTTACAAGTAGCATGGTATTTCATTACTTATAAAGGTAGTGATAACAGTGGTTATGGTTATATGGGTTAACACACTAATATTGATACGGAACAGCCGCCACAGTGTGGCTGCACTGAGGAGGAAGAAGACGACGTGTGCCCGCTTGATACAGCGTCACCAGTTTTGGCCTCCGTTAACTCCCCTGTAAATAATTTTAAAATAGCTCTGGACATCAGCTACGCGTAACTCTAATTTGGTGGAGGCCGACAGTCCCCACACCCTTCATGGAGCTCCGCAGCGGTCGCAACAGTGACAGTGCATCTTTGGCTCCTGCCGGTGGCACTTCATCTACGCAAGCGTCTCCATCTGCAGCCCCGACCTACGTCGCCGTTTCCCCCACTTGGGATCCTGGTTTTTTCATCAGAGTCGGCAGTCCTGATGTTGACGACTGGCTCCGCTTATACGAACGTGTCAGCACCAGTCACAGGTGGGATCCGACTACAGGGTCTGTTATGAAAGTAGTAGGACTCGGTTTTTCCTGGGCAAACGAGCGAAACTGAGGTGGTCTGTGAGCGCAGGATCGGTAAAGGAGAATATTGTGAACACTGAGAAAAATCGGCAGTCGGCTCTCGGCCGTCGAAGAGAGGAGGTTGCTGCTACTGTAATCTCCTGTCGAAACATCTCGTCACGGAGAATCATGGAGCGTTTACTAGATCAGCGATACGTGAGGAAATTTTGTGTAAGGCTTGGTAAAATGGGCAAAGAGACGCACGACATGATTAAGGAGGCCAGTGGTGATGCTTCCATGGATATATCAGGTGTTTTTAAGTGGCAGAAGTTGTTCGGAGAAGGTAGGGAAAGAGTTGAATACGACGGCCGCTCTGGACGCCCTTCGACGAGCAAGACCAACAAAAATGTGTCGTCAGTGAAAAATTTACTGAACAGTGATCGTAGGATGAGTGTGAGGATTATTTCTGAAGACTTGAGCATTCCCCAAATCCAAGTTTTCGAGATCGTAAAAGAAAACTTAGCCATGAGGAAAGGGTGTGCGAAGTTCGGGCCGCGAGCGTTGTCAGAGGAGGAAAACGCAAACCGGAAAGCCATCTGCCAGGATCTTCTCCATGTGAATGAGGAGCCCGACTTTTCAGACAATGTAGTGACCGGTTACGAGACGTGGGTGTTTGATTACGACCCGCTGAGCAAGCGGCAAAGCTCAAAATGCCGAACTTTGCACCATTTTAATGTGACCATTTTGTTACAAACGTCATAGGCAGTGCAAATGTCGGCCTGCATATTGACAAGTGAGAAGTGGTAGCAAGAGCAGCAACCAATGAACTAAGGTAAAAATTAAATCACACAAAATAGCAAACTGGAACGAAAACCGTTTCAGTGACGAATACGTTTTCTGAAATTCCAAGAAAATACCACATTAATTTGCAAACCAATGACCAGGGTCGTTTCCTGACATAGGCGAATTTGTGTTTGACCACCCTTGGCCTCTTTCTGTGGTGTCATGCGTCTGTAGAAGGATTCCTTCATATTTAATTGTTGGTCTGTTGTAAAAACAGATGAGGAGTCAGGCAGTACAAATTGCCTTTCTTTATATGGACTCACCGTCGAGACTTTATGGCTGTTCTCGCCTGTCTGAAAATAGAAATCTCAAAAAGACTTGTTCTGCTTAAAGCCAGATGAAAAAATATGTGCGTTCTGCATTTAAAATGGAGTAATTATGCAGAAAACAGATGAGCTAGCTTGGACTTCAAAACCTATTTGTTTAGAGAAGCGTGCAACCAATCACATAACTCGTGCCATAACAAGAAAACAAATTCGTGAATGGACAGGTTTGAGCTACTTGATACTCCGTTGACGTCGAGTCTATAACTTGAACGGAGGACAGGGGACGAGAAACACAGACAACCGCTCACTTCCAGCTGATGTTTGAGCTCGCACGTGCGCATCATATAGCCATGAAAACGAAAGGAAAGCAAACAAGCTAAGCAGGACGTATTAACAGAAAAGAACACGAAATGACGAAGCAATGTAAACAAACATTCTCTTGATAGCTTAGTCGCGACCAAGATGCAAAAAACAAAATATGAGGTTTTGTGCCAAAATCACAATTTGATTTTGAGGCTCGCCGTAGTGGGAGGCGCCGCAGTAATTTGGACCACTTATGATTCTTTCGCGTGCTCCTAAACCTAAGTACACGTGTGTTTTCAGGTGTCGCCCACATCGAAATACAGCCGCCATGGCCGGGATTTGATCCCGCGACTTCGTGTTTAGCGACCCAACACCATAGCCACTAAGCAACCATGGCGGCTGAGGTGTAAGAGCCACAATTTGGACAGCAGGTGATTTCAGTTATTTTCAATGTCACCATACCCTTATTGCTTGTTTGACAGCAATACTAGCTGACATTTACGCATTATTTTATTTCACGTGCCCTTTCAGCTCCAACCACATTTGTGATTATTTATTTGCTTAGTGCCTGCTTCGTCTGCACTCGCACATAGCAGAAGGTATACTTCCCATCTGACGTAACTAGCTCAGGTCAAGTAGAGAAAGCCCATAAAAATAATTGCCAAATTTGCAAACCTTTGCATGCGGAAGCACATGCCTGTCTCTTATGGTCGAAGGAAAAACTCTACACGAGGCGTCACCCGTAATAGAAAATTCATAAAATGTATAACTGTTTTCTTTTTCTACGAGATATGATAATGATGTAATATACGTGTCTCTGTCTATATATATTTTGGTATATTTTGTGTGTATAGGAGCAAGAGGCCAACCGGAAAGCGATCTGCTGGGATCTTCATCATGCGAATGAGGACCCCGACTTTTTCGACAATGTCGTGACCGGTTACGAGACCTTGGTGTTTGATTACGACCCACAGAGCAAGCGGCAATGCTCAGAATGGCACACCCCTTGTTCCCCACGCCCAAAGAAAGCACGAATGAGCAAAGTCAAGCAAAAGTGCATGCTCATTTGCATTTTTGATCCACGTGGAGTCATCCACAAAGAGTTCGTACTACCCGGACAAATAGTTAATGCAGTCTTCTCACGTAGAAGTCCTCAAAAGACTGCAAAAACGCATTGTTCGTATCCGCCAAACCATCGCCAACAATTGGTGGCTGCACCAGGACAACACGCCCAGCCACACAGCGTTCCGCGTAGTCGAGTTCCTTGGCCAGCACAAGGTGGCAACGCTGCCTCAGCCGCGCTACAGCCATGACTTGTCCCCGCCAGACGTTTTGCTATTCCCGACAATACAATTTACGCTCAAGGGGAAGCATCACGGATCGATAGAGGCGGTACAACAGGCCGTAATGAGGGAGCTAAACAGCGTACGATAACTGGAAAACGCGTTGGCAGCATTGTGTAGGTGCGGAAGGGTGCTACTGCGGAAAATAACAATCGTTTGTGCTATTCTCATGAATAATTTTTTTAATGAGTCCTACTACTTTCAGAACAGATCCTGTATTATGCTTGCCAACGTTCTTTTCTACCTCGATGGAGCTCCACTGGCATGGTTCCAGACTCACGAAGAGGAGATCTCGAGCTTGGATCTCTTCAAAGAGAAGGTACGCGACCTTTTTGGCAATCCGTTCGGTCGCCAAGTCCTTGCCAAGAAAACCCTTGTCACACGTTCACAGACGTCGACCGAGTCCTACGTGTCGTACATTCTGGATGTCTTCGGCCTTTGTGCCAAGGCTGAACCGAACAAATCTGAGAATGACAAGGTTAATCACGTCCTCAAAGGCATTGCTGACGACGTCTTCAATTTACTGGTGTTTACGAACGTCACCAGCATCGATACGATCCTCAAGGTGTGCCACCGTCTCGAGCACGCTAAAATCTGCCGGCTATCCCAGCACATCACGCAACTTCCCAACACAGCTGCTACGTCATCTTGTGATGACCTCTTCCACCAGCCGTCATGGTATGACAACTTGACCAGCATCATTCGTCGTGAAGTCAAAGCAGCACAACCGGCAGCCCCTTCATTCGCGTCACCTGACGTTATCCGGTGAAAATCTCCTTGATCCAGGCCGTCGTCCGTCATGAGTTCGCCAACGTCGGCCTGAAATTCATTCGCTCCGTAGGCTCGGAACCTCATTCTCCACGCACGTCCCGACTCCGCTCTTCTTATTCCTCTATGGACTGCGCAACCCCTCCGAATGGCAAACCGTGGACGACAAGCCAATTTGTTTTAACTGCTGACACATTGGACATGTCGCTCGCCACTGCCGCAGCCACTGGACATCTCCGACGCGCTATTCTCCTGATTACCACTCTCGTCCCTCTAGCGCGTCCTTTTCCTTTTATGCCTGCCCCATCATCAGACCCTGCTACACCTTTGACACGACCTCGCTTCTCCCGCTCGCCTTCTCCCTCCCGCTGTCAATCTCGTTCGCCCCCGTCACGCCGTGCTCCTTCTCCGACCTACTCGCCGCACCACGACCGGAAAATTAGACCGTGAAGCTCTTGGAGGTGAAGCTGCAATGACGACATTGGCACGAAATCCTCGCTTCACCTTACCCACGAACAAGAATCTTTTGGACGTCCTCGTCGACAATGTTCCTGTGTGCACGTTGATTGACACCGGGGCGCATGTGTCCATTATGAGTGCTGCACTAAGCCGTCGGCTCAAGAAAATTCTGACGCCTGCCTCGAAACGAGTTGTACAAGTCGCCGACGGAGGGAATGTCGCCATTGTTGGCATGTGCTCTGTCGGACTCACCATTGCTGAGAGACGCACCGTCGTCATCTTCACCGTCATCGAGCATTGCCCTCACGAACTCATTCTCGGTCTGGATTTCCTTGCCAATAAGTATGCCTTCATTGACTGTTCGGCCGGCTCACTTCACCTTGACTTGCCTCTTCTTTCCGACCCTGTGGGCCCACCTCCAAGCCATTTGAGCTGCATGGATTTTATTCGCCTACCGCCTTTCTTTGTGACACACGTCGACTTGATGTGCTCACCAGCCGTACCTGACGGCAATTACGTGGTCGCACGAATTCCGGTCGTTATACTTACACGTGGTGTTACTGTGCCGCAAACTGTGCTGACAATTACTGGCAACCGCACCTGCCTTCCCCTTGTCAATTTCGCACTAACCGCGCAAAATCTGCCTCAGGGGATCTCATTGGCTGTATTTAACGTTTTGCAGTATGATGAGGTGGAGCCATTCACAGTGGAAGGTCGTTACAGCTCAGCCTATACTGTGACGTAATCGCATGGTACTGAAGTCGACATTGAGAAGATGGTTTCCTCTGACCTTAAACCTGCTCAAGCTGAAGCCTTTTGCCGCGTTCTTGAAGGCTATCGCGACCTTTTTGACTGTGACAA
Source organism: Dermacentor variabilis (assembly GCF_050947875.1). Taxonomy (NCBI): domain Eukaryota; kingdom Metazoa; phylum Arthropoda; class Arachnida; order Ixodida; family Ixodidae; genus Dermacentor; species Dermacentor variabilis. The sequence continues at coordinate 89,284,548 of NC_134574.1, read as the reverse complement.
TCGACCGTTAAATCAAACATCCGTTGTGAACCATCGCATAAATCCTGGCGATGCGAACCCTATTCACCGACGTCCATATCGTGTTTCTGCGTCGGAACGAGCTGGTATCCAACAGGAAGTAAAAAAGATGATGGAAAAGGACATTATCGAGTCTTCCTGTAGTCCCTGAGCTTCTCCCGTCCTACTTGTCAAAAAGAAGGATGGAACGGGACGCTTTTAGTGTAGATTATCGCCACCTGAACAAAATCAAAAAAAAAGGACGTGTACGCTTTGCCAAGCATTGACGACGCTCTAGACTGCCTGAAGAGTGCCACCTATTTTTCGTCTATCGACTTCTGGTCCGGCTACTGGCAGATATCCGTCGACGACATTGACCGAGAGAAGACTGCATTTGTTACCCCTGACAGCCTTTATCAGTTCAAGGTGATGCCTTTCGGTCTCTGTAACGCACCGGCCACCTTCGAACGGGTTCAAGTTGTCCACCCGTTTGTGCTATCTGGACGACGTCATCGTTTGTTTGCCCACATTCGACAGGTATCTAAACAGTCTTTGGGCGATTCTTGACGCGTTCCGCCGCGCCGGTTTCTCTTAATTTCCTTAGTTTCCTACAGCTCTGAAGTAATGCGGAAACGTTCTTTGCCGCCCGCGCTACCAAATTTTCGGACGACGTTTTAGCTTGGTTTTTAAATTTGGAACGCGATAGCATTCAAAGATCCCGGACTGCTCGTCACGCCTCCTGGTGACTGCAGCTTATGTCGCCGTAACGTTTACTGGGAAACGCTGGCGGCGAACGCTATGCACCATGGCGAGGTTTCTGGTAGATACGTGGCCTCTTCCATTCGCCGCGATACTGCGGAGGCGAGCGCCATCTGTAGGTGTTACAGGGAACGAAGAGCACTGCTTTAATGGCCTTTCAGATTTGCGCGCGCCGGGGCGCAGAAATCTCGGCGGCCTTGGCCACTTTATGAATGCTAGAAACGCTGCCAATGAGATTTGTGTTAAGAGGATGCTTTAGGGGCTCGGGCCCAACTCCGACGCAGCCTGTTCAAATACATGTAAAACGCAGAAACGTTTTTCTTAAATAACTAGTGGGCCGAGTTTAAAGAAATTTCTTGCGACTGAGACAGAAAGCTAAATTATAGTGACTGTTGGAAGCGCAAGTTCCATTCAAGGCCTGAATTTTGCTAAAAAGCTTTTCAAAAAATCGAATCTTTGGAAAAACTAGAAGACCGTAGTTTACAAATTCATAGCTCTGCATCAAGAACAAATATCGCGGTTGTGTAAACGTAATTCATTATATCATTAAAAGCGGACAAATTGTATATGTCGTTTTATATCTTAAGTGAATTTGTTATGTTGTTTACAAGGGTTCTGCAAAAGCTGTATTTCAAAATTCTAAATTTTTTTGAGATTCATGTGTGACATTTAGATTTTGTCCGCTTTAGATGTACTATTAGATGAAATTTGCAGTATAGTGTTATCGTTTTTTGTTGCTGAGTTTCAAAGTTGTAAACTTGGTAGTTTCGTTTTTTGAAAATTTTAGACTTGCCAATTTTAATAAAAAATTTACCCAAATAAAAAGTTGGAAACCAACAATCACGAGATTTCAATTTTTTTCTTTTCAATGCAACAAACTTCGTCAAGTTTCGTGCAGCGGTTGCCGAGAGAAACGAATTCTTCGTTTACGTGTGTTTAGATAGGATCACCCGAGCTAAAGCTTCCTCTTTAGAGTTTCCGCGTAGTAGAATTATGTTTTCTCATACAAACAAATTACAGTACGACGCTACCATGTCTAGGCTGTGTGCAAGTCGTACTTTACGATATTGCGGACGTCTCATACATTGAAAAATTAAGTGAGTTTAGTAAATTTCTGGCGCCACATGAAGAGCCTACGTGGTTAGATATTCGTGGTTTGCGATGACTTCCGCGTCGGCGTCCCGTATCCCGCGGGACGCCGACGTCGGTTTCTGTGCGACACGGGGCCCTCAACACTGTCTGTTCGAATATGTCGCTTCCGGGGCGCCGTATATGTGCAAGATAGTTTTATGATTCAACAAGTTAACAAGTGTGATCGTTATATTAGCATATATATGATAGAGAGCGCTAGAAAATTTTATCGACTATTACAATACTGCTTAATGAGAAATTTGAGCGCAGCTCTATCCGTGTGGTCATTTCGCGAATTCTTGAGGCAAGGAATTTGAGTGCGACATGTAGCAGGAGTCAGCAATCGTCAAAAATCTGATCCGTGGGTCAAGTGCTTCGTCTCTTATGCATGACTTTTCGAAGGTTCTAGTGTAATTGCTAGTGCCTTGTGGTTCGTGAGAGTAGTACACATATCGTGTCGCGACAAAACACTCGCAAACAATGACAATCGAAACAAGTGCGAACGATAAAAAACCAAGCTAACGAAACGAGTGCGAGCGAGAGCTGAAGCATGCAGATACTACGAGATGCGCGGGCTGGCTGAGTCCACACAACAGTGCACATCAAGAGGTCCGGCAGGTCCGCATAACACGACTTTCCCGCTCGCAGGACATTGAAGGAGCGCTCTGCTTTCCTGCTTTCGCGGCCCGCGTCTTTAATCCCCAGCTGCGTGTTCCTTCGTTCCTCTTTAGTTGCGTTACGCCGCCGACGCCGACACTCAACGCGGGGGCGCTCGCCTAAGAGCGGCGCTTTAAAAAGTGTTTACGTCACCGTCGCCGCGTCAAGGTCGTAACAAGCGAGAAAAAAAACGAGCTCATCAGATTTAATCCTTATCTTAGTGTTTTATTACATGATTGGTAGCGTTAGAAAAAAACTCAGTAGCCTTCCGCTGTATGAAGAAGGAAGACCAGTGAAGCCGTGAATGTGGGGGCGAACAGCACCTCCGCTGAGGGCCGGCTCGACATTCACATTATTCTGGATCGGCCCACGTATGGGGAGTGCTTAACGCCGGCTTCACCTCCGCCACGGATCGGCCCGGCCTTGTATTATCTCCGTAATGGCCCCACGTTAGGGGAGTTCTCTCTTTTTTTTTTTGCTAGCGGCAACGACACGAAAATTTCCTTGGACGGTAGAGGTATACAGCTTCCCTTTAAAAACGAACTCGTGGCCTCGCCGTCACAGCGTCAAGCCGTAACGAAAAAAAGAAAATGAAGAAAAAATATCGCGGATGATTACGATAGTCCCAAATCTGAATATTGAGCGGGGTTGCCTAGGGGCTTTGAATTCGCGATTTATTGTGCCAAAGAATTTGACGAGGCGCTCTCGGTGGCAGCGCTGAGCCTTTGTTAGGGCAGCTTGTTTAGTAGCTGCGGTAGACGAAGCACTTCCATCGGTTGCGTATCTCATTGTTCCGAGAGAACGGGCTTACAAATTGTTCTATTATGCTTATATTGTCACGTAGCAGTGACAGTTAAGAACGACATTGCACGAAAATTTCCTTGCACGGTAGAGGTATACAGCTTCCCTTTCAAAACGAACTCGTGGCGTCGCCGTCACAGCGTCAAGCCGTAACGAAAAAAAGAAAATGAAGAAAAAATATTGCGGATGATTACGATAGTCCCAAATCTGAATATTGAGCGGGGTTATCTAGGGGCTTTGAATTCGCGATTTATTGTGCCAAAGAATTTGACGAGGCGCTCTCGGTGGCAGCGCTGAGCCTTTGTTAGGGCAGCTTGTTTAGTAGCTGCGGTAGACGAAGCACTTCCATCGGTTGGGTATCTCATTGTTCCGAAAGAACGGGCTTACAAATTGTTCTATTATGCTTATATTGTCAAGTAGCAGTGACAGTTAAGAACGACATTGCACGAAAATTTCCTTGGACGGTAGAGGTATACAGCTTCCCTTTAAAAACGAACTCGTGGCGTCGCCGTCGCAGCGTCACGCCGTAACGAAAAAAAGAAAATGAAGAAAAAATATTGCGGATGATTACGATAGTCCCAAATCTGAATATTGAGCGGGGTTGTCTAGGGGCTTTGAATTCGCGATTTATTGTGCCAAAGAATTTGACGACGTGCTCTCGGTGGCAGCGCTGAGCCTTTGTTAGGGCAGCTTGTTTAGTAGCTGCGGTAGACGAAGCACTTCCATCGGTTGCGTATCTCATTGTTCCGAAAGAACGGGCTTACAAATTTTTCTATTATGATTATATATTCACGTAGCAGTGACAGTTAAGAACGACATTGTGTCGAAACTGAGAGTTAAAAATTTAAGTGTTTATTGGGCGACCTTGTGCCTAACAAAGTAAGTAACAGTCAAGTACAATGACAGTGCCGAGCAGAGTCAGCGATCATCGCTAGTCTGATCTGCGGATCAAGCTTGTCGTCTTTCCTATATATCTCGTCGAACATTCCAGTGCAATTGCTGGTGCCCGCGTGGCTTCGAGAAAGTACTAAATAATTCATTCAGATTACGAAAATAATCAGATTACGAAAGTATCAAACGAGCACAATCGAAACAAGCACCAACGATACCAAACGAAGCAAACTAAACAAGCTCGTGCGAGAGCTGACGCGAGCAGACGATGAAACGTAAAGACCGCTCGGGCGGGTGCGCATGAAACCTGTTTCCCGCGCGCACGTCACTGAAAGGGCCGCTCTAATCCGCCTCTTTCATGGCGGGACGGCGCATGCGCCCTGCCCTAGCGGATTAGTCGCGAAACATTTTGGAAGGGACGCGCGCGCGCGGCCAGATATCGGGGAAAAGTACGTCGAAAAAAAAACAGCTCTTGGACGCGCGCTGTTGCGAACGCTCGTGCCATGTACCGCGTTGAAATTGTACTAATAGCTCGACGTTGGTGCGGTGCCGAAAACGCGCGTAAGACTGCAACACCACTTTGAAACTGAAAAGGGCCAGGGTTTCATCCGGACTGCACCGTGAACCACGTAGTTGCCGCCTTGCATTGACGGCTGTCAAATTTATCAGTAAACCCCTGCGTTACACTTGGGCGACACTTAAAAAAACACGTTGCTGACGCAGTCTTCTTGCAGCGTCAGCCCACTGTTGCTGGTGGTAGCAGCGCGTGCCTGACTCCATGTGCTGTTTTCAGGCGGGGTAACAATTGGTCCGACAAGACGCTGACGTCGACGATTGGCCGACTATTCAGAACTGTGTCATTGAGAGCATTTGATCGTAATAGGCCGACAACGACGCAACCGACGGGTGCGATTTCTCATATATCGCGACGGGCTTTCGTGTCGACAGCACCGACAAAATCAGCATGACGACCGTGATAGCTTCCACTATATCGATGGGTGAATGACATGCTGCCCCGGAGAAACCATTAATAATTAATCGCGATCCACGAACCGCACATCCGACGCACACTCAACATGGGCGCAGGTACACAAATCAACCGCCGAAATCCCCGACACCCTTCCAAAACGTTTCCAGCTGCGTGCGTCAGAAGGCAGCACAGGAACATGAAAGAGGCGGATTAGTCTCCGCCGTTCGCGGTTCCCGTCTTTCATCTCCCCCTCCACGTTCGCTCTTTCATTTTTTCGCTGTGCCGATTCGCCCGGTTACGCCGACGCTCACCGAAAAAAACCGGGCACCTAAAGGCCGCCCCACATTCAGCGTTATTTCCGGCGTTTTGTGGCGTTGAGTCTTTTGGCGCCGTCGCATGAACGACGTCAGTGACAGCGTCCAGCAGGGGCTTTACGTGAAGTCATGCGAGCGGAATCAAGCGTCTTTCCTTTCTTTAGATCACTATCATCATGGCATACCAGCGCTGATTGGTCGGCGCTCATCGAGCCGCTTCCGGTGGTGGTAGACATATGTGCTAGCTAGTCCGTTGAACGCACCACACTCAGCGTCGAAGCCAAACGACGCGTGGTGACAAAACGCCAAAGAACGCCGGAAAAATGCTGAATGTGGGTGACCCTGAAGGGCGGCGATCTGACGCGTTGGTGTGGCAAAAAAACACGGTTATGACTGTGTTCCGGCTGAATTTACACAGCATGTCTGCACAATAAATGCATAATTGGTCAAGCTAGCACATGCAATCATTATAATACGTAACAGCAGATGATTTGTCGCGATGTATGGACACGCATAAGCTAGCTAAATAGCTAGCCAAAGCAAAATAGAAGCCGAGCCAACGAATGCTTACACGTTGATTGGCCCTTATCAGAATTTCAGCAGCATATTTTGGGGTTGTAATTGCATAGCAAGACCACAGTGACCTCCCTCTTTTGTCTAACATGAGATTCAGTCGCCTGATGACCGACACATACTGCAGCTTTCGAGTCAGTCACTGTTCTTAGATACTTCAAACAAACTTCCGAACGACTAGTAAGCTCACCTATACCTTTCAATAATTCTTAATATATTGTCTTCTTACACCACTATAGGTTTAGTCTTACTAAATACATCAAGCAGCGATAACTAGAAAGCATGAGGCTGCGATGGAATGTACCTGTTCTCGATACGCAACGTTCTCGCATTGTTGGGAGCACCAAACTCCAGGCATTCCTTTTTCGCGCTATAACCCTTCATTTCCTTCGAACCACATTACAATATGCAGAGAGAAAATATAATACTCAATCTTGTGATAACAGAACGGCTTAGTAATTATTTATAGTTGATTTCTGGGTTGATAGAAGACTCCAGTAATCCTAAAACAGCGCAAGGGCTATGAGAGACCATGGAACGCTTTCCAATTTCATATACAACCGGCCGTACTTCCCTGCATCAACTTTGCGTACCTCTGCGTTGGAATACAGGTACCGTGTTAAACTAAATGTGCGGCATCGTGTTCAACAGGAGAGCACACCATTCATGGAGTCATTGTAATTAGAGGTAATAAAATCTTTGTATTTCATGTAAAATACCAGCCATACTCTGCTGTAGCGCCGCAGGTTGTTTTGTAATCATGGAGCAAACGAAAGTCGTCAGCAAATTCGATGCTAGAGCGGCACGACATCCTGAGAGACCTCGTGCGGCATTTTATTTCTCTTTTCTACGCAGAACCAAATATTTCAAGATGTTCTCGCATATACCTCAAAACCGACGATATTCTTCGAGAAACCACAGAAATCTCAGATTATAATTTTTTTATAGAGCAATATATTTACATGTGCAATTCTTTCCATATAGCTCTCCCAACAAAAACATTACAGTACAAAAGAGAGAGAAACCAGTCACACATTTTGCTGCGCAAATATTCTGTAGACAATACACATAACAATGCCTGAGGAATCAGCTGTTATATGCACCCGTAAGATGTTGTCAATAATGCGTGTTTCTTAGCCTGCAGTTTGTAACCTAAGCTTCTGATATTTTTTCTCTCTTATTGTCTAGCGCAAAGAAAAAGTGAATTTGCTTTATTCCTGTGAGGAAATTGTTTTTGAATAGGGTAAAAAATCATTAGAGTATAGGGTATCTTAATATTTTTTGAAACTGAAAGTCAGAACATCGTACATAAGTATGAGCACTATTTTTCACCTTGTCTCGTTTAAGATATTTCATTCTACACTGGAGAAAAACAACATTGTTTGCAACGTGTCAACGAAAAGCATCATGCAATATGAAGGGTTACAGAGATAAAGAAATAGCCACAACTGCCCTGCGACTCACCTCATGTATTACACTCCGAAGCAAATAAACTGTTATAGAACACAGTCTCTCACAACCAAAACAAGCAATAAAAGACCCCTTACTAAGCCAGGTATTGTATCAAGCTGATTTGTGAAACCATTTTTTAAGAGAAAGACATGGTTGGGTAACGTTCTTAATTGGATAGGTAACACGTGGCAGTATCTTTAAATGTAGAAGGAATGTAGTACTCCTTTAGTTACTCTGGGTTGTTTCTTTAGCATAACAAATGCGTCAAGAAAATTGTATCACGTCCGCATGAGCAGCGAGCTGTGAACAAGAAATTCCGTTTAGTGGGCGCTGAGATAAATATTTGTTTAGAAAACTGTTACCCCAATCTGGTCATGTGCGCAAGACAGAAGAGCAGGAGGAGGAGAAAAAAGAAGGAAGGAAAGGTAGTGTAGTCAACGAGACGCACGTCCGGTTTGCTACCCTGCACAGGGGAAGGTGTTTAAAAATGTGGTAGACTACACCACCTGCACATGCAAAAAAAGAAAGCTTTAGACCAAGCTTGCTCGTACCCTATTTCTGTCTTGGCCTTCAGGACATACTGTGGCGCCCTCTGGTGGAATCTCTCAGTCACGTACAAAGCGACATCACGTGATACCGGCTGCGAAGTGTTCAGCATCTCCAGCAGTTCAGCCAGCAATAATAATAAATGTGCGTAAGTTTTAAGCGTCGTTTGTTGAGTGTCTTGGCTGCAAAACAACTTAGCGGGTACTGGTGTGTTGGGCAGCAAAGGCTTTTAGCGAGCGAGAAGCCTGAAGCGTTCAGATTGCTTATTCAGTTCGCACGACTTTGCATAAACATAACAATAAGCCTTTGCCGCAATTACGATTCTAGTCACGGCATTTTTCACGGGGAATACGGCTTGGGACGTTCGCTAGTATTATAACAGTGTTATGAATTTATCAGTGCTGTAAAAAAATTTCGTGGAACTTCAACTGCTGATTTACTTAGCCTTTTGCGCATATAAGCCACATGCATCTCTACACAGGGTATTTTACCTCATGTCATATCAAGCGAGTATACCACACTGCCTATGCGCATTGCTTGCTCGACTCTTACGATTTCAATAATGTTTTGTTTTGGTTGACTATATCAGCCAAGCATTTCGCTGCTTCTTTGTTTTGGGGTACGCGTTAACACTCACACCGGGCTCCATCAAATACGTCCTGCATCGCGGCACCAATCAGTAAAACGTGCTCTTAGAGCGGGCAACTAAACTGCTGCCTTCGAACGAAACACGATATGTACAACCTTACAGTCAAAGTTTCAATTGCCCAGCCACAAAGCTGCGCTGCATGTGATACAGGTGCGAAAGCGAGTGATGTGATATTACTATCTACGTCATAGCTTTAACAGTGTTAGCAGTGGTGGCCTTCGCGACCACTAGCAACCCTTTTCTGGGCACGTGCTAGCGCAGAACTAGCCAGATGGCGCTCAATTATTTTCTTGCCCATTAGGCTATGTTAACGATGTATCGGGAAGCCATTTTCTTAGTTATTACGATAGTGCTGGAGTCTACATGATTATCATTAGAAGCAACTTGTACACTAATGGATCATTTACCATGTGTGGCACTTCTTTGATGTTGTAGAGGCACTCCAACTAGCTGAAGCAATCAAGGTGCGTGAGTACCCAGCCTTACAGTTTTAGAACGAGGGCATTGGCTTATTAGGAGCTTAGATGACTTGGTCTTAGATACAGGAATGTCCAAAACCTCACAGGCTTCCTTTGAAATTATGCTAAAATTGAATATAATTCCCTAAATTTTGCTGCGTCCATTCAGCGGCGGCGAAGTCACGTTAGTACTGAAGAAATCAGAGTCTTGTAAGTTTTCAAGGCCAGCTACTAGGCTGCTGCCATCTCATCAGCTCGCCTGAGATCTCTCATATTCATTAAGGCAGATGGGCAAAAAGTTACAAAGGAAAGTGCAGCAGACAAAACGTTATTCGTGGAACTTCTATACGCTTGTAGGTTATTACTGTGACCGGAATTAATGTTGCTTACTAATAAAGACTGGATGTAGTCTTTTTTTGTCAGGAGCAAACAACCATTTGGGCAGTCCGTCACAAGCACTGTGTGGAACTAAAGCCGGAATAGTGTTTGATGGAAGAGTATGAGGTGTATCTTACCACATCTCATTTTTCTAAGGGCGCACTGCAGGGGTTAGTCTGGTCGTTACTTCAATGGTAGGCTCGAAGAGAATCACCGCTCACTATACAAGCCTCCTAGTTCACAATTTGCTGTACATTGCACCAACTTCGCAGGTTAATTGCTTTTGCAGAACACATCATAAGAGTGCACGAATTGAGAAATAGTAACCCAAGAAATAGTTAAAGCCTCGAGTGTCCTAAATATAAAGTAAATTGTCATTCCTTAAAAATAGTTTTTCTGACATTGTCTTAATTCAGCAACTGGTTTAGGACGGGTTTTCGTATGATGTTTCAGTTTCTTCTAGGGCACAGTTGGGTGGCTTGTTGGCAGCACTGTTTTTATATGCAACTTTCTTGTTGAGATTATTTTAATGACAGCTTTTAAAAAGGATTCTCATTTCTAATTGGAGACAGTGCCTTTCGGTTCGTCTTCTCACCTCTTTCTTTATTCTCAGCTGTTCAGTTACACTAAACATAAACTACAAAAATTTAGTGGCCCGAATCCCAAAAGTATTCACGTCTCTAGTTATGCTGACAACATTCTTGCAGGAGGCCGATTCACAAGGCAGCTCAAGTAGAACGATATCCCCAGTTAAAACAAAATATTAACAACTGTAAACTGCACAGCGAAAACTTAATTTGGGGATGCTTTTATCATGTATACCAATCATCACATTTCCATATAAAAGAATTTTGCTCTATAGTTAAGGAAGGTTCACCAATGTCCGGGACTGGGACTGTTACCCATTGCTAATCATGGAACTAATGAATAATCTCATTCTTATAAATAGATGCTTTGCGGGGTATGTTAATTCAAGAGAACTTAGGTTCATAATATACATGACGCCACTCGCAAGAAGGATGTGTTAATCCACCGTGGTTACCTAGTGGCTGCGGTGTTGGGCTGCTAAGCAGTAGGTCGCGGTATCCGATCCGGGCCATGGCGGCCGTATTTCGGTGGGCGCGGAATAAGACAACACCCGTGTACTGAAATTTAGGTGCACGTTAATGAACCACAGGCAGTTAAAATCATTCCGGAGTCGCCCATCTCGATGCACAACCTATTCGGATTGTGGTTTTCGCACGCGAAACCCCCCAAAATTATGTGTTGCATTCTGCACCAAGTCTACGAGTGGCACTACATAAGACATCTGGGCCAGACTTGGAACACATCAGAAATATGCAAGAAAGTGAACAGGAGGATAGCCCCTGCTGTACCTCAAATAACATGACAGGGCGCACCATAAGTACTAGAGGAGTACCAATTATGTTCGCAGGGAAATATTAAAAAGCGATAACTGCAACCATTTGGCAAATTGCTAGCGTAACGTTGCAAGCGAATAAAGGTTATTTATTTCTATACATATGGTATTTTTTTTTTCATTATCGGGGTTACTTCGGAGGTTTAAACTATTTTTAGCCACCTGAAAAACGAATAAAGGTTGATTTAGCTCGCACGTGTTGAAAGGAAACAAGTATGCTTTCATTGTGCGAAAACTTTTCCATGACGCAGTGACTTTCATTTTAAATATTCAGCAAGCCCCGCAGATAAAAAATCTTGACAATTTTACTTTCCCGAATCACCCATCATCTGCATTTTTCACAAATTATGGTAGTGCTCGATTGCCAAGTCATAGCAGTGTGCTCGAAACACCGGGCAATGCTTCTTGCAAGCAGCTAAAATGCGGCAATTTATTACAATGTGTTTTGTATGGCTGACGCAAGAATCTCTTTCGTGAAGCTCATCCATGGCTGCTTCAAAGAATATATTAAAGCACTGTCAGCTTTTCTTGCGGAAGGTATTTTCTCGTGCATATTTTTTTCGTCACGACATTGCCGTGCAGCCTGGAACAAAAATACGGCAGCCCCTTGCACAATGAACACATGGACAACAGTACTTGGTTGGCCATAGCAACTTCTGCAAAATTCTGGAAAGAGAGATTTGCATACTAACTTTTACTGGATAAAATATACATTGGGTCTTGCAGAACATACCCGTAATAAAATTTCCACAGCCCAGAAAGTATGCTTATTCCACAATTTTAGCTAAACGAAATATTATTCGCAACTGCGCAGTCCCAGTGACCTTCTCAATTGCAACAATTCTAAATGTGAAGGGTTGACACATTTGCATTAGCTCTCTGCCGGCTGACTGCGTTGATTCTATTGACCTTATAAGTGACCACGTTGTTTAGCTCATATTAATATTGTTATAAGTGATTTCTTACTGCTCGTTTGCGTGAATTTGGATGCTACAAATTAACATTGTTATGTTTTTGTGTTGAACTCCTGCTTGCGCCCCACGGCTTGAAGTATGTAATAAATAAAATAAAATAAACTTCTTCGACTACTTTCATGCCGATTTCCTACTTTAATTGCCGCACGTTTTATGTTCGCAGATGTTTCTTTCCAACATAGGTTACTCTGCAGTTTTGCCAGTGGAATTACAACTGTCTGCGCTGATTGAAATCTAACCCATATGAAAAAATACATCCTATTCATGGCCTAATAAAGATTGTAATCAAATTCTATATGAAGTAAACACTCCTTCAATGCTGATTTTGTACGTACATATTGTTTATGAGGCAAAATAGTTTGCCTTACATTGAATGAAAAAGTACCTTGCCTGTGACTACCTGATCAATAAAATAATTTGTAATAATTTCAAGCAATATGTTTTTACAATAAAGTAGCTGTTTCCAGCGGAAGCACGGCTTCCGTTCCATTATGGCACGTGCATACGATAAAAAAATTAAGCACAGACGACGAGGAATACAATTTATTTCATCCAGTCATTCTGAGGGCTTATCTATTGCATGGATCAGGAGTGACAGCATTAATAACATAAATACAGTAAGAAATCATACATGAATACCTGAATAATTAAATGCCAATATCACGCACCGTTAACAGAACGCCCAGTATTGGTTATGGCGGTAACGAAAGTTTCAAAACACTGCTAGTCTGTGCTTTATGTTGGTAATAGAAAAAGTTCACAACCCTGTGGCTCGCGGGCACAAGAACTTCACACCTATCAGAAATGAAAAAAATACCGTTAATATCAGGTAAAACAGTTACGTAAGCTTCGATTAAAAAGGATGTTTATGTACCCATAGGTAAAGTATGTGCCCTCAAGCTTCATTTTTCAATCAAGGTTTGTAGGGCCCGCTCAACCTTCTCATGAAATAAAATTTCGATTGGAAAGCTGTTTACAGAAGAGATTTAGAGCAGCCTTACCATGCAAGGGACGAGCCAGGTGGAACTTCTATCTCCAGCAAATCAATGCTGTCTCCGAGGGAGTGCTGTGGAGTACCATCTTGCCGAACAGCGCAGCGCTGCTACTGACAGGGTTCGCAAGAGCTTTTCATAAGTATGTGCAGTATATAGCCAAGGACTGTATAGTTGCCGCCTTGTAAGATTGGTATGCGGTGAATGAATAAAGTGGTACCGTAGCACAATAATCTTGTCCAATATGTGCAGTATTTTCAGCTACTTGAGTTGGTGTACAGGGCCATGCCGCATCAGAAGATGAAAGTTGGTGATTCCTAATGTGGACAGTGAGGTTTTCAATCACTTGCACGGCTGTCCCATGCACAGTCCCTGTTGTGCCAGTAATTTCTGCACGATTCCACTTTATGTGGACCCCCGCAAGAATTAAAGATAACCAAATTCTCTACTCAGCAGTAGAAGCACGCCTGGCGTTTGTTCCAACACTGACATGCCAGATTGCGACGCAATAGTGTCAGCTACACTGAGGAAGCAGTAACAAACGGACGCAGCATGAAATCAGTGAGAAGAAAACTTGGCATGCGACAAGTCAAGATGTATGCACTTAAAGATAAGCAGGGTAATATCATCAGCAATTTCAAATATATAGTAAAGGCAGCGGCAAAATTCTGTACTGACCTGTAAAATGTTCAGACCAGCCAGGATACTTACATTGAAACTAGTAATGAACAGGTTACAGAAGCTCCTTCTATAACTGGCGAAGAATTCAGAAGGGCCTTAGAATTCATGAAACGAGGAAAGGCTGCAGGAGAACATAGAATACCAGTCGATTTAGGCAAAGATGAAGGACACTTCTTCATTGAAAAGCTTGCGGCCCTTTATACGAAATGTCTCATGACTCCCACGCTCCCGGTGAACTGGAAGAATGGCAACATTATACTAATGCACAAAAAAGGAGGTGTTAAAGAAATAAAACTTGTAGGCCCATTAGCTTACTTCCAGTATTGTATAAAATATTCACCAAAATTATTTTTAATAGAATAAGGACAACACTTGGCTTCTGTCAAGCAAGGGAACAGCTGCCATTAGGAAGAAATACTGTACAGTGCATCACATCCATGTAATCAATCAGGTAACCAAGAAATCTGCAGATCGCAAGCAGCCTCTATACATCGTTTTCATTGATTATGAAAACGCATTTAAGTCGAGATACTAGCAGTCATAGAGGCATCACGTAATCAAGAAGTAGAGGAGGCTTAAGTAAATGTTGCTATGGAACAGTATTTGCGATCACGAAGAGGCGAACAGTGTGAAGACGACGACGATCAGACGCTAGCGCGGGCTGTTGCCTCTTGGCCAAGTGCGGCGTATTTCCCAGCAAATATACTTGTATATAGCTTTTCATCTCCGTCTTCCGACGTAACATATCTGGTGGAGGTGGGCGTTCCCTGTACCTCGTCACGTTGCTTCGCACTGGATGGTACGTCGAGCCTTCCTTCATGGCTCCCGGCGACGGCAACTCGACTCCACCGGCTCCGACACCTGCTGCCACTTCGCCGACCTACATCACTCTCCCCGCTCTCCGTGATCCTGGGGTATTCTCGGGCAAACATGGGAAACACGTAGAGGACTGGATCAGCCTGTATAAACACGTCAGCCGCAATAACCGGCGGGACCCTACTATCATGCTCGCCAACGTAGTGCTTTACCTCGGTGGCACACCTAGAGTATGGTTTCGAACGCACGAAGATGAGCTCACCAGTTAGGATTCGCTTAAGCAAAAGGTCCAAGACTTGTTCGGCAACCCATACGGTCACCAAATTGTCGCACAGAAGGCGTTATCCAGCCGTGTGGAGACGTCAACGGAGCCCTACGTCACGTGCATTCAGAATGTCTTGTCTCTGTGCCGCAAAGTTGACGCACATATGACTGAGTCCGACAAAGTTTCCCACATCCTCAAAGGCATTGCCAATGACGCCTTCAACTTGCTCGTTTTCAACAACGTGACGACGGTCGATGCACTTACAAAAGAGTGCCGCCGCCCGGTACTCGCTAAGGGCCGACGTATCGGCCAGCAGTTTGCCCGTCTTCGCAACACCCCAGCGACATCTTCCTGTGCCGACGCTCCTCGTCCCAACAACGCTGGCGATGTTACCAGGGTCGTCCGACGTGAGATCAAGGCCGCCTATCCGGATGCCTTCGACTCCAGCCCCACCAACGCAACTGCAATCACGGTTTCCCTGATCCAGGCAGTTGTCCGCCAGGAGTTCGAAAACATGGGTCTTCACACCATCTTCTCGGCCCATCGCCCTGATACCCAGCCGGCTTCTTCGATTCCGCCCCGTCCAGCATCTTCTCACCCACCACGTTTAAACAACCTCTCTGAATTGCGCACTGCTGACGTTTTCAGTGTTTTCCATTTGACATTTCCATTTGTTTTCAGTGCCATAGAATCGGGCACATTTCTCGGCACTGTAGCAGTCGCTGGAGTCCCCCGATCCGGTCTACTTATACTGCCTACTCTCGCCCCCCAGCTGGCCTTTCTAGTCCCTATGCCGCACGCTCCGATAATGCCGTTACAGATTCGCCTGCACCGAGCGGCCCCTATTCTCGTTCGCCTTCACCCGAACGACGACAATCTCGCTCTCCCCAGCCCCGTCGCTGTTATTCGCGACTCCCTTCGGACGTCGCTGCCAGCCGGAAAACTAGACGATACAGCGCCTCGAGGTGACGCTGCATTGCTCCCTACGCCGCCAAATCTTCTACTGACGTTGCCCACTCATTTGAACCTTTTTGATGTGTAAGTCAACGGTGTTTCTGTGTCTGCTCTTATCGACACTGGGGCGCATTTGTCGGTAATGAGCGCTGACTTTCGTAACCGGCTGAAGAAAATAATCACGCCCGCCACGAGGCCTGTTGTGCGTGTCGCCGATGGCGGAACAGCCCCCGTAATTGGTATGTGTGCCGCCCGCGTCTCTTTCGTCGATCGCTCCGCTTTCGTGCTATTCACAGTCATCGCCCACTGGTCCCACGACATCATCCTCGGCTTAGACTTCCTCTCCGCACAATCTGCTCTCATGGATTGTTCCGCCAGTACTCTCCGCCTTGACCTACCTGTTCTGGATCCCGCTGAACCACACCCCAATCGCCTTATTTCCATCGACTTCGTTCGCTTGCCACCTTCAGCACTGACTTACGTAGACTTAGTGTCATCGCCACCCGTGCCCGACGGTCACTTCATCGCGGCTCCTATGCATGACGTCCTCCTCACACATGGGATCAGAGTACCTCATACAGTTTTATCTATTGCGGCGAATTGCGTCTGCCTGGCAGTGGTCAAATTTGGCATGACGACACAAGTACTGTCACGCGGGATGTCTCTGGCCCAGCTTTGCTCATTCGAGGATCACTCAGTAGCATCTACTGCAGTTGACAACAATTCCGATGCTCCTCCTCTACCATCGCAGTCGGCAACTTGTACCATCGCCGACTTACAGAAAATGATTGCGCCCGACATGCCCTCCGAGCACACTCGTGAGCTCTACCGCGTTCTGTTTTCCTACCACAATATTTTTTTCTTTTAACAGGCGTCCTTTTGCCCAAACTACCGCTGTTAAACTTCGCATTAATACCGGCGATGCCCCTCGTATTCATCGCCGCCCGTATGGAGTGTCAAGGCACGTTTATAGTCCGACGTTATCGGCGCGCAGGCGAGCGTCGCTCGCGGTCAGTCACGCTACGTCGGTGGCGCTGCGCCAGCCGAGATGCCATCCCCTCTATACTTCACCGCGCGCGCCTTCGGCTGCTATCTTCGGGGCATGCGCAGAACCTTCGCCAAGTCGCGCGCCGTCCGCAGAAGCCGTCTGCGGAGTCGCGTTGGCGCATTTTTCTTCGCCCGCAATGCATTGTGGTGCGAGAGTTCCGTCGACTCCGACGCGGGAATGGCTCAGGAGCCTATAGGCGTCGGGCGCGTCGGGGCGCGTAGGAAGCCGCCGGTTACGTTGGCTGCGCCGGTGCGCCCGACTATAGAGGGGTCGTTTTCGCCGACGTAACGTAGCGTGCGCACGCGCGGGCGTTACGACGGACTATAAATTGCCCTTCATCGGCTGAGCGTCAAGTTATTCACGCCGAAGTTGGCAAAATGCTTGCCAATAACATTATTGCACCGTCATGTTGTCCATGGGCGTCACCTGTTGTAGTGGTAAAAAAAAGAAGGATGGGTCATGACAAGTTTGCGTGGATTATCGGCACCTTAACAGGGTCGCCAAAAAGGACGTGTATGCCCTACCTCGAATTGATGACGCCCTTGACTGCCTCCACGGTGCTCGCTATTTCTCCTCTATTGACCTTCGCTCCGGCTACTGGCAGATTGCCGTGCACGGTCTCGACCGCGAAAAGACTTTTGTAACACTCCACGGCCTTTATCAATGCAAAGTGATGTCGTTCGGTCTATGTAACGCTTCTGCCACTTTTGAACGCATGATGGACTCCCTTCTTCACGGTTTCAAATGGTCCACGTGCCTGTGCTACTTGGACGACGGTATAGTATTCTCCCCAACGTTCGCTACTCACCTCGAGCGCCTCTCAGCAGTGCTGGACGTTTTTTGTCGAGCCGGTCTGCAACTCAACGCATTGAAGTGCCAATTCGGCCGTCGCCCGATTACCGTCCATGGATCCGTCCTTTCCTGATCCAAAGTGTATCAAGGATGTGCGCAGCTTCATCGGCCTTTGCTCGTACTTCCACCGTTTCGTGAACAATTTCGCGACCATAGCACAACCACTAACCGAGCTTTTGAAAAAGGACGCCCCTTTCCAATGGGGCGATAACGAAGATAACGATAACGATATCGATAACGATATCGACCTTCTCACAACGCCTCCCGTTCTGGCCCATTTCGATCTTTCTGTGCCTACCGAAGTCCGTGCTGATGCCAGCGGTCACGGAATTCGCGCAGTGCTGGCACAATGCCAGCGCGGCCACGACCGTGTTATCTCTTACGCCAGCAGGCTCCTCTCACCCGCGGAGCGCAACTATTCCATCACTGAGCGTGAGTGTTGACCCTAGTTTGGGCGGTTGCGAAATTCCGCTCATGCTTATATGCCCGACCTTTTTCCGTTGTCACAGACCATCACGCGCATTGCTGGTTATGCTCACTGAAAGATCCTACAGGAAGACTTGTTCGCTGGGCCTTATACCTCCAAGAATATTCGTATTCTGTCACCTACATATCTGGCCGATTAGACAAGGACGCTGACTGCCCGTCTGGCTACCCAGTCAACGAGCCTCACGACGCCGACAGTATTACCGCCAATGGCATTTTCGCTGTGTCTGCCTTCGCTAACAACGCTGATGATCAGTACCGAGACCTATAGCTGCGAGCACTCATCGAGCGTCTGCGCTCTACACCTAACGCCGCATCTGTTCGCCGATGTTCTCCAGGGCAGCATTTTGTACCGAAGGAACTTCCTCTCTGACGGCTCTGATCTTCTTGTCGTGCCAAAACATCTACGACAGATTGTGCTCTTTGAGATGCATGACGCACCCACTGAAGAATATCTTGGGGTGACCCACACGTACGACCGCGTCCACCGGCGCTTCTATTGGCCTCGTCTCACTCGCTCCGTCCGACGCTATGCTGCTGCCTGTAATCCCTGCCAGCGTCGGAAAACACCTCAGGTGCTACCTGCCGGTCATCTCCAGCCGATCACCGTCTCTGTGGAAGCGTTCTTTCGTGTTAGATTAAACCCCCTCGGTCCCTTTCCCACGTCATCCTCCGGGAAGAACTGGGTAGCCGTCGCAACTGATTACGCCACCCGATACGCTACCACGCGGGCTCTCGCTACAAGTTGCGCCACTGACGTCGCGGACTTCCGTGACAATATTTTGCTTCATGGCGCCCCGCGACAGCTTCTTACTGACCGTGGTCGTTACTTCCTCTCGAAAGTTATCGCCGACATTGTGCGTTCCTGCTCAATTCAACACAAGCTGACTACCTGATACCATCCTCAAACCTATGGCCTGACAGAGCGGTTAAACCGTAGTCGTACCGATATGCTGTCCAAGTATGCTTCCAAGGACCACCAAGAGTGGGACATTGCCCCTCCTTACGTCACATTTGCGTATAATTCTTCCCGGCACGACACCGCCGGATTTTCTCCATTTTATCTACTGTACGGTGGCGAACCAACCCTGCCCCTAGACATGGCACTTCCTCCTGCTGCGACCTCAACAAGCGAGTATGCGCGAGACACCATCGCCCTCGCCGACCATGCAAGCCAGCTTGCCCGTACTCGGCAGACGGCCTGGAAAACCACTCAGCAGTGTCAGTACAACGCCCGCCACCGTGACGTAGAGTTTTCGCCTGGTGCGATCGTGCTCCTGTGGTCGCCCTCTCGTCACGTTAGACTTTCAGCGAAGCTCCTTTCGCGATACACAGGGCCCTACCGCGTGCTGCGCCAGGTGACGCCTTTGACGTACGAAACTGCTCCTGTGAGTTAAACCTCGTCCTCTGCTCTGGTCTAGTGATGTCGTGCATGTCAGTAGGATGAAGGCCTAGTACACTGCTTCCGAGTCCGGCCTTTAGTGACTCCGGGACGGCGATTTTACCGCCGAGGTTAGTGCTACGGTACAGTATTTGCGATCCCGAAGAGGCGCGCAGTGTGTGTGTGGGGGGGGGGGGCGAACGCAGTGTGTGCGCCGTCGAGCATGTGTATGGAATGAGAGACGTGGCGGCCACGCCGCGCGAGCGTACGATTCTGCGGCATGACCGGGGTTAGGGGCTCGCGGGGCAATTCATGTGTTCTCAGGACATGCGAGTACACCCAACCGCCTTCACAAAGGCCTGTGGGAACCGCGCCAGAGGGCAATGTGGCATTCGTTTAAATCATGTTGATGTGTGTGTTCCCAAGACCGGACTAGTAAAGGGGGCGGTCACGGCCTGTATTGTTGATGGTCCTGCCTACTTTACAATAAATCTGATTGGTAGAATGTTAGCGAAGAGGCCTAAAATATGGGTGCCGCCCAATTCGTAAGAGTATTTAAAAGAGTTTGCAAAAAGGAGAGGTGGAGCGAGCCGATAATCGGCTGCCGCTAGTCGATGTACACGACTTTGTCTCAATAAACCTATGTATTTCTAAGTTGGCCTCCCTGAGCGCAATGATTCGCAGGATGGCAGCGATCATTCCTTGAAAATTCGCCTACCTGGAAGACCTGGAAGAGAACAAACTAAACTGTTTCTAACAGCAAATGATGTCGACTCCGATTTTTGCAAGTTCTATCTAGGTTCCTACAAGGCTGAGATCTGAGTCCTTTACTCTTTTTCAGAGGTAAATTACGTTTATTCCTGCGTACTAAATGATATAGCATTCCGACTTTTCTCAGACGACTGCGTTGTCTATGTACAAGTGCAAATAATTGAGCATCAGCTAAAGCGATGGTATGGTATGAATAACTTTATTTAGGTCCTGAGGGATCAGTCTGGGACTGATGCGGGCCGCTCCCAAGTCGGTACAGAGAGGCCGAGCCCCTCTGCCGTCACACGGGCCCTCAGGACAGCCCTGAGTTGGTCCGCCAGCACTTCACTACGCAGCATTCGCTGCCACCACTGTTCACCTCGAGAACCATCACCGGCCAACGCCAAGCAGCGCCAAAGCCTGTGTTCTAAATCGACCAAACCCCCACACTTACTGCAATAGAGTGAAACCCCGCAGTCCGGATTAATTTTATTCATGATGACCGGGTTAGGGTACGTACGATGTGCGTCACTAGATAATATTTCACAATTATGTGAGACGTCAAGAATTCAAATTAACATTACAAAGGCAACTTTCATGTGTATAATCAAACGAAAGAAGCATGTTCCAGTTCATTTGAGTTTAAATCATTCCCGTGTAAGACGGGTAGACATCGTTAGATATGTGGGGATAACGATTTCCTAATCAGTGATGTCAGACGCTCATAATATTGACGTTTGTGCAGAGGCCTTCAAGAAAGTGTTTTTGTGTAGAAAGCTAAGAGATTCGGGCCCGTATATCAAATTAACGGTAGTTTAAACACTGGTAAGAACCAATATAAAATACAGAAAATTATATTGTGATTTTAAATACCGTCTTTAATGCAGATTTGTGTGAACAATGACCTGGATGCAAAGGCGAGTTCAAGGACAGCACGGACATCCTTAGGCAAATGAGTCGGCACCATGACATGCGCCTGTAGGCTAAAACTGAACATGGTATATAAACGCTACTCGTAACGACTAACTTCCTTATGTGTAGCAGTTGTGTTATTCCAGTGTATGCCAGGTAAGCTGAGGTCATCAGGTAAAACAAATTTAGTTCGCTTCCGAGCCGGTTGCGATAATAGTTATGCAGTTCGTGTAGGTCACCATTTGATGTACATGGTCGCCTGTAAATACCACTTAAAGGTAGTGAACTGTCATTGACTCTGATTTTAGAAAACACAGTCTCTTGGTTAGGAATGCCGATGTTCTTTTTTTTTTGAAGCCACACTTTTCCTTAAAAATGCGACCGTCACACCACAACAATGACTGCCGCAGTCACTTTGAAAGATTGGGTAGCGCGGAGGCACAATTTCTGAATTAGGAAAAGGAATATAAACCAGGTGTCCCTTAGCAACACCACATCATGTCAGTACACAAAAACTAGTATTCGAGTTCAACTTTATTCGGTATGCTTCTAGTGTTAAAACAACTACGTAAGTGGAGCTACGTTTGCACATTTCATGAGAAAGAATTATCTAAAGCAGCAGTTTGTCGCTGCAGTGTTGTGACGCGCGACCTACGTAGGGTACTGTCCCACCTGTAGTAGTCGTGACTGATCCTAAGTTTATCAAAGACCGAAAGAACTCTGCCACCTCGCAAACGGTTAGCCTTGCATGGCTCCCAAAGTTTACAACGTGTTTCCCAAATGGAGTATTTAAAAAATTCAGATACATATATTGCTGAATTTTCGAGTTTGTAACATTTTGGTTAGCTAGCTTATTTTTCATTGAGCTCATAAGAGAACATAGAGACAGGTTACTCTGGCGAACCGTTTTTTTACCTCCCAATGCGGTGACTGCTGTCTACAAAAACTACCTCGCGGCCCCGTAATCTTTTAACGATGTCATATTTACTTTCGGTTGTAAGCGTACAAGTATTTTCACCTTTATTTTCCATGAGACAATCAATTACAGAGTTACGAACTTCAACTGCTGCTTTTTCATCGTAATCGTTTTCCTGACTAGAGCTACTGGCTTGCGTTCAGCGTTCTCCTGGTGTTCACATCTTCAAACTTTCTTATAATGTTGGAGAAGCAACGCAAGTGTGCCTTCAATCCCAATAAATTTTTGTTGAACTTTTTAGCCTCATTTCGAGGCCTCGGTAAAGACTGAATGTTCTGTTCAGCTTGCCATAACCGGGACTCAGTAGAACATCATTACTTAAGTGGAGCAAACTGCCTAAATATGATAACACACCCGTCAAAGAAAACCAGGGAGAACACGGCGAAAGCGGTCGGTATAAAATCAAGGCGATAAGCTAAACGAGGGTAAGGGCCCTATAACGTATGTTTTTATATGTTTTTATTCCAATCTCCTGCTGTGGAATTCACGTGACCGCCGACCAATAAAACGCTCTCCTCGTTCATAGGAGGTCACTTTTGTTGGCTTGAAAGACGAATAACATTGCCTACACTGAGCGGCTTGTCCGACCTACTTGGCTCACAGGAGGCGAGGGGCACGCTCAAATAGAGAGGGATTCGATCGGGCCGAGTCACTGCACTGAAAATCGATAACCGGATGAAGAGGGTGGTACCGGTGTCTGTGATTGGTCCGCTTTGCCTTACTTAGCTTACGGTGGCTTGTCGACAATCGCAGCAGCATGCAACGGAACCTTAGGAATCAAGCTAAAACGGACCCTCATCAAAGAAGAGTTGCCATAACGAGATCGTAAACGTGCCGAAAGTGCTCTAAAATGTTACACGGCCACGCAGAAAGTTTTATTACTCGCATATAAACCCATGCTCTCCGGCAGGGGCGAGTAGCTAGCGCCTGACCGATCGGCGCCAGTTATCTTTTATTCCTTTCGGAACTGGGGGCAGCCTGCGGCTACTCAGAATAAAATTCCTTTTTGGTAATTCCGCAGTTTATAGGATCTTTAGCGCGTACATGTCACTTTGACGCGGTAAGCTTTTGCGGTTCTGTTTGTGACGTCGCGGGAAAGGCAGGTGAAGTAGGTGCTGCCCGAAAACTTTTGAGCAATGGCCGAGGGCTAATGGCGAAAAGACGTCGAATCAGATATAAGTATTTTTTCCTTTGTTCGGTAAAATCGTGCATAACCAGTGCGTACACGTCATATCATATAGGGAGCTATCGCGGCTTTCGTGATGTCGCGGGACTGACAGGTTTAGTGGGGGTGGTCCAAAAAAGTTCTTCACCAAACGAGGAGGGCTGACTGTAGAATTGGAATAGAAAATTTTGGGCTGGTTTTACGTTATAGCGCCCTAGGTGAAAGCCGTAGCCTACGGTTCGACAAGTGGACCTGTCCTTTTAAGGATGACATATGCTTTCCTCGGCACTGTGTACATATGTTCAACTCTTCTAATGGGGAGGGGGGGATAAGGCGGGTGGGCGATGCAACTACCAAGGTGTGTGAGCGGCGGGGGCGTAGAATTGAAAAAAAAAGTGTGCTATTCAACGTCCGTCGAGGAATGTGAGGTAGCCATGCGTCAGCCGGTTGACGGGCCAATGTAGGTTCCTTTCTTCACAGAGGATTCCTAGACTACTTGAGGGGGAATGACCTGCTCTGTTGGAGACCAGCGAACTATTGTCTAGCGGAAAGAGAATATATGTAGCGGCAGAAATTGGATCTCGCGAAAAAAAAACGAACATGAAAATAAAATAAACTAAAGGAAGGAAGAGAAAAAACATAGAAACCCGAATAGAAATTAAAATAGGTAGGTGTCGTTGTCTGTAGTTTTAAGCTTAGCATAGCGAACAGATTGTAGAGGTCACATTGAAAGGTTTATGCCAATTGGTTGCAATGTCTTGAACTTATGGAGGAGGTATGATTCTCTGTATTTTCTCTATTGTGCAGCACAGAAATTTGACTGAAGGAGGTAGACGTAAAGTTAATCAGAATTATGACCTGGTCGATAAAAAATCCTGGGCAACCGCTTTGGGAAGGTTTTTAGCTGTGTTGGGAAGTTGTCAGTTTTACCTGACGTTTATTCATTGTCCCGTTTCACTGTTCTATTATTACACAAGGAACATTCAAGCACATAAAGTAAATCGGAACTAGTGAAAGGAAAGCTAGCTTTCACTTCTTCTGTATTCGTGGTGCTTTTTATTTCAAAGTAACTTTGCAGGTGCCTGCTAGTTTTGAACCGGGGTTGGAATATGGTTTTGTAGCGGGAGAATGTTCTTGGATATTTTTTGTGTGCCCTAACATTTCTTTAATGTTTCTGTTGTGGCAATAGATCACCCTTGGTACCACAGGGAACGCTGTTCTCAGACGCTCGTTACTTTATAATATGGAGTGATATTTTCTTAAGATGTTCTTTGTGTTGTGGAGGGCATTTATGAATAGAACTACCTGCAAACTACGTGCAAACTTCCCGCAGAAGCATGTAAGCACTATTCGCTGCCACATATGCGCACATTTTCGAGAGACAACTTGAAGCGAACCTGATAAAATCATACCCTTTAAAACTGCACGCCTATCTGCGTTATATTGACGACATAGTAATTATTTGGAAACATAGCACAAGCGCGGGCACCTACTTAATAAGCCATTTAAGTCACTTTTACTCGAGTATTTTCTGGTCACCACTCGCCTAGTCAAATCAACATCCTCAAAACTGTGGCCTACATAGAAAATGGGAAACAGAGAACGGTACTTTATCGGAAGGCTATCGATAGCCAGCAATATTTACACTACACCAGCCCTCACCCGCGACACTGCGAGCGAGGAATTTTTGCCAGGCAAGCGAAACGAATAAGGAGAATCTGTAGCGAAGTCCAGGGTTACATTAAGCAAACAAATGACCGCAATAAACACTTATCAGAGAGAAACTATCATGAAGTTCCTCTCCACAAGGCTTATAACGTCGCCTCAAGATAGAAAATGCAGTCGGAGTTAGCCAAGAAATAGCCTACACCTTAATCAGAGAAACCACCAGCCTTTATAACAAAATATTCTAATGCCCTCCCAAACACAAACATCCTCCATGAAAATACCACCCAATATATCCGGATTTATAAGGTTAGATAGGCTGAGCAAGCAATAAAAAAGGAACGCAGCATGAAATAAGTGATAAGAAAAGTTGGCATAGGACAAGCCAAGATGTATGCACCAAGGAAAAATAGAGTAATGTCATCAGAAATTAGGCGATATAGTTAAAGAAGCGGAAGGGTTCTATAATGACCTTACATTAGCCAGAGGAGCCGCGCTACCCTCATTCACAGTAGCAATGAACAGGAGGCAGAGGCTGCTTCCATAACTGAAGTTGTAGTTAAACGGACCTTGCATGATATGACCGGCACAAAGCTGGAGGCGCATGCGCGCAGACACGGACACGAGTTGCCGCCTTCTTTTTAAAGTGCTCATAGGGTTGGTGTAATAGGGTGCCTCAACATCTCGGAACCCCTCAACCATCTCTGCAGATAGTGCCGAGACAGCGTGGAGGAACATCACGCGCTGAGATTTAATGCGGCCAAGGTTGAAGATGGCCTCCACCTGAGTCAACCTGAGTTTTGTCGCCAAAACGACGGAAGCCGAATATTCACTGTGTCGAGGCCCTCTGTACTGGTCGTCGGTCTCTTGCCTCGTCCATATTGCCGTTCTCGCCAAACAATCACGTCCACAACACCATGTTATAGGGACTGAGATTTGTTCCACTACAACAATGTGTGATTGAGTCGAGAGAGAGAGAGAGAGAAAACTATTTGGTCCATTAAGGGTTTAGCGTTCGGTCGTCGTCTTCATTGCTGCAGACGCTTGACCTTCTTAGCAGCGTTGGGCCCCTAGTCCAGGGCTCCAATGAGCCGCGCTGCTTCGCTTGCGTGCTACACAATTGCCCCTTGGGCGGCAAGCTCGCAGCTGGTGAGCCGGCTCTCCTACTGCTCTGCACTCGGGGTTTTGTGTTAGTGGAATGTGTAGTTACGTTTACACTCGCAGGTTATATGGTAAAGCGTGGGGGTTGCCCCGCACCATGGGCAAGTGTTCCTAAATTGTGTAGGATACATCTTGCTTAGTATATGTAAGTTAGAGGAGGTTCCCGTTTGCAGCCTCTGCCATCTAGCTGCTTCTTGCTGTGTTAAGACTTTGTGTGGTGGGGAGTATCTAATTCTATTGCTCTCTGTGGTAATTCAGTAACTCTGAATAGCCTATCTCCACGGTGAAGTGCTGTCCCAGGGCGTGTGGCCGCTCGACTCGGTATGTGATCTCGCGAGCCAAGCTGTCAGCCCTTTCATTTCCTTCTATCCCCGTGTGTGCCGGAATCCAGATTAGTTTGTGGGTTGCGGCGTGTCTAGGGCGTTCTGCCTTGCGGAGGATAGCTAAGGCAGCCCTGCAGATTCCACCGTTTGTGTAGTTCCTGCATGTCTCTTTTGAATCCGATAAAATGGTCATTGCTTTGTCTTTTCGATAGCCCTCAGCCGCTGCCAGCGCAACAGCGACTTCCTCCGCTTCCACTATCCTGTCGCTACGTGTAGTTGCGCAGGTGATTAGCTTGCCTGCGTTGTCAACCACTACCGAAGCTGCCTTAATGTAATTTGTGTGTCTATTCCATAGATACAGTGTTGCATCCGTGAAAACCGTGTTTTCTAGCTTGGCTAAATGCCTTTCCACATAGTCTGCCCGCGCCTGCCTTCTGGCCGCGTGGAGATTTGGATCCATGTTTTTCGGAATGCGATAGACCTGCAGGGTCTTACGGATCTCGTCGGGTATATCGGCGGATCGATCGAGATGCCTCCTTGGGTCGCGACCAAACCTTGTCAAGAGCTCTCTTCCCGTAGTCGTGTCTCTGAGTCGGTGAAACAGTGTTCCAAGCTGCTCTTCTGCCAGTTCGGCGAAGGTGTTGCTAATCCCTAGCTGTAGCAGCTTGTCGTTCGGTGTGTTTCTTGGTAAGTGAAGTGCCGTCTTGTAGGCCTTCCGCAGGATTGTCTCTGCTTGCTCCGTTTCGCTCTTGATCATGGGGTGGTATGGCAGCGAGTAGATTACCCTGCTGACTATGAGGCTTCTGACGAGCTTTAGCGTGTCATCTTCTTTCATCCCATGCCTTCGGTGGGAGACTCTGGTTATCATTCTCCCTACCTGTTCAGCTGACTTGCTGAGCAGGCTGAGTGTGTGGCTGCATTTCCTGCTTGCTTGTAGCCACATTCCCAGGACTCTTATCATGTTCCTCTTCGGGATGTATTGCCCCACCAGTTTCACCTCGAGTATTGCATCAGTGGGGTGTCTTCCTTCCCTCAGTAGCTCAGACTTCTCTGTAGACCAGGCTAGTCCTCTTTCCTTCACGTATCTTCCTACGCAGTTTGCTACTTGTTGTAGCTTCTCCTATTTCTCTCCCAGAGATCCATGGTTCACCCAGAGCGTGATGTCGTCTGCGTACATCGCGTGCTGAATGCCCTGGACTCTGCTGAGTCTTTCTGCTAGGCCTGTCGTCGCCACATTAAAGAGTATGGGCGAGATGACCGAGCCTTGGGGTGTGCCTTTACTTTGGGTGGTGAAGACATCACTCCTCAACTCCCCTAGTCCCACTGTGGCCGTTATGTTGGTCAGGAAGTCTTTGACATAGTCATGGATTCTTCTACCGCAGTTGGTGTTATTTAGCCCCTCCATTATAGCGGCGTGCCTGACGTTGTCAAAAGCACTTTTATATCAAGTGCCATGACCACGTTTTCCCCATTCTTGGGCATTGTCTCCAGGACCTCTTCTTTAAGTTCCAGAAGCATGTCCTGCGTCGAGAGGTTCCCCCTGAAGCCAAACATGGTGTCTGGGTAGAGCCTCTTGTTTTCTAGGTGTTGCTGGATGCGTTTCGTGACGATCCTCTTGTATAGTTTTCCCAGGCAAGAAGATAGGGAGATTGGTCTGAGATTCTCGATCTGCAGCTTCTTGCCTGGTTTGGGAATCATGACTACTACGGCATGTTTCCACTCGCCTGGTATCTTTCCTTCTTTCCAAAGCTTGTTGAGGTAGGCCGTCAGCTGATCTACTGCCTCATCGCTTAGGTTTCTTATGAGAGAGTTTGTAATTCGGTCTGCTCCTGCCGCTGCGTTTTTCGTGATGGCTCTCATTGCCGCGGTGACTTCCTCTCTGGCGATAGGCTTGTCCATATCTGAGATTTCTTCTCCGAGATAATCTCTTTCATATCCCTTAGGTTCGTCAGTGCCGTAGCATTTGGTTCTGACTTTATCGAGGGAGCTGCTCGTCTGTTCCCTGATATTGGTGCACTAGCCTTTGAATTGCTTAGCCGCTTTCTGCTTTAGTCTTGGTAGGGTCCATTAGAGCCTTAAGAATACGCCATGTTTTAGCCGTGCTGAGTGTCCCATTCAGCGAGGTGCTGAACTGTTGCCACCCTTGCCTGACTAGGTGTGTTGCGTACTCTTCTGCTTGGAGTGTATTACCACAGCTATTTTCTTCTGCAACTTCTTATTAAATTCCTGCCTTTTCCACCTTCTGCTGAAACGGCGTCTTGCCTCCCATAGCTTGAGTAGCCGCTTGTCTACCTCTGGTGTTTCTTCGGTTCGATCTACTTCCTTGGTATACATTTGCTGTAATTGTTTAGGTTGTTGGCACCACTCCCCTATCGAGGTGTTGTTGCCCTCCAGCTCCCGGCAGTGGTGTGTAAAGGCGTCCCAATCCGTGAGGCGAGCTGTGCCGATCATCCTCTTGACAATTTCTGCTGCGGTGCTTATTCTTATAATGTGATGGTCACTGCCAAGGTTTTCTAGCAGCTTCTCCCATTCCACTTGCTTTGCTCCTTTGACGAAAGTTAGGTCGGGACAAGTGTCTGGGCTAACGCTGTTACCCTGTCTAGTTGGTTGATTCTCATGCGTAAGGAGCTCGCATCTGATGCTCTTTGCAGGTACACAGGTATTTCGCCCCTTCTTTTTGTCTTTGGGGTAGTCCCAACTCGGACTCTTAGCGTTAAAATCTCCCGCTATAATTAGGGTGTTCTGCCCGGCCAGCTTGCTCGCCCCGGCGAAGAGCTTAATGAAATCTGCTTTCTTCTGCCTTGGGGGGCTGTATAGGTTTACTATGAAGGTGCTCCCGGCTTTCCTTTTCTTCTTAGGTATAACCTCTGTTATTACATGTTCAATCTGTGTATCCTCAATCTCGTGATGGGCTATGGCTATAATTTTCTTGCTAACGAGGGTTGCGGTTCGTCCGCTCTCTGGCACTTGTACCCTCGCAGCACGGGTGTGTAATTAGTTTCTTGAAGCATAATTATATCAGGTGGTGTGTCTTTGGTATAAATAAATTGCTGCAGGAGTCCCTGCTTGCGCCTGAAACCCCTGCAGTTCCATTGCCATATCTCTAATTGGTTTTGTCCTGCTATGTAGCGCAGTTACTAGCATTTGTCCCTTGGGCTTCTGATCCAAATCATCTTTCGTTATATAGCCCATCTCTGACATCGTTATTGGTTTTCTGGGTGTTTTGACTCGTTTTTTCTCGAAGCTCTCAGCACGAGGTACGAGACTCATGTGCCGGAGCGCGCTTTGCATAAAAGCTGGCTGAGGAAGATTA
Organism: Dermacentor variabilis; assembly: GCF_050947875.1. Classification (NCBI taxonomy): domain Eukaryota; kingdom Metazoa; phylum Arthropoda; class Arachnida; order Ixodida; family Ixodidae; genus Dermacentor; species Dermacentor variabilis. The sequence goes on along the minus strand of NC_134574.1, from coordinate 89,254,838 downwards.
CAATGGCTGCTCATCATCATCATCATCAGCAGCAGCAGCAGCAGCAGCAGCAGCAGCAGCAGCAGCAGCAGCCTGGTTACGCCCACTGCAGGGCAAAGGCCTCTCCCATATTTCTCCAACAACCCCGGTCATGTACTAATTGTGGCCATGCCGTCCTTGCAAACTTCTTAATCTCATCCGCCCACCTAACTTTCTCCCGCCCCCTGCTACGCTTCCCTTCGATTGGAATCCAGTCCGTAACCCTTAATGACCATCGGTTATCTTCCCTCCTCATTAATTGTCCTGCCCATGCCCATTTCTTTTTCTTGATTTCAACTAAGATGTCATTAACTCGCGTTTGTTCCCTCACCCAATCTGCTCTTTTCTTATCCCTTAACGTTACACCTATCATTCTTCTTTCCATAGCTCGTTGCGTCGTCCTCAATTTGAGTAGAACCCTTTTCGTAAGCCTCCAGGTTTCTGCCCCATAGGTGAGTACTGGTAAGACACAGCTATTATACACTTTTCTCTTGAGGGATAATGGCAACCTGCTGTTCATGATCTGAGAATGCCTGCCAAGCGCACCCCAGCCCATTCTTATTCTTCTGATTATTTCCGTCTCATGATCCGGATCCGCAGTCACTACCTGCCCTAAGTAGATGTATTCCCTTACGACTTCCAGTGCCTCGCTGCCTATTGTAAATTGCTGTTCTCTTCCGAGACTGTTAAACATTACTTTAGTTTTCTGCAGATTAATTTTTAGACCCACTCTTCTGCTTTGCCTCTCCAGGTCAGTGAGCATGCATTCCAGTTGGTCCCCTGAGTTACTAAGCAAGGCAATATCATCAGCGAATCGCAAGTTACTAAGGTATTCTCCATTAACTTTTATCCCCATTTCTTCCCAATCCAGGTCTCTGAATACCCCCTGTAAACACGATGTCAATAGCATTGGAGAGATCGTATCTCCCTGCCTGACGCCTTTCTTTATTGGGATTTTGTTGCTTTCTTTATGGAGGACTACGGTGGCTGTGGAGCCGCTATGGATATCTTTCAGTATGTTTACATACGGTTCGTCTACACCCTGATTCCGTAATGCCTCCATGACTGCTGAGGTTTCGACAGAATAAAATGCTTTCTCGTAATCAATGAAAGCTGTATATAAGGGTTGGTTATATTCCGCACATTTCTCTATCACCTGATTGATACTGTGAATATGATCTATTGTTGAGTAGCCTTTACGGAATCCTGCCTGGTCCTTTGCTTGACAGAACTCTAAGGTGTTCCTGATTCTATTTGCGATTACCTTAGTAATTAAGTTTGTAGGCTACGAACAGTAAGCTGATCGGTCTATAATTTTTCAAGCCTTTGGCGTCCCCTTTCTTATGGATTAGGATTATGTTAGCGTTTTTCCAATATTCCGGGTCGCTCGTCGTTATGAGGCATTGCGTATACAGGGTGGCCAGTTTCTCTAGAACAATCTGCCCACCATCCTTCAACAAATCTCCTGTTACCTGATCCTCCCCAGCTTCCTTCCCCCTTTGAATATCTCCCAAGGCTTTCTTTACTTCTTCTGGCGTTACCTGTGGGATTTCGAATTTCTCTAGACTATTTTCTCTTCCATTATCTTCGTGGGTGCCACTGGTAATGTATAAACCTCTATAGAACTCCTCAGCCACTTGAACTATCGCAACCATATTAGTAATGATATTGCCGGCTTTGTCTCTTAACGCATACATCTGGTTCTGGCCAATTCCTAGTTTCTTCTTCACTGTTTTTAGGCTTCCTCCATTCCTGAGAGCATGTTCAATTCTATCCATATTATACTGCCTTATGTCAGCTGTCTTACGCTTGTTGATTAACTTCGAAAGTTCTACCAGTTCTATTCTAGCTGTAGGATTAGAGGCTTTCATCCATTGGCGTTTCTTGATCAGTTCGTCTCCTGCGTTACCTTACTGGGATCCTGTCTAACATAGTTGCCACCGACTTCTATAGCTAACTCATTAATGATTCCAATAAGGTTATCGTTTATCTCTCCCACACTAAGGTCCTCTTCCTGAGTTAAAGCCGAATACCTGTTCTGTAGCTTGATCTGGAATTCCTCTATTTTCCCTCTTACCGCTAACTCATTGATCCTCTTCTTATGTACCAGTTTCTTCCGTTCCCTACTGAGGTCTAGGCTAATTCGAGTTCTTACCATCCTGTGGTCACTGCAGCGCACCTTGCCGAGCATGTCCACATCTTGTATGATGCCAGGGTTAGCGCAGAGTATGAAGTCTATTTCATTTCTAGTCTCGCCGTTCGGGCTCCTCCACGTCCACTTTCAGCTATCCCGCTTGCGGAAGAAGGTATTGATTATCCTCATGTTATTCTGTTCCGCGAACTCTACTAATAACTCTTCCCTGATATTCCTAGTGCCTATGCCATATTCCCCCACTGCCTTGTCTCCAGCCTGCTTCTTGCCTACCTTGGCATTAAAGTCGCCCATTAGTATAGTGTATTTAGTTTTTACTCTACCCATCGCCGATTCCACGTCTTCATAGAAGCTTTCGACTTCCTGGTCATCACGACTGGATGTAGGGGCGTAGACCTGTACAATCTTCATTTTGCACCTCTTATTATGTTTCACAACAAGACCGGCCACCCTCTCGTTAATGCTATAGAATTTCTGTACGTTACCAGCTATATTCTTATTAATCAGGAATCCGACTCCTAGTTCTCGCCTCTCCGCTAAGCCCCGGTAGCACAGGACGTGCCCGGTTTTTGCACTGTATATGCTTCTTTTGGCCTCCTAACTTCACTGGGCCCAATGATATCCCATTTACTGCCCTCTAATTCCTCCAATAGCACTGCTAGACTCGCCTCACTAGATAACGTTCTAGCGTTAAACGTTGCCAGGTTCATATTCCAATGGCGGCCTGTCCGGAGCCAGTGATTCTTAGCACCCTCTGCTGCGTCGCAGGTATGACCGCCGCCGTGGTCACTTGCTTCACAGCTGCTGGGGACTGAGGGCCGGGGTTTGATTGTGTTGTTCATATAGGAGGTTGTGGCCAAGCACTGCACCAGGGTGGCCAATCCTGCTCTGGTGAGGGAGTGCGTTACCGGGATCAGGCCACACTCCAGGCCTGTTTATGCAATTTTATCAACACGCGGATTTTTTTCTTTTTTAATCAGGTGGAAAATTGCAAGCGCCGGGATTCGAACCACGGACCTCTTGCACGCGAGGCGGGTGTTCTACCTCTACGCTCACCGCTGCACCAATGGCTGCTAGACGCCTATAAGTACCCCAATGAGCCTCCCAATTAGAGATATGGGAAAGCAGAAGAGTAGTTTATTGTGAGTTTTTTTCTAGTTCGAATAATGAGCTGCCACGTAGTGAGGTTGTACATGTCAGCGTATGGTCAACATGGTAGTGGCATGCAGCATGCATAATAACTTCAGAGACAAACCGATCGCATGCTTGGAAACATTGTTGAAGTTCTGAATTTGCATTACGACAAGGAAAATAAATGTTCAAAAACAGGGTGTCTTTCTTCAATAAAATGTGTTTATGGCTAAACAGGTGAGATTTACTTCTGGCAACCAATAAAATTATGCAATATCTCATAAATTCTTGCAGAAATTTTAGTAACCAGGGGCGCTATAGCGTAGAGCTATTCCAAGCTTTTCTAATCTAATTCTGCATTCAGCCCTCCATGATTGGTCAAAATATTTTCAAGTCACCCCCATTTCGCCTGTATCTCACCCGATCTCATGAAAACCGCGAAAATGCCCCTCCTGATATAACTTGTGCACACTGACTATGCATGATTAGACTGAACGAAAGAAAAATATTTCTTTCTCATTCGATGCCCTTTTCGCCATAATACTCTGCCACTGATCAAACGTTTTCGGGTTGCGGATACTTTGCCTGTCTGTCGCGCGTCGTCACAAAACCGCGAAACCTCTTAGCGTGAAAGTGACGTGTACGTGTTAAAGATGTATTATTATGCCGAACAGAACTGAATTTTTTTTCTGGTTTGCCGAAGGCTGCCTTGTTCCGAAAGGAGTATAAGATGGCTGCCCACCGTTTTCTGTGGCACCAGCTACTTGTAGCTGCTGCGGAGCATGGATTTATTAGCGTATAATAAACGTTTTTCGTGGCGCCATAACATTATAGAGCCCTCTCGGCAGGTATGCGACATCACTTTGCCAACTATTATTTGCTGGATTCGTTCTGGCCGCATTTTTAATGTTGCGTTGTACGTCACCACGATTTTCTGCCATCCACCGCAAGCTAAGTAAGCGGAAGCAGACAAATCAAAGCCACCGGCACCACCCTCTTCAGCCGGTTATCTGTTTCACTGTTCTCGCTCGGCCCCACGGAATCCCTCTCCACTTGAGCGTGCTCCTCGCCTCCTGTCATGCAATTCGATAAGAAAATCTGCTCAATGTAGGCGACGCTATTCGCTTTCAAAGCAAAAAAAGTGACCTTCTATAAACGAGGAGCGCGTTTCATTGCAATTGTATATCAATTCTGCGGATTGCCTGCCATGGTTGCGTTGGTGGCTACGCAAATTTGACTTAAGAGGAAGCTTTAGCTCGAGTGCTCCTATCTAAATACATGTAAAAGGAGAATTCGTTTTTCTCGGCAACCACTGCACCAAATTTGACGAGGTTTGTTGCTTTTAAAAGACAAAATTAAAATCTAGTGACTGTTGGTTTCGAATTTTTGAGTTAGGTCGTCAATTTTTTATTAAAAATTGGCAAAAATTGTAAATCTTCAAAAAACTAAACTATCAAGTTTACAACTCTGTAACTCAACCACTAAAAATGATAATACAATTCTGTAGATTGTATCTAGTAGTACATCTAAAGCGGACAAAATTGATATGTTACACATGAATATAAAAAAATTTAATCATAGGGAAATATAACTTTTGCAAAACCGTTGTAACCAACGTAACAAATTCACGTAAGATGTGAAATGACATATTGAATTTGTACGCTTTGAATGGTCTAATGGATGACGTTTGCAGAACCGCGATATCAGTTCTTGATGCAGAGCTATGAATTTGTAAACTTCGTGCTTCTATTTTTTTCAAACGGTCAAATATTTGAAAATCGTTTTAAGAAAATTTAAGTCCTAAATCGAAATTCCGCTACCAACAGTCACTAGAATTTAACTGTCTCTTTCAAATGCGACAAATTTCATCAAAATCGGTCCAGGGGTTGTCTCATAAAAACGTTTTTGCGTTTTACATGTATTTGAATAGGCCGCGTCGGAGTTGGGCCCAAGCTAAAGCTTCCTCTTAAGGAGCTTGGAATAAAAACAGATTGGAATAGGTTTACGTTATAGAGCCCCAGGTCACTTCTGAGAATTAGGTGCCGCTTCGTCGGCTTGGATATTTAACACGTTTATTATTTCCTTTATTTGGATGGCCAGATAATATTGCTCGGAATAAATCGGGGAAAACTAAAAAAATGCGCTTGCTGGTATGTTTTGAACGAGAAATTTTCTCGCCATCCCAGCCTAGTGAAAGTGAATGTCTAGAGAATCTCTCGCAAACTACTGCCACAACTGATGAGCGCTGTATGCAATTGTGGATTGCTTTAGAGTAATGGTAGTAATAGGTGGAAGGGTCATTTTGGCGGCACGCGGTCGCTGGTTGCGTAGCTGTTGCTTCTCCGTAGACCGCTCCTCGTATTAACCCTGCTCCTTAGGAGTTCTAACTATGCGTTGCCTACGCGTGGCGATGCTACAACAACAATAAAATCAAGTGGTAGGCTGGTTCTTTTATGTATGAAAACCAAGTGACTTCACTTCCCACGTCTCAAACTGCCGTCACTGTGGCAGCTTGCGCAACAATAATCTTTAGCGAGTAACGTATGCGTGGAGCGCTACCTGGTTTGTATTGTTCTTATGAGCGCCCTATCATCGATGATGTGGTCTGAATGGCTGTTCTTTCATCCTTTCTTATTGAAACAAATGCTGTGATACCAAGATATGTATGAACTTCTTGCTTCGAACTCTCCAGCTTCTTTTATAATCCCTGGAATATGTTTTCTTTTTTTTTTCCTTCGTGAGGACGCGCCGCACAATGTACGGACCAACTAGAGTTCTACCAGCTTCGCTGTAAAAAAAGGTACAGAATTGCGGTCAAGCAATTGTTCGCCTTAACTAATTCTACGCATGGCCTTCTCAATAAATGCTTCACACACCTCTACAAATCAATTTAGGCGTTATCACTAGCCATACGTTCCAAAAACAGCAGCAGTGCGTAACGACAAGCGCTATGAACTAGTGAGTTACAATTATTTTTTTTTCAAAGCCACTATATAGTTGTGTCGAAACATACATCATCATGACGTCAATTGCACTCCCCTGTACAGCTGGCCGGCATATGATCGCACTATATAAAAGCTGAAGCCCGCGACTCTATTCAATAGGACTTTAAAGGACAAGTCGTAAAAGTAATTTCAAAGGTAAAAGACATGCAGTCAATGTATCGATACTTGCTCCTCAGCAGCATTACGTTGTTTTTAGTAAATTTAGCATTTCCTGCTCCCCCCGTGGTAAGTACTCACCTACGAATCTACTGTGTGACTATCTCGGTAGTACATAAGTGAGCGCTACTTGAGCGTAAAAATTACAAATAACAACCTATAGGTAAAGCTTGTAACTAATATTGTTGCTTCAAGAGGGCTGATTTCACTCTTTCACCTATTACCATACAATGCAATCGTCCTTACGTTCGGTAATGTTTACGCCAATGTTTAAGAAAAACTCGTTATAAATCGTAAGTTAAGCAATTGCCGTCTGTAAATTGCTGCCTTTTCTTATAAATCCCCTCAACAAGCTATGTATGGCTGATAATGTAAAGAAAATGATTGAATCATGCAAATTAAATATTTAGAATAGAAATTATATTTACAAAGCCCATATTTTACCTACATTCAGGAAAATAATAAAAAATTATTATTATATGTTTCTAGCAGAGAAGCTTGAAGCCATGATATAGACGGGCATAAATTTCCTGACCAAATATACTATAAAACGTTTTATTGTGTTACGTAGAATGTAATAATCACACAAATAATTTTATTGGCCTACATACGTCAGTTAACTACTCGCATGTCTTCTTGGCACAAAGGGAGGCAAATTAAATGGCTTTCTTAGGCATGCATGTAGGCAACATCTTTTGATTTTCAGATTATTTGATGCTATAGCCTCATCAATTAAAAACGGTGCACTTTGATGGATGCACATTTTATGCAATTCTATTCGATTCCGTCTTGAACTGCTCCGTAGTTTGCCGTCACTACTGACATCTGCTTCTTAGTGACAAACTGTTGTCTTTTCTGGTTCCAAATTCTTTCAAAAGATTTTTTTGCTTAACACGATATTTACTTTGTATTGTCCGTCGTGCTCGTATATTTACTCAGTCCATTTGGAACATAACTAAACTTTTTTTTTTTGCTGTCTTGATGGCAATGCTAGACAAGCCCTTGTGTTTAAGTGCTTGTGTTACATGCTTTGGTTTGTGCCTGTGTCCCCGTTAATTTGGCGCCATCTGAAAGCGTGATATAAGCATCCGCCGTAAATGAAAGAAGGTCAAATGAAGAAAGAAAGAAGAAGAAAGAAGAGATGTTGCGCGGCAACTGGCGCACAATATTTCCCCAAAATATTATGAAATATGGTGGAAATGTCATATATTATTGGAATATAGTCATTGCGCCGCATCATTAAAAGAAAAGTGGCTGTAGTATTGCGCATGAAAAGAATTCTGTCTCATCACGACCGTGTCTTGACACGTAAATATGGTGTGTACTGGGCGACGAATCACGCTGCTGTCTTTGTAGGGACTGCAACTATCACTACTTTGAGCACCATGCACCATATTGCTAAGCAAAAATTGAGCAAAAAATAATGTTATGGACTAGAAAAATAAAAAATACGAGTCAACAGCAGTTGGAATCAAAGAAAAACAAGGTGTTCTTAGACGCATTATGATATCGTGAATTTTTGTTTAGACAGCGCTACTTTCGGGACTGGCCCATACTCATGACTACACCACTCCTGGATCGGCCCGTATTTTGTGGACTAAAGTCACACTTTCGGTTCGGGTTTTAGGCACATGCAATCTGAAAGAGCGCATGTGGGATGCATTTCGATCTCTTGGCATTAAAACACATGAATAATGCTTCGTACGTAACTCTACGCTAATTCGGTGCGTCCTTTTGCAATCAAATCTTCTTTTTGACGCATTCATTGTTCTCTTAGGTGTACTACATAGCATCAGACTGTCTGCTTAGGCAAGACTGAATTGTAAAGGTGCCCAGATATAATGAACACAAAGACACCGTCTTCAAAATTACCCAGATGTGAGGGGATGACAGAGTCGATGATCAGGTTCTTCACTCATTCTCCATGGAAACAGTGACATATTGAAAGATATGAATGGCAGATAATGAAAATAATATCAGCAGGTAGTCCGTTCACAAGGCGATGAGAAACAATTTGGTGGAAAGATATAAAACCACCATTTTCTCTAAGGAGTCCTCAAAAACGGTGAATTTCAGATTCAAGGCACATGCATTCATCGCTTATTATTACTGGTAGTCTCACTCTGGTATCCTTTAGTTAATCTTGGTTTTGTGTAATAGTAATAAAACTGCACTAAAGCTACAACCTGTAACTCATGTTGACCAGAGCAAAAAAAAGGTTGTAGCCGTTGCCGCTGATTTCAAGTTATTATTGAGGACGTTGTCAGCACAATCACCTTACCTTAACGCAAGATCCACTCATGCTACTAATGGGAAAAATAATTGGTAGGAATTAGGAATATCGGCTGTATGTATTACCAGTTAAACGAAAAAAAAACATCAAACCTCAGAAAAAATGTGCACCCACGGTTGCGCAATGACACGAATGATCTTTTAAAACAGAGCTGTCAGGGTATAATAAATTCTGACAAACAGCCCCGGAAGTTATTATGAATCACGGCCATACACCACAGTATATGCTTTTGGTATCCACCACTAGGAAGACGGTGTAAAGGATCTCCTCAAATTTGAAAAACAATGCCTTAGAACTTGTAAATTTTTATGTGATTACAGATTTTCGTGAACACAAAACAAAAGGCCCTGTCATTCCCGTGCATTTACCCACGTTATATTGCACGACTTCTCACTTTTGGCTCGCACTTAATTGCATATGTGGAATTTCTTTTTGCTAAGGTTGCATTTGTATTCATTATTTTCGCTTTTGTAACAAAAACATGAATAAAAAGCCGAATGAAAATCTATGATTTTGTGCGTATAAACATTACGTCCAATTAGAAACATTCATTATATTCCCATTCCAGGGTAAACCACAAGGCGCTCCGTGTAGCGCCACCAGCGAATGTAGTCCAGGATTGTGCTGCTTGAAGCTATCGTCCGGCCCCTCAACATGTCAACCTCTTGCAAAAGATGGCGAAACGTGCTCCATCAGACCACAGTCGGGAGTCTATAATGGGCATTGCCCTTGTATTGATGGAGGTAATTTGAATCCTTACTCTTTTCAGCAGACACTGTTGCTGTTTCCCCGTAACGAAGGTTGTTATACCATATGGCATCGCCGGTACGTGATCTTTTCGCTGGTTATACGGGAGCGAGTATGAGCGAAACTGCATTGTTACAGCCTTGTAAAAAAAGCTAACTCTAGTGTCTCGTGTGGACAAGGTCTGAACTGATATCTTCTCATTAACACCAAATGGACAAATATCTTTAGTGAGAAAATTGCAGCATCACTTACAAAAGCTTGCACCCCAGAAAGAAATCCCTTATATGGAAGTTAAAATATGGCTTTACCACACAATGAAAAGTGCGCTTGTTAATCTTTTTTCTGGTGACCGCGTTTCACCGGATAACAAAGGTGAAGCAATATAGCTCGGCTGAGGACGTGGTTGCATATATCGGAAGTTGCTGGAATGTTAGCGATGGTTCTATCTGTTGCCTATCCCCGAAGCTTCTGTAATTTCATTGTGTGAGCGACGCGAGTTGTTTAGTACTTTCTGGAAGAAACCCCGGCACCAGCGATTTGTCAGGAGCCTACAATGACTTATGTCTAAAAGCCCTCGCGCTTCACCCGCAGCTCAGATTTCGACGATCGCCGATCGTGTTCGCCTCTATCATTGTGCTTAGACATTTACTTACTTTTGTGGGCACAAGCTCACCTAACAAAATGTTAGTTTCCTCAGTAACAGTTTTGTGGCTTTATTATTCACCGTCACTATTGCGTGACATCTGGTGGAGGTGCTAGCGCGTTCATGTACCGAACGGCCCCGCACGACCCGGTCCAAGTCCAACATCCGAGGACAACACTGAGGTCGCGTAGAACCCGCGAACTACGGTAGGCTGCAAGTACTATCAGCGGAATACGGGCCTCTTCCAGAGAAGACCACAGGCAACGAGGACAATTCAACAATCCCAATGCCTGCCCAAGCGCAGCAGCCTCGGAAGTAACCAGCTTTGCGTGGATTATAGGCCTAGGGACCCGGCTGGAAACCCATGAACGAATCGCGACTTTCAGCAACTTGAACTCCGACGACGTGCTTCGGCATGTATACCTCCCCTTAGAAGACCCCGCCAGAACGTGGTTGGAGAACCGGGAGTCGACCCTGACAACATAGGACCTGTTCTTCAACTGCTTCCTGCGGACCTTCATGAAAGTCGAACGCAAGGAAAGGACCGAAGCTATGCTAGAAGCCCGAGTACAATTACCCAATGAGACAATCGTGATTTTCACGGACGAGATGACTCTACAGTCCGACACGCCAACCCTTGTATGCGGGAAGTGAAAAAAGTGCGCTTCTTGATGAGGGGTGTCCAGCAAGAGCTCTTTGCTGGATTGAGACGCAACCCGCAGAAGACTGTTGCCGAATTTGTTTCCGCGGCCACAACCATTGCTCGATATGCTAAGGCAATATAACCGCTGAACTCTCACCACAAACTGACCACTGTTCAAGCACTCGGTAGCAATCACATGCGAGAGATCATAAGAACGGGTACCGCTGAGCGGGTACACGAGCAACTGCGGAAGCTATTTCTAAGGTCGCAGCCTCAAGTGGCCTCAATCGCCGACATCGCCAAAGAGGTTCAGCGATCACTTAACGTTACTGAAGTGCAACCGCCATCTCGACAGCTTCAGCCGGAAGCAATGACATACGGCAATGACGCCTACCGCCAGATGCCCCATCCGCCGCCAGGCCAGGGCCGCATGACGCCGCGATTCTGTCGCAGACGCCGCCGCCGCCATCGGCGCCTCCGCGACTCCACCGACCTGTCGGCTAGCGGGCCGCCCCAAGGAAGACAGACGTTTGGCGCCCCCGACCACCATGCGCTCAGCTACCATTGTAGAGAAACCGGCCATGTGTACCGCCAATACTCATGCCACGACTTGGAACTGCGAGGGTTTGCCGCCAACACGCCGAATACACAGCATGGGGAGCTACCTCGTAACATTACCGACTACCTCAGTGCCACTCATTGGAGTTCTCGACAAGCGACCCGTTCCCGGTCACCTGCCGCTATCTGTCACCGCTGTGCGAACCATGCACTGGCCACACCCGGGCCAGTCCGCAAACTCATTTACGGAAAATAAAAGCAACAACCGATGGAGTTGTGGTTGCTGTCGATGTAAATGCAGAAGACCCTTCCCCGACGACGATAGCACTTTAATATGTAGCTTTACGACGTAGCAACGACACGCCGCCATCGCGACGAAGCATGGAAGTCAAGCATAACCTGACGAAATACGGCCTGACGGCGCCACGTACAGCCACAGGTCCACCCGGCGCAGCCATGATCCGAAGTCCAGACCTAACTGCAACAGAAGGACAAGAACTAATGACCTCGACGTGCTTCTCGACGGCCACAAAGTCACCACGCTTGTAGAAACTGGAGCCGACTACTCAGTCATAAGTTGATTAGCCGGCAAGTTGAAGAAAGTCAAGATTGAATGCGATGGCCTTCAAATTCGAAGAGCTGGAGGATATCTCATCATGCCCATTGGAATCTTCACGGAAATAATTTCAGATCATGGCCGGACGTAACCTGCGAAGTTCATTATCCTACAACAGTGCTCGCGGGACGTAATTCTCGGCATTGACTCCTGAACCAACACGGTGTAGTCATCGAACTGAGGTCGAAGTCGATAATGCTGTCCACAGACCAAGCAATACCGGCGGAATGGCCCTCCAGTCAGCGTTCCTTGAGGGTACTTCAGGACCAAATCAACATCTCGCCTCGCTCCAGCATTGTTATTTTCGTCGGAAGGGAAACACCCGCAGACGAAGCAGGCGTCATTTAGAGCGACCAACGCCTACTGCTCGACCGTGAAATTTGCGTCGCAAGAGGGATTGCTCGACTGCATATACGGAAAGCGAAAGTGATGCTGACAAACTTCAGTCAGGAGTTCGTACCGACCAACAAGGACAGAATGATCGCGTATATAGAGAAAATTGTGAAAATGGCCAATGTATTTGTCCTGTCGAATGCTGCCCCCTATACCCCGATGAACATAGTTCCCGAACCAGATTTCGACACAAATCCTAGTCTCACCTTACTTAAGAGGCCACAGCTCAAGAGCCTTCTCCGACGATACGAATACTGCTTTTTGGCGTCATCGAGGATTCGATAAACACCAGTTGCAAAGCATCGCATAAAAACCGAACAGTGCAGTCGACCACTCCACCTTACCGAGTTTCGACGTGCGAACGTGAAGCAATAAAGCAGCAAGGCGTCAAAATGCTGCGCGAGAACGTTATCGAGCTGTGGAAAAGTATGGGGGTATCTCCAGTAGTTTCGGTGAAGAAAAAGGAGGGAACCCTATGCTTCTGCGCCAACTAACGTCCACTGAACAAGATTGTGATGAAGGTCGTATACCTCTGCCTAAGGATAGGCGATGCATTCGATCAGCTCTGCAGCGCTAAATACTTCTTCTCATCGTTGGATCTCAAGACTGACCGCTGGCAAATTGACGACAACGACAAGTATATCGAATAGACCACCTTCACCACGTGAGACGGCTCTACGAGTTCAAGGTAATCTATTCGGACTTTGTTCGGCGCCCGCAACGTTCCAGAGCGTGGTGGACACCGTGTTAGCAGGATTGAAGTGGCAGATTTGTCTTTTTTACGGGGATGACATGGTCGTCTTCGCAACAAACTTGCACGATTAGCTTAGGCGCCTTGCGACCGCACAAGGCGCATCAAGTAATCAGGTATCACTCTGAAGCAGGAAAGGAGCCGCTTCGATTACGATGAGCTCCTGTTCCTGGGCGACGTCACCAGCAAATCTGCACTCCGTCCTGACCCTCAGAAGGCGGCTGTTGTCGCAAACTTCCAGCAAAGCATCGTCAAAAAGACAGCGGGAGAGCCTGTGATATGTGAGCCTACCACAGCTGCTTTGTCAAGGACATTTCACTAGTCGCCGAGCCATTGACTCATGTTTAAACGCTATGTCAAGTTGAAGGGACAAACGCCGCAGACCGTGCCATTTCAAGAACTGATGCAACGCATCTAGTCGCCACTGGTGCTTGCGCACTTCGATAAGGATGCTGATATAGAAATCCACACTGACGGCAGTAGCCTAGGCCTCGGTGCTGTACTAGTCCAGAGGAAGGACGGACTATATGAATGATCCGTACCAACTAGCTCGCACCCAAACCCTTCTGAGGACTTGAACGGGTGAAACCCTACGCTCGCCAATCGCTGTAAAAAGCAGAAGATAACTAATCTACGATCGAAAAGGAATGACTCACGATTGTTTGGGCTACAGCAATATACTGCCCTTATCTACGTAGCGGAACGTTCAATGACGTCAGCGACCAACACGCGTTGTGTTATCTAGCAAATTTAAAGGACCCTTGAGAACGCCTCACCCGATAGAGTTTGAGATTCCAGAAAATTGACATAGCCATCGTCTTAAAGCCGCCAGGAAAGCATTCCGATACTGAGTGCCTATCACGCGCCCCCATTCACGCGCCGCGGAAAGACAAAAAGGATGACGACGCCTTCCTTGGAATATTCATCGTGGAAGACCTCGCTGAACACCAACGAGCAGGCCCGGAGCTAAACAGCTTCATCGAGTATTTGGACGCCAATACCTATGTTGTCCCTAGAGAATTTATGCGAGGATTTTATTCGTTTTCACTTCAAAACCACCTACTCGCAAAAAAACGTACCAGTCCGCACCAACTGCCTTCTTGTTCCCTCAACACTGAGCCCAGAGGTACTGCAAGCCCTACGTGACGAGCCATACGCAGGGTCCTCTGATTCTCCCACACACCATCGAGGATGCCGGAAAGGAATTACTGGTCGCGCTCCCCACCGACGTCACCCGTTTCGTCAAGACATTCCGAGAGGGGCCATCGAGATGTTCAGTGGGATTACTACACCCGATAGAGCCCCCTTGCCGACCATTTCCGTAGATCGGGATGCATTTGATGGGACCCTTTCTGGCGTCAACATCCGGAAATAAGTGGATTGTCGTGGCGACGGATTGCTCAGCCGCTTCGGTGAAACGAGAACTCTGCCTAAAGGTTGGGCAGCGTAAATGGCGAAATTCTTCGTCGAGAACATCCTGCTGCGACATGGTGCCCCAGAAGTCCTCATCACCAACAGAGGAACGGCTTTTGCAGCCGAGCTCACACAATCCATTTTGCAATACAACCAGAAAAGCCACCGGACGACAACTGTGTACTACCAACAGACGAATGGTCTTAAGGAGCGGCTGATGAAGACCCTCGGTGACAGGCTAACTATACACGTCGACGTCGAGGACAAGACGTGGGGAGCCAGCTTGCCGTAGGTAACCTTCACTTATAACACGGCAGCGCAAGAAACAACTGAAATGACAGCATTTAAGCTGGTTTACTGAAGGACCGTGACCACGACTCTCAACGCTATGCTGCTGCAACTCACCGATGAAGAGAATCTGGACGTCCCCTCTTATCGCTAGTACTCCAAAGAAGCCTGGCAGCTCTCCCGCTGTCAGGCTTCTCGAGTCAGCAGGGGACCGACAGCCGGGGATGCAGCCTCTGATACTGATACGAGGAATACGAGGCTGGCGACTGTGTTTGGTTTGGACACCGATATGCTGACGATGACTTAGAAGATTCCGTTCCACTGTTTCAAACCCTACTAGATGATCCGACGAACTGGCGCACTAGACTGTGAGGTCGTGCCAGACGGCATTTTGCTATCACATCGGCGCCGCTCAGGAACTGACAGGTTATATCTTGTGTGGCTTAAGTCGACCTACCAGCGCTAACGAACTTTGGGACTTTGCATAGCTGAACATTGGGCTTTTTTTGTTTTGTTACTGTTCCTGTTATAGGTGTGCTTTCCTGTTTCACTTTCCTGTTTGTAGCATCAGAATGATGTTTTTCGAGAGGGGGGCATTGACACGAGTACTTTTCTATCTTTTTCGGGTGGCCGCGTTTCACCGTATAACAAATGGTAAACGATATCGTTCTGCGCAGGACGCGCCAGCATGTATCCGAAGTTTCTGGAATGTTATCGATCCTTCTGATTCTTGTCAACAAACCTTGAGTAAACTGACATGTATGCGCGACACCAATTGTGCAACACTTTCTGGATGACATGCTGGCACCAGATATGACTCAGGAACCTTGGATGACTTATGTACAACAGCCCACGCGATTGAACCGCGAATCCGATTGTTACGATCGCCCATTGTGTTCGACGCTATCGCTGTCTTTGAGTGTCGCTTGCTTTTGGGCGCACAAGTTCCCACAATATAAAGTTAGTTTCGTCATTCATATTTTTGTTGTTGCATTATTCACCATCACTACTACGTGACAATAGCGTGCGAATAAC
The DNA here is from genome assembly GCF_050947875.1 of Dermacentor variabilis. Classification (NCBI taxonomy): domain Eukaryota; kingdom Metazoa; phylum Arthropoda; class Arachnida; order Ixodida; family Ixodidae; genus Dermacentor; species Dermacentor variabilis. The sequence goes on along the minus strand of NC_134574.1, from coordinate 89,238,996 downwards.
ATCGTTCGTTTTGTGTTTCCAGGGTACCGCGAGGCGATGCAAATTTGCTTAGATTGCACGACGTGCGTTAGGTTCAAGCACCTGCAAGCGACTCAATGAATACAGAAAATGTTAGAGATGCTTGAGGAGAAATCTATTAGTTTACAGCACGCAAAGTTGGTACAAGAATAAAGTCCTACCTGCTAGCAAAATACCTCCAGTGAAGTGTACAATTTCGCTTAATGTTTTGTCTCAGAGGCAGTCATAGGCATGGCTATATGGATTTAGCTGCGTCAGCAGAAATATCCGCAGTTTTTATTTTACAAAACTCGCATTATTAACTAATTTCGAAAACAGCGGCGAGTACTTGTTCAATTTCTGTCATTTACTTGAAACAAACAACGGTGATTCCCTTCATCGTCATATGTGCCTGCCCAAGGTAACTTGTTACGCAGATCTACCGTAAAATGTGCTTCTACGCAACAGTTATCAGTTGCATAAGCACCGCAATGTTTGATGGCGTAAGCATGTGCACGCACACAAACTTTGAATTTTGAAGTGAGTAGCAGGAAAGAAAACCCGTTGAAGCCGATAGCGTTCCGCTCACGTACATAGGCAAAGTATAGGATTAGCTGCAGGCACCATATGTTTGCGCAACCATATTTGATTACCGTCTGTTATGCACAGATATTGCACTGGGTGAGTGAATAAAATAGCATAAACATTTACCTATGACTTCAGGTAAACGGTTACCCCGATCATCTTTATGGAATGCATGATCCAAACTATATTATTATACTGCAGAATGAAATGATATACTACTCTTCCTGCGCCTTCCGTGCTCGACAACCCCTACAAACCAGGACTTCTCCAGCAGTTCACTGTTTTTACACCATGTACAGTACGGTCCTTCGAAATTCAAAAGTTAACGCGTTGAAGTAACGCTTTTGACAGTCGTATTCCACGCAGTCACGAGAACGTCACAATATATGGAGCTGAAAATTATTTCCTATTTTACTCACACCGGGGTAACTAATGAGACATTGTTATTTGAAGGAAAGAACTTTCTGGCCTATTGTTCCTAATTTTTAATGATATCTGTTTATTTTCCAGAAACATGCAGCCCCAAAAATTACACTTGTGTACCTCTATCCAGCACTGGGAGGCGCTAGCTCCATGCCATGACACCAATGCATTTGGTAATAGAAATAAATAAAATACCAGCTTCTCCTGAAAACTGCGAACGCGAGTCAGTATATTCGTGGTCTACTTAATTACATCATTTGATTTCATAAGTATGACTGTTCAAGTGACAGCAGTCATTATTTATAGTCTGTCGATCAGCCACTGGTCATAATTCTCGCGACAACGAGAGCCCCTCTCGCTTAAATTCCATTAGCTATTTAGATCCTTTAGCTATTTAGAGATTTAGATTTAGATTTATTAGCTATATATAGATCCGTAGGTTATGAGTAGTAGGAATACACTTTTTCTGCATTCGGAATGAAGTTGCCATATTAGCTTCAGCAGTTGCGCCCCAAGGAAGTAAGCAATAACGGAGTCTAGAAGGAAGTCTAAAAGTACAGCTTACGCTTAGCTTTTAAAGAGAGACTAACTGAAATTATTAGGTCAACGTGTTAGTTATTATCAATTGCAGAAAGCTCGCAGTGCTTCTTTCGTGCGAAGAAAAGATTCAGTTGAAGATAAAATTGCGGCTTAAGGGTCTACATATCTTTATGCAATTCATATTGCTTGCTCCCGAGCGGGGAGTAGTGACGTCCATATATGACCGCGCCCTTCTACAGCCTTCTGTGAGTAAAACGGCACTGCAGAGACTGAGCTACGGTTTTGTTTTTGTTATCAAAGCGAATGCGTGGTCTTGGAAAAGCCGGGCAATAACAGCGTTTTGGATTCACCGTTCCAGCTGGTTTTGGCAAAGCACCGTAGACTTTTTGGGCGAACCGCGACGTCTGGTCGGCATGGAATTCGGTGCTACTTCCAGTTTGCTTCAGTTTCGCTAGCCAGCAAAACCGGCGCTGCGCTACGCATCAGCGAAACTACTGAAACGCGAAAACGCACATGGCAGGGTCGCGTGAAAATGAAACTTTTTACCGCCAGCCTCATTGTCGAGGGTAACGTAAGGAAGTTCTAATTTATGTAAAAAAATTGGATACAACGGGTCAATTAACATTTCCGTTGGTCTTATAATACTATGCAAGAAAATTTTATTTCTTGTAGTTGAGTACTAGTGACGTGATCGTAATTAGGAAAGTCTACGTCATCGGGCTAGTGCTTGAATGTTCCGCATGTCTCAAACCTCGTCCGGCGTTTAGCCTAATTTCTAGATTACTAAAATTCCCTTCTTAATAATACTGACGCCTGAGACGACCTCAATCATTAATCTATCACTTTAAGTTGGTTTATTATTTGCCTTTAGTGTCCCTTTATGTATTAGCATGCGATACTCATTCAGCATACCGAAAAATATAGTTACGTTACGTATATTATAACGCACATGATGCCTCCACCGGAGATTTGCGTAGAAGATTGCACCAGAGAACTTCTACTGGGATACCCTTTCAAGTGGTTGCGACTAAATATTTAAGAGGCAAGCCTAACTGGCTAGTTATTAGGAGCAAAAGCACCATGCTCCCTTTTTCTAACGTTCAGGTTAACTTAGAAAAGAACCCACTCAAAGAGAATTGAACTAGGTAATAAATACCGGACTTAAAATAGATGTGATAAATGATATGATAAATGATATAATAAAAAAACATTAGTATTGCCGGTCCATCAAAAATAATTTGTATATATTTTGTATTTTGTACATAAAGATATATCAAAGGGGAAGGCAGTACATTAATGTGGATTAAACATGCACAGAATAGAACAAAAAGAGATTAAAATATAACACGAATATACACACAATCTTAATGGAACACAAACTATGAAGTGCACTTCGTAGAGTCATCATGACGTAAGGCTAAGCAAATATTACTATATTTATTGAAATAATACGAATTGAAATTGGTGGAGCACTTCGCCTGCTAGATAAAAATTCAGGCACTCTGGCAGTACATCATCTTCTGGCCACGCCGCGCAGACTACATTGCCTTTAGCTACCTTAAATGCATAACGATACCTCTTCAATTCAACAAGTCCCATCTTGTCCAACAGGAACAGAACCTCGTCCTGAACAGTAAAAATACCAGCAATCTGTGCAAATTGCGGGTCGTCTCCCTTGGCCATTACAACATATCCCACATGGTATGCCATATGTTCAATAGTGACTGATTTTGCTCGCCATGCATTACCTGCTGGCAAACGCTCCTCAATACATGTATGAAAAGGAAATCTTTGCACAGGTTTGAGACCTGACATGGTGTGGCGTCGGTTGAAGACAATCTCACTAAATTCATAGCTTTGAAAAAGTTGGTGAGGCTCTGCAAGTGTTTTACATATGTTTTTGAAGTCTTTCGTCTTTGATATCACATTCTTAAAGTACTGGTGTTTAGCCTGGAACCTCATACACCACATTTGATTAAATGGTCCGAAAAGAGAGATCGTACGTGGGTAGTGCACATTGTAATGTAGCTTCGGGATTATGCCGGCTTCTGGGTAGCGGGTAACGGGTAGCGGGTAACGGGTAATGGGTAGCGGGTAAATAAATTGCGACAACTCCGGTTATGGCTAGCTTCTGCACAGTTTCAGATGGCGCAAAGCTAGAGTCAACTCTGCGTACCAGTCGCCTGGTCCTTGCAAGGTGTGGTGCTGTAAATGAAATCATCGGGACAGAGGCAAATGACGAGCACATCAGTAGAACCGCTACCCAAGCCATGTCTGGCGACCTGCAGACTATGCCACCGCGGCCCAATCCAGGAGTCCTCCCTGCCAGACAATCACCGATGTCAAGCGACATCGGTGATTGTCTGGCAGGGAGGAGTCACAGCATGAAGCTACTCCTGGATTGTTTTGGGGTTAGTTATTCTGACCGAGCCATTGCCCAAGGCCACCAGAGTGACGGGAATGCTGCTAATGCCACTGCAGAGAAGAGTTTCCAGCGGTAATTCATCATGTCTGACAGATGGATAGACTGGGATGCCTTTCGAGACGCCAGAAGCTAGAAGAGCAACGGTGACGACGAGATCGCAGACATCGACTCGCGGACGACCGCAATCGCCAAGAGCGTATGCGATGCGACCAAAGAAATTGAAACGGGCGTGAAAATTGACAAAGTAGACAGCCGGCTTGAGCATGTCATCGAAGTCAAACAGTCGATACTCAATCGCTGGTAAAAACAACGGCTTAACCGCAGACTGAGAAAGAAGGTGGCGGAGCTGAACCGAGCGATCGGCGATCATTGCCGCACTCTCTGCACGGAACAGTGGAACGAGATTTGCAACGTGGCAGACGGGCAGATGCACAGCGGGAAGACGTGGAACCTGCTGCGGCACCTGCTCGACGAAACCAAAACCAAATTGCACCAAAGGGACAGACTCGCCAGGCTCATACATCAGGTAGTACACATACAGGCTCATACACGCCGTCGACGAAGTCACCAGGCGCATTAACGACAAATACCTGCCGACCACACTCACCGAACAACACGCGCCGTACAGCGGCCAGCCTAACTCGAAGCTCGATTATGACATCAACGTCGAGGAGGTACGCGCGGCCCTGCACGACCTCAACAGCCGGTCGTCAGCCTGCCCGGACCTCGTCACGGACAAGACGCTCAAGAACCTCGATGACGGCTTTATTGAAAACCTCGCTAAATACTTCAACAAGTGCTGGAGAGCGGGCGCGCTGCCAAAGCTGTGGAAGACAGCCAAGACCATCCGATAACCAAGCCTGGGAAGCCGCCGGACACCGATAACGTCCGGCCCATCTCGCTCACGTCCTGGGGGGCAAGGGGCTGGAGCACGTCCTGCTCAACAGGTGGTAAGACTACCTGGAACAAGCAGGGTTGTACCCGGCCACATTGATCGGCTTCAGACAGCACCTCAGCACGCAGGATGCGATGCTGCAGCTCAAATACCAAATCATCGATGATGGCAGCAGCGCCCGCGACAACAAAGCAATCCTAGGGCTCGATCTGCAGAGCGCCTTCGATAAGGTGCTCTGCAGGTCTCAGCGATTCTGTCCCTAGTCTCCAAGCTCGAAATGGGCGATAGATCCTACAACTATATCCAGGACTTCCTCACGGACAGGACCGTCGAGCTACGAGCAGGCGACCTACAGACGCAAGAGAAGCTCGGGAGCACCGGCACACCGCAGGGATCGGTCATTTCACCGATGCTGTTCAACCTGGTAGTGATCGGAGTGGCGGACAAGCTCGGGCACATCGAAGACGTCAGGCTTCGATGTGCGCGAATCTACGCGGACGATACCACGCTATGTGTGGCCGTGGCAGCCACGCCCACATCTAGGGCGCGCTGCAAGCCGCCGTCGACGCAATAGAAGACCAGCTGGAAGGCACCGGACTGAGATGCTAGCTGAGCAAATCGGAGCTCCTCATACTCCCACCTACCAAAAGCAGCAGAGGCAAGACCAGACAACGCATGAACGAAAAAATCAAAATCGTTACCAAATCCGGCAACGTGATCCCAGAGTTCAGCAAAATTAGGATCCTAGGCATGGTCATCGAAAAGCACGGAAGAAATGGCAAAACCATCACCCGTCTCGAGACAAAGGCAGCCAACGCGATTCGACTCCTCAAGCGAGTCACTTCCCGGAAGGCTGGCATGAGAGAGGAGGGCCTACTTAGGCTCGTCCAATCCTTCGTCATCAGCCACGTCGCGTACGTTGCAGCCTACCACAGATGGCTGCAACAGGAACGTAGCAATATCAACGTGATCATCAGAAGAGCGTACAAGACGGCGCTGGGCCTGTTCGACTCCACGAGCACGACCCGCTTGTTACAACTCGGGATACACCATGCGCTCCAAGAAATAGCCGAAGCGCAACGGACATCTCAACTGGAGCGGCTGTCCATGACCAAAGCCGAGAGGAAGATACTGAACGATCTGGGAATTAGACGCTCGAACGAGGTGGAGATGAAGCTCCCCGTTCCCGAAGAGGTCCGACGCCAGACCAGAATCGACCCCATACCGAAGAACATGAATCCCGAGTTCAACAAGGGAAAAAGAGCGGCGAGGGCGAAGGCTCTCATCGACCAGCATGCCAGCGACGAACATGCGCGCTACGTGGACGCGGCCGAATACCAACGGAACGCCTTTGCAGGGGTCGTCATAGAGGCGTCAACCGGCGCCACAAGGACGGCAGCGAGCGTGAGAATCGCCGGAGCGGCACAAGCGGAGGAGGTAGCCATCGCCCTGGCCATCGCCGACGCAGACTGCCACACGGTGCTGAGTAACTCAAGGCGGGCGGTGCGAAACTTCGCCAAAGGCCAATTCTGTAGGGAGGCTGAGCACGTACTGCGAGCGGTCAAACTAGAAGAATGAAAAGTACGACTCAAATGGCTCCCGGCGCACGCGGGCGACGCATCGGAACGCAATGAGAACCATAATGAGACGGCACACACAGCGGCGCGAGCGCTAACCAAACGCGCCCCGGCGACAGACCGTCCGACCTGGTTCGGAACCAAGGACCGCATGACGGATTACAATGAAATTATGAAGGCCTACCGCCTGGCTCGTAGGACTCTTCCACTGCCGCACCCGAGACTGAGTCGAGCGGAGGCGGTAGTACTGAGACCGCTCCACACCACCGTGCCCGAGACTGATGAATCGCATGTACCCCGAGACATATCCGACAGATGTGTGCAGAGTCTGCCGGAGGGACACCACAGACTACACGCGCATCTTGTGGAACTGCGTTAAATATCCAGAGGAAGCAAAATCAAGAACCCTCCCACCGCGGCTCGAGGCAGCCGCGAAGAGCTCCGACCGAGATGATCAGCTCTGGGCCGTCAAGCAGGTCCTCGAGGCGCTCGAAAAGCACGGACCCAGCAAGCCGGCAACGGCGAGCGGAGACCCGCGCCGAGTAACGGCTACTTCGAGGATTACGTAGGCCCTCGTCGGGGCGCGCGAGCGCCCAACTGCAGGCACAATTAAAGTTAGCTCCAATCCAATCCAATCCAGGCAGAACGGCCCTGCGAAGGAGGGTTACCAGACATCACTGCGCCCTCTTCTGTACCACTGCAGATACACCAGGGGCCGTATTCTGTAGCGGTTTGCTTTCGAACCGGTTCGGTCTGGCTGTTGCCATTGGTCGGCGCTTCGTTGTCGTCATCCCTGGTTGGCGGGACGACAAATTTTGTTGACGTCACACAGGTTGTCAATCATCTGGAAAGGAACCGGTTCCCTGCTACAAGAGGAACCGCGGAGAAGTAGTTCGCTTGAGGGGCGCGTGGTGGCGAGCATGATGTCGAGGGTTGCTAGGGAAACCGTGGCTGCGGGCTAGTCTCGCGCCAGATGACGCACCGGCACCTAGACGAGACGAGACAGAGACGGCAATGGCGGCTCCATCGGTTGGGCTGCTGGCGAGCGCCGAAAGACAACGAGGCGACGACAGGCAACGACGCGACGAGTTCGGCATGGCCGAAGAAGAGTTTCGAAGGCATTTTAGGCTCTCTAGAGACATAGTGCGACGTCTTTGCGATGAGCTGAAAGAAGACCTCGGACCTCAAAGATTTCGTCGTGTCAACGCTACGATGAAAGTGCTGTGCGCGCTGCGGTTTTTTGCCACCGGGAGCTTTCAACAGTGCGTCGGGAATGAAGAAGCGATTGCACTGTCGCAGGCTTCGGTCAGCCGGATCATTACAGCCGTCGCCAAGGCCATTACGGTTGTGGGCAAAGAAAAAGGATGGGTTAGATTACCATTCATGACACAACAGGAAGCCGCCGTCAGCTTCTGGCCCAATACACACGACGCCTTTGCTAGGTAGGGTTGCTCCTCGACAAATAAAACGGGTACTTCGCGCTGCCTCGCTGAAACATAAGGACCCAGCCGCCTGTCCTTGTGCTCGTTTCATTTTCGTTTCATTTTCGGCGCGCGAACAAGACCAAAACGTAAACAAAGCGAGGCAAGTTGTTTGGATAACGTATGGCACACCACCTAGCGACTAAATAAGAAAACAAAACAAATTTTATTAGAACTCCCACTAGCCGTCTGCGCCAGAAGCTCACATTTATTACTGAAAATGATATTTCCAAGTGTTTTATACAAACCAATGTTTTTTTATCAAACCAGCAACATCATTCAATTGCAATACCGTCCCCCAAGTACAAACAGAAATGTTAACATGATCTTCCAGCAGACCGCCGCTCGTTGATTAGTTCCCCTCACGCCACCCCGTTCCACTCCTTCTCCGAGTGACGTAATCCAGACGTAACAGTCAGACCGAACCGGTTCCAAAGCGAACCGCTACAATATACGGCCCCAGATTTAAGCTCAGTTTGGACAGGAATGAAAACAGGAACCGAAATTAACTGAACACTAACGGATACTTATTCAATCCTGCGCAGTGAAAGGCCATAACGAGAAAATGGCAGCCAAGGCGTCAGTCACAGGCATAGGTGGCCACGTTGAGTGTGTGAGACTTCTGTCGCCATCACTCTGGAAATCAATATGTTGCAGAGCTCTGCACAATGCTAAGGAGGATGAGCACGAGCTTGGGATTCACGAAGACAACGCTTCGGTCACTAGTGTGCTGTAGATTTGTCTTTGTCAGTTACAGTAAATTGCTGCACATTGTGTAAATTATAAAATATATATAAATTATGGGGTTTTACACGCCAAAACCACGATCTGATCATAAGGCGCACCGTAATGGAGGACTCCGCAAAATTTCGACAACGCGGGGTTCTTTAACATACAGCTACAGCTATGTACACGGCTGTTTTCGCTTTCACCCCGATGGGAACGCGGCCACCATGCTGTAAATACGCTACCCGTCTTTCCTCTTCCCTCAACAACAGTATTATTCTAAATCTAACCTAACGGGAAGCTTTAGCGCCTACATCGGAAACGAACAATGCTTTCCTTCTGACAACCACTGCACCGGAATAATGACATATCTTCAACTTAAACGGAACAGTGAGAATGCGATTTCAGGAAGCGAATGTTTATTTAGCTTACATTTCTTTAAAAGTAAATTCCCAATAAAGTTGTAAATTTTAAGGCATACAGCTCTGTACCTCAGCAACTAAAAACGATATCGCAATTCTGTACGCTGCACCTAATATTTCATTTATTGGGGACAAAAACTGTATATAACATGCGGCCCTGAAAATCACCCTTAATTGCTGAAAGTGCCATTCGCAAAACTTTTACAAGCATTGTATCAACTTCACATAGGTCGTATATTCATGCATCAAATTTGTCCGATTGAGATCCTCCAAGAGAGGATCTCAATCGTTTATGGAGATGGGATATTAGTTTTTGATGCTAACGGGTTTGTAAACTTTGTTGTATTCTGTTTTCAGAGTCACCGAATTCTACAATTCTTGTCAATAATGCCGTGGACTAAATAAAAATTTTTATTGTAGCAATCACTGTGATTTGACGTTCTCTCTTGAATGCAACAATTCTCATTCACATCGGTTGAGCGGTGTTCTCATAAACTCATTTATGCGTTTTACATGTATTTGAGCATCCAGCATCAAAGTTTGGCCCGAGCTAAAGCTTCCTCTTAAATGCATCCCACCAGTTCTATAGGAAACCCACGAATCATAACGCTTACCATACGTAAGCCCATGATGGCAGTGGTGCACAAAGAATAATAAAGAAAACATTGAAAAAAAACCCACCGGAAGCTTCCCGGGAGCCGCTATCTCAGCCAGAATCGTCATCTGGATTGCCGACCAGCTTTCTGGCAATATCGAGGATTCACTGCCAGTCGGGCGAGTAACAGGTCGTCTTCAAGATAAGGTTGTCCAAGTGCCGATTTGAAACAATAGTCTCAGGTTGTGCTTTTGATTGGGTTTTCTTTAGTTGTGCGCCAACGCATACATCATGGCGCGAATTTCAAATGTGTAAGCTCGTTAAGCCACGTGGTGGCGAAAAAAGGCAACAGCGTAGGCCCAAATTTCTTGGGTACGGGAAGTGAGCAAGCACCGTAGGAAAGGCGAGCACGAAGCGACTCCGTCGTAGTATGCAGATTTCACGAAGGTGTCCACTTCGTAGTTACCGGTTATGCCGACATGTGACAGTGGCCAGTGATAACAGATATTGATTTCGGGGATCGGGTGCTTGCATGCAGTGCCAGTGGCTTTGCAGGTGTCCCATCTCGATGTTAGACGAGATGGGAATGAAGGAAACCTATTGGCTTTCGTAGCTTCAAGTTTCCGGTTCGTTCTGTTCAGACTTCTGTACGAACCGCCGTGTGGTTTGGATGTTTTTGCTCAACAGAAACGCTAGTGTTTGTGCACGATGCGTTGATGCGAGTAACCGATGGCAAGACCCTGGCCACGCTCCCGTGCAGAGATGATTCAGGCGACCATGACGGTGAGTCTGCCTGCTTCGTTGCTTTCGAAAGTAGATATGTAATCTTTCAGGGGACCTACTATCTCGGCAAGCACGGGCCGCGCGGGCGCCGTTCATGTTCTGACACCACAATAGTGGCAGCAGCGCCATCGATCCAGCTAGCACGCTTCGAGTACTATCAAAATACATACCGGCTGGAGCGCAAGCACTGTGCTCGCGTTTTAATAGAACAGTTTCATTTGTTGTGATATTTATTTACATTGGTAACAACCGGTCTGGCAGCAAACTAGCAGCAGCGAGCTATCTTGCAATCAGCTAACGGCTAGTCGTCTTCGGCCTATAACCGAAAATCATCGCGTGTCTCCTTCATTACATGGGCCCCATTTGCGAAGGAGAGCCTTCCTGGAGCCTCATCAGGCAGACAACATGAAGGGGCGTAATAAGGCTTGAAGCGACTAAGATTGACGGTTTCGAGACCCCAATAACGATGCTCTGGCGATGGTGTGACGGGCTCAACGATATAGTTCACAGGTCAGATGGCGTCAATGAAGTAGTACATGCAGTGTTACTGTGCAAGTAAAGAAGAAAGGCTAGTGGGGTGTGGCGGTATCCGAATGAAAACAAGGAAATAGGCAAGGAATGTGGGCATGACATCACTGTCACGTCGTATCTTGTGACACCACAGATCCTCGCTGGTCATCGAGTGAGCCAGCTGGCGGTATTCTTTATCGTATCGGCTGATTTCCGCTATTGCGCGCTCTGAGGCGCCTGGCCGGTAGGACAGGATAGCATCCAGTGTACAGGAAGGCTCACCTCCCTACAAGAGAAAAAAACGGTGAAAAACTGGCGGTTGCTGCGTCGCGATGTTCTTTGCGAACGTAACAAACGGGAGTACGGTGTCCGAGTTGGTATGGTCGGATAAAGCGTACATCCTCAATATGTCGCCGAGTGTTCGGTTGAACCGCCCCACGAGGCCGTTCGTTTGCAGGTTATACGCGGTTGATTTCCGATGAATGATCTTTCACACGTTAAGGAGGGATTGCATTGCTTCTGGCAAGAAGACCCCTATCTAGGAGCACCATGGCGAAGGACGAAGTTACACAGAATGAGCATCACAACATCGCACGCGGTCGCGCCGTAGCACGTAGGGTTATCAATGCCAACAAAAATTGACTGTCAGTTCAGCTTACGCCAAATAGGATGAAGGCCAGAGCCTGCGCACTCACGAGATTTCCATTACATTACTTGACATTTTCATTGTAATGCGTTGTTGCTTCCTAATACTTCTTTTCTCCCAACAAAGGTCACAGTTTCGAGGGCCTAATTTAACTTTATATTAATTACAGTGCCCTAAATATGTTCGCTTTCTATAACACGAAAGGATGTGGGCTCGACTCTCAAAAATGGTTGCGAGTTCCACCATCAATGGTGGCAATATCAATTTAGATGCTATTGAATTTCGGTCCTAGCAAAGATCGAAGGTTCGACTACCACCAAAGGTCATGGGTTTGAGTGTATTGATTACCTTTACCTTAATTAATACCAAAGGTCGTGCGCTGAAGTACCTTAATAAACTCTATCTTAATTATCTGTACCTTAGTACATTTGGCCTTAATTACCAACAAAGGTCCTCTGTACGAGTGCTTGAAATAACGATTTACTAGTAATCTGTGCCCCAATTACCTTCCCCCTAATTACATCAGAGGTTGGGAGTTCGACTCCCACGAATGGTCGTGCGTTGCGCCATCAGATTTGGTGCTATTAAATTTAGTACCACCAGAGGCCGACGGTTCGACTCCCATCAAAGGTCATGCGTTCAAGTACTTTAACTTTGCCCTAAAACCAAAGATCGCGAGTTCGACTCCCTATGAATTTTCGTACCATAGCGCCAGACGGCGTAAACCCGGACATCACTTTTCTCGTGCCCTGAGCAGTCTAAGGCTTTCGCCTTAAATATTCAACCCTTGCCGCAAATGCTGTTCGGAAGCTGGCCATAGAGATCCATTCAGACGCGGTCGAACGGTCGAGCAATGTGCTAGGAGAGCGCTGCGGAGCAGCCTTGGTTAGTAGGCGGGCGGTGTATGAAGGAAGGTGCAGTCGCTGCCTTTTTGAGGGTGAACACATGAGCGCGTCGCTTTCCTTACTGCCAGCGCAGTTTAACGGTGGCACCGAGAAGCAGTGCGCATCCGCAGTACGTCTGGTGTGCGAGAATTGTACCTTCGCGCGTATTGCATCACGCAAGCACGCGCGTATCGTCTGCTACACGTGCACCCCAAGGAAACCGTATGCTTCAAGAGCGGTAACAATGTTGAACTTCAAGTTACATTCCACACAATGTACAATTAAACATAAAACTATGTTATCTTTTGCTAATGTTCCGAAGATCATTGTTCGTCTGTAGCTAAGCTTTTGCGAAGCTTGCGTATTATACTTGCGGGCGTAACCACCTCTGTGTTCGAGGAAGGTATATACATATTCGTTCACATTACCGCATTCATCAGAGCAGCTGCTTAACCTCAGCATAGCCCGCGTTCCTGAAGACGAGAGGTGGAAAATAGTAACACTTCCACTCAATGGATATTCTGAGCGCTGCGTGGGCGCATTGGTGCAGAAACAACTGAAAACTTTCCATGGGATCATCCAAGCATTCTGGAAGGAAGGCCGCATTTCTAACACGCCACGTAGGAGTCGGGCAAGGGCAACGACCGGTGAAGAATACGCGCTTACGGTAGCTGCAATAGTGAAGAATCACTTTCACCTTTCAGTCCGCGAGGGAAGTGCGGGAACTGCTCGATGTGGAGCTTCCGTTGTTACCATACGGGAACCCCTCAGGATTGCTACATTGCGAAGTTATGTGGTTGCGCAAAAGCCCATTCTCCCCACTTCTAACAAAGTGTGAGGACTGGAATTTGCCGAAGCGCACGCCTTGTGGGCTTCCGAAGACTGGGGCCGAGTAATCTTCTCGGACGAGTCGACTTTTCCAACACGTCAAAACCAATGCGTGCGGCTGTGGCGTGCAAGAGGGACACGGTAAAAAAAAACTTTATTTTGTGTGAAGAACTGAATTTATTATAACGTCCAGGCAGTTACGAGCCAGCCAATCTGCAGGGGGTCGCGGCGAGTGGACGCGCCTGCGTAAACGTGTGTGGCGCGGTGTCACGACATGGTCTCGGACCTCTACACCGCGTCGAGGGCACTTTTACTTCGCAGCGCTACTGCAGCGAAATCTTGGACAACGTGCTCCTTCTTTACGCTCACGCTGCATTCACAGATGCTGATTCTGTGTTACAGCATGACCAGCGCCGGTGCGCACTGCGATAATTGTGAAATAGGATCTAGAATCTCTTAGGGCTCCCCTGGCCGGCCAAGGGCACTGACATGAACATCTGCGAAAATGTATGGCACAGCATGAAAGCAGCCATGGTTCAACACCCCATTCATTCGGCAACTGCGCACGAGCTGTGGGTAGCTCTATGGCAACAGTGGGAGCATCTTAGAGCAAATAACTTTGTGCTTGCGCGGTACGCTTCCCTACCGTCTAGAATAGCAGCAGTTGTTGCTGAGAGAAGGAAGGTGACAAAATAATAAAGAAACAAAAACAGCGATTAGTTCCAGTTTACAGCTGTTACTTTTCTAAGTCTTTCATTATTTTGGGAAAAATGCACAAAATAAATGTTCCGACGTTTGTGGTTCCAAGATTGTTTTCTGCATTGTGTGACTAAAAGAACCCGGGAGAAAAGAAAAAAGCTAGGTAACCATTTCCAAGTAATTTGCGTAATCCTAAGAATGAGGAACACAACATTTATACTGGAAAAATATCGATTTTGCTTACAGTGGTAATTCGGTCACCTCCGAGGAAAGAACAAAGCAGCTAGCAGACGACAAGCGAGCGCTCCGATGACGTGATGCGCGCGAAATGACGCTACTTCCACCGCGCATGCGACAGATATTGTGAGGAGCCGCCTAACTGCGATGGTAGTATCGGAAGCCACGCACTCCCTTGTTCACGCTCAAAAAGATTGCGACTGTACTGTTAGACAAACCCGTACATTCCATGCCAGCATCATCGTTGACGCAGACTTGTGAAGATTTTTAGGATGCCAGCGCGGGCTCCTTCGGGGTCGGAATGCTTGCGACTGGAGCGGTATATGACATGAATGTCGCATTCCTCTCCTTGAAATGCCCAGTGGCCGAGGCGGCCCCACGGGTTTTGCGCCTGCTGTTGTCGGTGGCAGCTCGAAGGTGACGATGACCACCCGTGCGGGGTGTGCAAGAGAGCTCTTGCTGTCCGTTGCCGTTTGGCTGCTGCTAGAATGGTTGTCACCGTTTTAATAAATCTCATTATAAGTGGTGGAGGTGCTGGGTAGTCTCGTCCGACTGCTGTGCTCGCTGGTGTAGACGCTGTTTGGCGCGTAGCTTGCAGACAACGAGGCAGCAAAACACCTCGGGGAAGAGCGTATTGAATGCGGACTAAGTTGGGGGGGGGGAGGTTGATGTGAGATTCGTGATTATTCAGCATCAGGTGTGCGATATCAGTAAGGCGAAATATGACGTTAAGATTGTTCTTTTTGTCCCACTCATTGTGAGCACTTACACATTCGTAGGAGCACAGCCAGTGTAGCACGTCATTTACTTCGCTACCTCTGAAGCTGGCGGGTTGCGCGGCGTAGAACGCCGGCGCAAGCGACAGGGGTATCCACGAGTGCAGTCGATGCGTTGGTCGCGTTAGTCATGGTGTTGGTGGCCAACGTACGAGTGCGGCGCTCCAGTATGGCGCTCCAGCAACCGCAAGCAAATCTACGAAATTGAAGTACAACCGCGGCAGTCTACCAGCACCAATCAGTACAAGGGTTGTCGTCATCGTCTTCCAGCTGCTACCAAAAAACGCGGCGCGTCTTCTCCATTACACATTCTTTTCATCGGAAAAGTCATGCTTTCAAGCGCTTGGAGTGCACAGGGCCGTAATGCAACAATAATTAATCGACGAAGAAACAATTTATTACAATTGAGTCCTTGATTTGCGAACCTCACCGGGTTTCGTCACCAAGGTGGCGGCCTGTATGTTATGTTATCTTTCCGAATAGGCCAACCAATCACAGCGGAGCATGCGCGCCGCTTGCCGCTGTGTCACTTGCACCACTACCAGATGGCGCTCGCTTCAGCGCATCCGCGGCAGCAGCGGCGCTGGCCATGTAGTGGAGAGTGAGTGAGTGAGTGAAGAAACTTTGTTGTGAACGCCTGCAGAACGGTTAGCCTTCCCCTGTGAGGGAGGCGTTACCGTGACGCGGCCATGACGTCTTCGCGGCGTGTGGCGCCTCTACTTCGGCCGCGACCGCACTATTCCCTTTGGTCGACTGCGCCTGCCCCTCTTTTGGAGTGGCCGGCTCCCTCCGGTTTCGCTCGGTCGTTGCCTTTCGAGGGCCGCCGAGATCTGCTGGACGGCCTGGGTTTGGACATCTTGGTCATAGCACCTCGTTGCGGCCTCGAGCCGCGGCGGGATCGTTGTTATCGTTGCTGCTTCATGCGGATTCTTAGCACAGTCCCAAAGGTTGTGAGCTGCAGTGGCTCTTTCCATTCGGCACACACAACACAGATCACTTTCATAAACACTTGGACACACGTGCGTCCTCAGCACCGGGGTGAATAACGACCCCGTTTGAAGTTGTCGATATAAAACCGCCTCCTTACGGGTCAAACCCGGATGAGGTGGCGGCATAGTCCTTTGCTCTAGTCGGTACCATTCCGAAATTTCGTTGTAGGAAGTCCTTTTGTCTTTGGTTTCCCACCACCACGACGGGTCGGCTGTAGTAGCAGCGGCACGGTTGGTTAGTCCTCGCGCCGCCGCGTTCGTCGTCTCGTTCTGGTTAGCGTTGCCGCAATCCGACACATCACTGCCCATGTGGGCCGGAAACCACTTTATCACCACACACCGACTTTCACTCGCGAGATCGACCACACGCAACACACGCGCGGCTTCATCACACACCCTTGCTCTGGCGTAATTTTTCACTGCCGTCCTAGAATCACAGAGCACAGTCGTGCACTCGGGGTCGGCGATGGCCAGAGCAATGGCCACCTCCTCGGCTTGATGCGCTCCTCGACTCCGCACACTCGCCGCTGTTCTCGTTGCACCGGTCGATGCCCCGACGACTGCAGCGGCGAATGCCTTTCTGTCATGCGGATACTCTGCCGCGTCCACAAACACGGCGCCCCTGTCTTTGGCATGGAGATCGATGAGCGCCTTGACCCTCGCCGCCCGCCGCTCTTTGTGGAACTCAGGGTTCATATTTCTTGGCACCGGACATACCCGTAGCCGTCTACTAATTGCGTCCGGTACAGACATTGCTGTATTTTCGGGTCCCCTTTCCTTTGGTCCCAGGCCTAGGTTACGCAGCACTTGTCTGCCCGTTGTTGTTTCCGATAGCCGCGCGAGCTGAGCGGTCCTCTGCGCCTCGGCGATTTCCTTCAGGGTGTAATGCACTCTCAGGGCCAGGAACTTGTCGGTGCTTGTGCAGTCGAGAAGTCCGAGTGCAGCCTTGTACGCTTTGCGTATGAGTGCGTTCATCTTATTTCGTTCGCACTGCCTCCAGTAGTGGAAAGCAGCAACGTATGTAATGTGGCTTATAGCGAAGGATTCCACTAGCCGGGTGAGGCTTTCTTACTTTATGCCTGTTGTTCTGTGCGACACCCTCTTAATGAGGCGGATGGCCGTGGTGACTTTGGCCGCCATACGGTTGACCGTCTCGCCGTTGACTCGTTTGCGCTCAATCAGCATCCCCAGCACTCGGATCTTCTCCACAACCGGGATCATGTGACCACCGCTCGTCTTGATCTTTATTGTGTCTTGCTCTCTCGCGGGTTCGTTGCCTTAAAATTTCGTCTTCCTAGCTGCCCTTTTCGAAGCAATCACCAACAGCTCAGACTTGCTTGGGGAGCAGACGAGCCCAGACCCGTCCAGCTGTTCCTCGATAGCGTCAACCGCCTCTTACAATGTATTCTCGATGTGTCCGTCGCTTCCTCCTGGGACCCAGAGCGTTATATCGTCAGCATAGAAGGTGTGTCGAACCAGCGCGACTCGTGAGAGGTGCTCGGCCACCGCTATCATTACAAGGTTGAAAAGTAATGACTGAGCCCTGGGGGTCCCGACACTGCCGAGCTTCTTCTTTTGGAGCCGTAGGTCACTGGCGATGATTTCGGTAGTCCGCTCCGTCAAAAAATCCTTGATGTACGCATATGTTCTCACGCCCATGTTTAGCCGTGACACCTGGGCCAGAATCGCAGAGTGTCTCACTTTGTCAAAAGCGCTCTGCCGGTCCAAATACAAGATGGCTCGCTTGTCTTTCGTGTTGGTAGTGTCATCGAGGATTTCATTTTTCAGTTGTATCATGGCGTCCTGAGTTCCGAGCTTGTTTCGGAACCCGATGACGGTGTTTGGGTAGAGCCCCGAATCTTCCAGGTACCTCTGCCACCTGTTCATGAGTACATGAGCCATCGCTTTGCCCACACAGGACGTAAGCGAGATCGGCCGGAGGTTCTCAATGTTGGGTGGCTTGCCCGGCTTGGGAATCAAGATGGTCTTGGCTGCTTTCCACTGCCGGGGTAATGACCCGGCTTGCCAGCAAGTGTTGAAGTTGAATCCGCTTATGCTCAGTTAATGGTAAGTAGGTAAGTGTTCTACCTGAAGACAGCCATTCCCGGTTCTTTCTCAAAGAATGCTAGATGTGCCTGCCGCAACATTGATTTGATTTCACAAAGTAAGGAAGGTCACTTAAACCACCAGACATTAATAATTTGAAAAAAAAATTGAAGTTCCATAAATTTCCCTAATGATAAAGAAAAGTGCAATCAAATTGGGCCAAGAAATGCTGGCCGTGGATGCAATAACAACATACGTCTTTGCATTACGTGGGCGCTTCTCTTACCAATTCTGCTACAGGGGTATATCTTTCCAATTCAACTTTTTCAGTATTCTATATATGGAAGATCTAGGCCTGGGAGTGATATAGAGCTTGTATGACCTTACTTTATTCTGCGTGAACATCCGATGTTCATGTCTCATTTTGTCCTACGCCCACGTCTAATGTTGAACTGCATGAAGAACGGATAACTTAATCGGTTGGCCCTGAGTTGAATAACATTATCTTCGTATAGGCATATAATTTCCTTAGCCGATGCAGTAGCGAGGTTTCCTCTCAGTGACAGAGCCTGGTCCTGCAGGGTGCATTTGAAGGAATCAAAAGCAACCGAACTTAAGCGCAGACGCCCAATTTTGTGACTGATTCGTATTTGATATTTCCACTAAAGGAAGGTAAAACACCGCTACGTACTAAAGAGCACCAGTGTCATAATTTCCAGGAATTAGAATGCATGGTAGGAGCCACTGAAATTTCAGTATGAGGACTCTGTTTTTTAGAGCTATCGGCTGACTTACATAAATTTTTGTCTTGTCTACAGTTGCACAGTTTTAAGATGCTAAGCCTAATCTTCGTGGAATTAAAATGCGAACGCGGCTAAACACTTAACTGTCGGCAAAGAACATTGCTGGACGGAAGACTCCCTAAATCGTAGGAACATATTTCTGAGAGCACAGGATACCTGAAGCTGGAGAAGGTATGATTCATTTTCCTTGAGCACACTTTTGTTCGAAACTGTTGAGCGGACTCCCAGGCATCCTCGAAGACATTTCTCCTGCATTGCTTATTGGGACTCGTACATGATATCCGAGGGCGGCATTAAGGCAACTGGGATAAAATTGTACATGTAGCGGAAACTATACTTAACTCTAGTAAGGACGTCGTGATTTTGAAGCACATAGAGAGGGGAAGCACGTAATGCGCCTGAGGTAACCACGTGAGCACCGTATCAACAGCACTGCGCCATAGTATGTCGGGGTCCAGCGTAATACCCAGAACTCAAACTTTTGCAAACTGCCAGAACAGGGTAGTCATCTACTTCAACCTTCAAGCGTGTAGATTTAAGCTACACATAGGACGAATGACAATACATCAACCGATACAGATAGGCAAAGCACTGAGTGAACCTGAATAATCACTTCCTGTCTTAGAATTGTTCGTGCTAGACAATGACACTGGTAGCCAGAGACATATATGCACATTTCCACATTAACTGACACTTTAATGGAAGTTGAATAGCGTAGTGGGCGTAAGAAAGTAGTCCTAGCAGTTTCAAATTCGTAGCGGTAATAAACTTTCCTGCGGCACTTCCCTTACCCTAATTAAAGGCACTTCGATAGTCCAAATTTCTGAAAACAGACTCTTAAGTGGCGATCATTCTAAAACGAATGGATAAAGCGCAAAATCTCACTGGGGATGCCGAGCATGTGTAGCTGGCCGATGACCGTTTGACATCCGTGAAAGCACCATCCTTCTAGTGGCTGTGCGCATTGCAGTCTCCTACATAAAGGCTTAGCAGCTCAAACACGTCACTATGAGCCCTCAGGTACGGCCGAATCCAGGTGACTGAAGCTCACATGCAAAGAGAATGACTCTATCTAAAGAATTCACAAGTTGCTTAGACAAATTTTTACACCAATAATTGTGGTGCGCGTTGAATTCTATGCGTATAATCCTCGGCGCAGGGCAGCGGCTCTGAAGATTTTTCAGAATCTCTCGCAGACGAGTCCAGCTGGAGACCCGTCTTATGAGCAACTAGATGGAGGGCACAGATAAGAACCTACGGCTGTGCTTGAAGTATAATTGCAGAGGTCATCACATTGCCGCGTCAATGGTTGTACTGCTCATTGCCCACCTTTCTTACAATCTTATTAGGGAGTTTTAGAATAGGGGCCCCAATAGTTTGGGGCCCCAAAGAGCTTTGCGGGTGTTAGCGTTGGGACACGAAGGAGTGAAGAGCTTTAGAATAGGGTTTTACGTTCGCGGATAGCGTCTTGCGCTGACAGCGCCACTACGGTGTCAAAGAAAAGCTATTAGATATAATTAAATAAAATATACCATTTTATGATAGGAATAATAATTTTGACTTGCGTGTATTCGCATTTATTTACAATTTAGAGGCTATTCTGTAAGCAGCAAGCAATTAGTTGCGCTTAGTTTTGAGCAAACCAACTTTACTAGCCTTCACCAGCCAAGCTTAGCCGTGTTAGGCCTACGAGCCATAAAATCCACAATCGAATTCAAAATCAGCGGCATCTAATGAGTCAATCTTCATAACACACCCTAGTTGAGAGAAAGCGATAACCGCAGTCACTTCTCCTAGCTTGCGAACTTCACGCGTTACCGCGAATCGAACCCAGTTTGGTGCTAGGTTAGAGCCGTGGCTTCGAAGGGTGCCGCCATGTTTGCCGACGCAAAACTTTTGGGGCCGCTATTTGGGCTCCCGCTAAATCGGTGAAATAGCGTTCCCAACGCAAAACCCAAAGGCAGTTTGCGTCTCGCGCATGCGCACTGGCTTCGACGCTATTTCTTTGGGGCCCGAAAACGTTTGGGGCCCCTATTCTAAAACTCCCTATTAACTGATATCACAATTAATCTATACTCATACGTAAAGGACCACTGCGCGTATTATCACTCATTCTGCCTGCTCTGTACGGCTCAACCATGCATACTAATGGTAGCTTTCGCGCATATCATTGAGTAAGGAAGAGCCGCTGTAATACAATACATGGTGTATCTTCATATAAGCGCCGTGAGCTCAAGCTTCTAATATTCAACCCAGTGTCAAACTACATATTCCCACAGGTTGAAGAAGTATAGCTGTATCGTGTAGGACACGTTATATGGATTCACGATGCCCTCTAACAATCGTCAATCCCGATGCAAACTTTCGCGTTCTGCAAAATCAGTACAAATGGGTATGCTCTGCATAAACCTAGAAAATAGTATCGAAATCCCATGACAGAAAAGTTTGAACGCGGTCGTGCCTCAGGTAAGGTTTGCCGTGTAAAACTTAACCGAGCAATGAAGCAGGTGCGCGACTTTTGTTGTCCAGGGCATCGTCTTATTTCCAGCGTTGTCTAAGAGGCTGACATCTGCACCACTTGTAGAAAGAAGGCGAAGATATTTATTCATGTCGCCACTAAAACGAGGTGGCAACAAATACTCCCCTAGCCTGCTTGATTTCCATATTTCAATACATTTATCCTTATCTAGCCTTTTCGCTATCTGATCTCAACCATAGTTTTCGTATTTAAAATCTCCGTCACTTTATTAAGCCAATATCTACACTTGCAATGACACCACTTCTATCAATCTCTTCCGTGTATCTTTTCCACAAACACGGTAATCAACTTTTACATATCTCGATTCCTGACCAGTTAATACTTCCACCTTCACTGAATAACTGTGTTTCTTGAAGACGAACACTCCACAGGGGTCTCGCTTGGTGAATATCTTGGTATTCTGTTTTAATGCGCTGAGTCCCCGTGCTTTGTTTTTCTCTCAGTACACACAAGCCTCATCCTGCAGCGCATATTCCTTCAGGTGCAGTTTTTTCCCTCAGGCAGCAAGTTCGCCCCTGAAATAGGAAAGCACTGCCTGCTGCATTATCGCACATATGTTCCCTCCACATTTCCTTTTTGACGTTTTTTTTTTGTAGATCTCCATGGTTTGTCTTGTTTCGAACCTCTCTGCTCAACTTACTGCGTATGTTTCTTTTTCTTTTTTATGATTCCTATTTGTCTGTTTTCAATTTACGTATTCAATTACCCTGTACTTGATCACCAATTCTTGTAATCTCTTCCTCTATACCGCGTCTATGATTCTGACGTACACATATTTCTTCACTTTTGCCTGCCATTTCGCCTCATCCGTGTTCCTTATTTTTTCTGCAAAAGTAATTTTGTTCAAACCTTCTTTGACTTCCAAAGAAGCTCACCCAGTACCATCCTGCACGGCCTCCAATGCCATTCGGCACACCCCCCATTGGCCAAATCTCGCACCCTGAAACATGTGCAACGCCATCTGGCCAGTGCATGGTACCTATGCGCCACTGAACACTTGCATCGACTTTGTTTATGAGGACTTAATCATGCTTCAAACCACCGATAGCCACAATATTGCGCTCTGGGGAATGCATCTCACAGGCTGAAAAGTACCGAAGCTATCTACTTCTTCAAGCATTTTTCAGGTGGTCAAATTAACGAGCGTCCTAAATTAGCAAAAACTGCGTGTTTTATATTAAAGCACTCCCGAACGTTCGTAATTGTGCTCTCTGGCAAATTTCAGCTCTCGACACTGATCTATGGCGTTTGCGTAAAATGTCCATGGTCACCATAATTTTTTGTCTTCATTTTTGAGCTTTGCTCAAATATGGTTGTAGTTACGTGCTTTGAGTGAAACTTGTCCTTCTTCCCATGAGAGTTATTTCACTACACGGCACTTGTAGACGGATAGTGCAGTATTCGTAGGTATAACTGCTTAAGAATTTCTTTGTCAACCCGACGAGCAAACCTGTCTATTCGTCTGTCACGTAAGGCAAATTGTTATTAACAAAAATCTGCGGATCACACGCATTATGAGAATCGCTGCAAGGGAAGCTTTCCAGGCTGTTTGCCGTGATTGCCGATAATTATCTATGATGTTGGTGGCGCATGTGTACTTTCTTCATCCTTCAGTCCCATACGAGAATGGTGAATTGGTGCTAACTACTCCCTTGCCTACACCACTGCTCTTTGTTTCCATAGTCTGCCGAACACACAGAGAAACGGGTTGCTGGAGGCTTGTTGTGTGTCATTGTCCATAATCTCTGAGAGAATTGATTAATGTTATTGCTTCACAACCCACATCGTATCGAGGCAAAGGGTGTCAAACGTCATTTGTAATATGCGCTTCTACGTAACTCAATTATTATTATTATTATTATTATTATTATTATTATTATTATTATTATTATTATTATTATTATTATTATTATTATTATTATTATTATTATTATTATTATTATTAGCCTCTAACCCTAGAGCTAGAATACAATTGGCAGAATTTTCCAAGTTAATCAACAAGCGCAAGACAGCTGACATGAGGAAGTATAACATAAATAGAAATGAACATGCTCTCAGGAACGGAGGAAGCCTAAAGCAGTGAAGAAGAAACTAGGAATAGGCAAGAATCACATGTATGCATTAGGAGACAAAGCCGGCAATATCATTACTAGTATGGATGAGATAGTTCAAGTGGCTGAGGAGTTCTATAGATATTTGTAAAGTTCCGGTGGCATCCACGACAATAATGGAAGAGAGAATTGTCTAGAGGAAATTGAAATCCTACAAGTAACGCCGGAAGAAGTAAAGAGAGCCTTGGGCCTTATGCAAAGGGCGAAGGCAGCTGGGAAGTACCAGGTGACAGCAGATTTGTTGAAAGATGGTGGGCAGATTGTTCTAGAAAAATTGGCCGCCCTGTACACGCAATGCCTCATGACCTCGAGCTTACCGGAATCTTGGAAGAACGCTAACATAATCCTAATCCATAAGAAAGGTGACGCCAGAGACTTGAAAAATTAAAGACCGATCAGCTTACTGCCCGTTCCCTACAAAGTATCTACTAAGGCAATCCCAAATATAATCAGGAACACTTTAGGCTTCTGTCAACCAAAGGATCAGGCAGGAATGCGTAAAGGCTACGCAACAATAGACCATATTCACATTGTAAATCAGGTGATAGAGAAATGTGCGGAATATAAACGACCCTTATATATTGCTTTCAATGATTACGAGAAAGCGTTTGATTCGGTCGAAACCTCAGCAGTCATGGAGGCATTACGGAATCAGGTTGTAGACGAGCCGCATGTAAAAATGCTGAAAGATATGTATAGCGGCTCCACAGCCACGGTAGTCCTCCTTAAAGAAAGCAACAAAATCCTAATAAAAAAGGCGTCAAGC
The DNA here is from genome assembly GCF_050947875.1 of Dermacentor variabilis. Taxonomy (NCBI): domain Eukaryota; kingdom Metazoa; phylum Arthropoda; class Arachnida; order Ixodida; family Ixodidae; genus Dermacentor; species Dermacentor variabilis. Next base: position 89,214,713 of record NC_134574.1, on the reverse strand, counting down.
AGGGAGATACGATCTCTCCAATGCTATTCACAGCGTGTTTACAGGAGGTATTCAGATATCTGGATTGGGAAGAATTGGGGATATGATCTAATGGAGAATACCTTAGTAACTTCCGATTCGCTGATGATATTGCCTTGCTTAGTAACTCAGGAGACCAATTGCAATGCATGCATGCTCACTGATCGGGAGAGGCAAAGAAGAAGGGTGGGTGTAAAAATTAATCTGCAAAAAAACTAAAGTAATGTTTAACAGTACATAAGAGAACAGCACTTTACGATAGATAGCGAGGCATTGGAAGTGGTAAGGGAATACATCTACTCAGGACAGGTAGTGACGGTGGATCCAGATCATGAGACTAAAATAACCAGAAAAATAAGAATGGACTGGGGTGCGTTTGGCAGGCATTCTCAGATCATGAACAGCAGGTTGCCATTATCCCTCAAGAGAAAAGTGTGTAGCAGCTGTGTTTTACCAGTACTCACGTACGGGACAAAAGCTTGAGGCTTACGAAAACGGTTCTACTTAAATTGAGGCTTACGCTGCGAGCTATGGGAAGAATGATGGGTGTAACCTTCAGGGATAAGAAACGAGCAGATTGGGTGAGGGAACAAACGCGTGTTATTTACATCTTAGTTGAAATCAAGAAAAAGAAATGGGGCATAGGCAGGACATGTAATGAGAAGGGGAGATATCCAACGGTCATTAAGGGTTACGGACTGCATTCCAAGGGAAGGGAAGCGTAGCATGGGGCGGCAGAAAGTTAGGTGGGCGGATGAGATTAGAAAATTTTCAGGGACAACATGGCCACAATTAGTTCATGACTGGGGTAGTTGGAGAAGTATTGGAGAGGCCTTTGCCCTGCAGTGGGCGTAACCAGGTTGATGATGATGATGACTTACATACATTTTATACATACAGTCGCGGTCTACACCCCGTCTCGCTGGGGAGCGACGACGCTTCTTTCGCGCCAGCGTTTCCTTGACGATAAGGGCACGCTTTGGAACCGTTTTGTTGGCGTGTGTTTCCGTGCTTCTTCTGCATGCGTGACCAACACCCGGTTGAGATGCCGGCTACAAGCGCTCTATTCAGGATACCGGCGTCTGTAACATTTGAACTATGACAGCCCACCACGCAACCTTCACCGCGCATCACCTGCAATTTGGTCGCATAGGAAAGCAAGGATAACATGTGCCATACGCACAAACGATGAAATACTGCCGCGGCGGCACCGGCAGCGTTGGATGGTTGGATGTACGGATGCTATGAGCATCTCCTTTGCCACGGGGCGGGGGGTGGTGGCACGAAGGTCTTGTTATTATCTTGCCTAACGTCCCAATTTTCTAAGAAATAAAAAACACGTACGTATCTGATCTGATCCCCGTAAAAATGTTCTGCGAGAATTTCAACGCAAGGTCGTATTAACGAACAAGGACAAGCGCTTGTTCGTGTCCCTTATTACGTAGCTGTGCTGAACTAGGCGCAGTACACTTTTTCCTCGCAGTATCAACCAACTCGACGAGTAAACAAGTCTTAATAAACCGCGTTTCTCCACCCCAATTGGGAACATGGTTTTTCTATGCCTTCGTCGTTTCTCGTTTCTCTACTGCGCGGAGGCGAGCGTCATCTGATAGTGTTGCGAGAAACCCAGCGGCGCATGCTAGCAGCACCACAGCAGCAGCACCGGGAAAGTCGGGACAAGACACAAAGAAAGCTACAGTTTAGGAATATTGTATAAAACCAATGAATTTGAAATGCGAATGTTGGCATAGTTCCGCTGGGACCCTACGACCCCATCGCTGGAAAACGAAGCTAAACGCCAGGCTTGTGGTAGGTGAATATGTCTGCGCCATGTGGATGTGTTGTACCGGCGGTACGAAAAAATTGTTAAAGGAGAACCATTGGTATGAAGGTGTTGTTGAAAGATTTGGAAATGGTGAAATAAAAGCGATCTCTAGGACAACATGCTGCGCCGCCTTAGAGCATTGTGGAAATGGGGAAATTCCTATTTTGGGAAAATTTAAAGCGAGACACGGGTAGGGGGGGGGGGGACACATCCCCAGTGCGCTTTGGTAGTTAGTGGCATGCGCCTTCCGTTGAGGCGTTCGTTCACCGTATGAAGTGCCACTGAACTACACTGTTCTTGCGCTTCATGTCACGCAGAACAAACAGGTAAGCAGTCAATGAGTTCATAAGGCTGATAAGGTGTGATGAGGAGCTGTATGGGTCTCCTCACGTTTGATATTGTTTCGAAGCGGCTGGATAAGGTGGCAAAAAGCGATGAGAGATTTTAATGGTCAGAATAAGCAACATTAACGGTTGAGAAGAGTCGAATCAACTTCGATAAGTTTGATAAGGACGAGTAAATGCTGGTAAGGGTGGTATCATACCCGATAAGATTGCTAAAGACACATAAGGGTTTACAGAGATCGGATTGATTGCGTTAAGGTTGATATTAACTGACAAGTGTTGGGGAGGGTTGTATCGGCTTCGATAAGAATGATAACAGATCAGAGTTAATGAGGCTATTATCCAGTCCGATAAGGTTGACAATGACGGATAAGTGCTGATAAGACTAATTTTGTCGGGTCAAATTTCATAGCGTTGTTTATGACACCGAATTCGTGGATATGAGCAAGTGGCAGGATGCTTATGCATACTTAGACAACTCCCAGAGGAGCTCCTCTGTGATTTTTTCTCTGTAAGCGCTTTAAGGTAATCGCGTTTTCCTGCTGGAATAAACGTGCTATATTGTTTTCTTCCAGAGTTGTGTGTTCGGGGCAAGTGCATACGATAGATGTTTGTGAAAGTTGAGAGTGCATACGGCTGAATACGACAAGTCAACTACTTTTCTTCTTGCGAGCGAAATACCCGCCTACTGTTTCTCGTAGCTGGAAACTTTCCCTCACGGCTTATTCATGCCCTAGTCAAGTGCTCACTGTGTTTGTCAAAATAAAGTGCAAACTTTACTCTCTCCATGTCTGATTTAACTCCTGTAACGGTGTGATGTGTGGTGCGCGACGTGGTGCGGGGCTCGGGACGGTCGAGAGCAGACGACGCGGAGGGCACGCGCGCCGAGCTGGAAGGAGGAAAAACGACGACGCCGAAGAGCGCCCGGCACGTGAACGCGCGGCGCAGGAAAGAGAACAAAAGGAAAAAAGCAACCAATTAGAAAAGACCACGGGGCGTCGGGCAGCCAATCAGTAAATGCCAAATCGGCCAGACCACGACAAAAAGCGTGGTGCGCTGGCAGAACGGGGGCGACACGCAAGAGGACACGCAGGGAGACGCCGGGGAGACGCCAGGATCGTCCCAGGAAACGACGGCAGGAGGAGGTCAACCACCGGAGCGGGCGTTGAAGATGGGCCGTCGGGTTCCGGACCCGAGCCCACCAGGACTTCACCCGCCCGGGGCCTCCTGCCAACCTGTTCCTGTGCGTCGCCCGTCTACCTGAGCGTGCCGTCGGCTCCTCAAGGCCGGTGAGCTTCTGCGCCAGTGGGCAGGACGGGAACAGTCGGGCTTCGAGCCCGAGTTCTACGCCAGCTGCCCGGCCAGAACGCCACCCCCGTCTGCCGTGCCGCCTGCTGCCCGAGGCCGGCGTTCGAGCTTCCGTGCCCGTGGGCGAGAGGGGAGCAGTCGGGCTACGGGCCCGAGCTCTCTGCCCGGCCGGAACGCCGCCGCCGTCCACTCCTGCCACCCAGCCGCCAGCGTTACCTCGCCTCACCAGAGCTGGCGCGCTCCCGGCGCCCGGTCGGTCAGCCTACGCCGCAACCTTTGGTGAGACCGGCGGCACCCCTTCTGCCAGCTTGTCGCCGCGTTGCCGTGTCGAGACTGCGACGCGTCCCCGCCCTTGTGGGCACACCCAGACTCGCGCCCTCGTTAACCTCGTTAAAGCCCTAAGTGTGTTCTTGTTTTCTTGAGTGTGTAATTTAAGCATGTTTTCTGTTTCTTTTTATTTGCTTTATGCTTCTTTTGTATGTGATTAAAAGTCTTTGTGTGTGCGTCCAAACCAACGGCTTCGTCCTCAATTGGGTTCTCGGAGGCTCCGCCTAAGAGAACCGCTAAAACATTGAGAACACGAACCTTTGCACCCCACATTTGGGTCATCACCCAAATCACCCATCACCCATCACCTGTCGCGGACGCCAATTTGTGATGACCCAAATGTGGGGTGCAAAGGTTCGTGTTCTCAATGTTTTAGCGGTTCTCTTAGGCGGAGCCTCCGAGAACCCAATTGAGGACGAAGCCGTTGGTTTGGACGCACACACAAAGACTTTTAATCACATACAAAAGAAGCATAAAGCAAATAAAAAGAAACAGAACACATGCTTAAATTACACACTCAAGAAAACAAGAACACACTTAGGGCTTTAACGAGGTTAACGAGGGCGCGAGTCTGGGTGTGCCCACAAGGGCGGGGACGCGTCGCAGTCTCGACACGGCAACGCGGCGACAAGCTGGCAGAAGGGGTGCCGCCGGTCTCACCAAAGGTTGCGGCGTAGGCTGACCGACCGGGCGCCGGGAGCGCGCCAGCTCTGGTGAGGCGAGGTAACGCTGGCGGCTGGGTGGCAGGAGTGGACGGCGGCGGCGTTCCGGCCGGGCAGAGAGCTCGGGCCCGTAGCCCGACTGCTCCCCTCTCGCCCACGGGCACGGAAGCTCGAACGCCGGCCTCGGGCAGCAGGCGGCACGGCAGACGGGGGTGGCGTTCTGGCCGGGCAGCTGGCGTAGAACTCGGGCTCGAAGCCCGACTGTTCCCGTCCTGCCCACTGGCGCAGAAGCTCACCGGCCTTGAGGAGCCGACGGCACGCTCAGGTAGACGGGCGACGCACAGGAACAGGTTGGCAGGAGGCCCCGGGCGGGTGAAGTCCTGGTGGGCTCGGGTCCGGAACCCGACGGCCCATCTTCAACGCCCGCTCCGGTGGTTGACCTCCTCCTGCCGTCGTTTCCTGGGACGATCCTGGCGTCTCCCCGGCGTCTCCCTGCGTGTCCTCTTGCGTGTCGCCCCCGTTCTGCCAGCGCACCACGCTTTTTGTCGTGGTCTGGCCGATTTGGCATTTACTGATTGGCTGCCCGACGCCCCGTGGTCTTTTCTAATTGGTTGCTTTTTTCCTTTTGTTCTCTTTCCTGCGCCGCGCGTTCACGTGCCGGGCGCTCTTCGGCGTCGTCGTTTTTCCTCCTTCCAGCTCGGCGCGCGTGCCCTCCGCGTCGTCTGCTCTCGACCGTCCCGAGCCCCGCACCACGTCGCGCACCACACATCACAAACGGCAAACTGTCTCCTGTCTTCTCACCACATTTCGGAATCGCCTCTGCGCTCGTTCGTTGAGTAGTACTGGGGTCCTGTAGTCGAAAAAACAACAACAACAAATACCCTTGAATATGTCTTAATGGCGCATGACGTGCTGTCTGATTTAAGCGATACAGAAGAATTAAATAGGACAGTCAATGAGAGTCACTAGAAATGAGTCAGAATGTAACTAATGTTATGTGTAGGATCACGGTTAGGCAAACCCACAGTCCAGTGTGCATGGTGCCTTTGTCAATTCCTTGTTTTTTATAAAATTTGTTCAGTAAAAACATGTCGAAGTCTCTATAAGCCTATGTTAGTGAAAGTGCATAATACTCTGAGGAAGGTACAGCGACCCGGTCATTGGTGTAAGATTGGACAGTGAAATGTTACTTTCTAACCACAAGCGCTGCTTAAGACTTGGACAGCGTACGCCGTTTAGCAGCTCCTCAGAAATTAAGATATGTTTAATAAATAAAGTTTTCTCTCGACCTTGCACGGGACCGTCACCAACTATACCACAGTAATCTTATTGCAAATTGTCGTGCTCTAATTGCTAGTCTCCATAATGTATGCAAGCGACAGATGAAGTGTGAATGGGAACTTTCAGAAGAAGTGTGTCTGTTGAAAATATTCACTGTCAATTACGATACAACCTAATCCAAAATTTGAGCGTAGCTCTATGCAGTCTTAAAACGATTGCCCGCTTTAGGGCTTATCTTGTCCCACAGCAATAGTAGTCCTCTACCTTGTTTATGATTCCTTTCTAGAACACTTTGTGCTCGCTGCTTTCCTGAAGAGAATGGTACGTCACGCTGATAACTCGCATGCCTCTTATGGCTTGGTATTACCGGGCGAAAAGTGTTAAAGAAAGAAACTGTGCTGACGACAGATGATTATAGTTGTGGGACAAGAAATAGCCTCAAGGGGTATAAGCCTTTTTAAATCTGTACATGTTCTCATTTCGGGATATATTGGCTGGCGCGGACAATCTGTCACCAGCGGCACGTGATAAACTTAGCTAAATGTGGCGCGAGTGCCTCGCTAATCAGGAGATCGCGAGAGGCAGCGCTTGGGTGACGCGTAGGCGACATCAGCCACCGTATACAGACCTCCGCTAACGCAGTGCTTTTTTTTTCATATATGCTATCAATTGACGCGTTCGCGGCGTGCCTTATCGATGGCGTCATTTGTGAAGAGACGACGCGCACTACTCTAGCGCCACCTCTTAAGTATTGCCGCCGCACAATACATTTTGCGTGGCTCTACGCTTTTTCTTTTCACGGTTTCGTCCTACCCTTCCCTTCCGAGTTCCTCCTCGCGCTCTCTTCACTATCGCCGTCTTTGATACCCCGTTGCGCTCCGCGTTCGCCTTTCCATCTTTCGCGGTCCTCGTTCGCTTGGTTACACCGAGGTACGCCAAAGGGCCCCGAACCTCAAAGCAGGAACGGGCGCCCAACAGCTCAACCATACAGTTACGCCGATTCTACACACTGCGGGACTCCGCGCCAAGCACAGCATGTGCAACGCTTGCTCTGCTTCCTGCGTCAAAGACGCTTGCCTCGCAAGGACAGGACCATTGGAGAAACAAGATGTTTTTGTCTGCTGCATACAAGGAAAGTGCGCCAGTCTTTCACTAAAAATAAACTTCTTACTCTGACACGAATGAGCCGATTTTTCCGCTTCAGAAATCGTTTGTACCAAGAATGCGCAGCACGAATTCAGTCATGTTCTTCGAGTCAAGCCCTTCAGCCGTAGCAGGCAAGTGTTTACCCTGCACAAAATACACAGTGAAAAGAACTCGTCTTTCACAAGATGCCTGCCAAGTTGCTTATCGGCCGCATCTGCTGGTGTGGGCATCACTCTAGATATTTCAGGTCCTGGTTCCGCTTGCTCGCTATCAGCTGTACCAACTACCATTCGGTTTGTTCATTTATTCCTTTATTCTAAAAAAGACTTACGGGCTCCAGCAGGAGTATGCTGCAAGGGGGGATTATACAATGTTTATCTTCATCAGTGGAAACATTACAAAGAACAGAAAGAGATAACGAGTATATGATACGTATACTAAAGTACATAAAACGAGGTGACGTTGCATAATAGTCAGCGGAAGGCGGTATACACTACCGGAATGAATGGGGACATACATAAGGAAATTGTGCATCATTTAACACCATGACACTTTGCAATATTAATGTCTTGACATGGCCAAATACAGAAGCTAGCGTGAAGCGCATTCATTGTTATAAGAAAAATAACGAAAGCAACTGGTCATGAAAAAAAAGCGCTTCTTTCGTGACGGAACATAACAAGGTTATCAATGCGGCCAACATAATAATAGAGACCGTTCCACAGATCAATTTATATTGGTAACGCTGATGAATTGTTTGTGCGCCCAAAGATACGTTTCGAGGAAGGGTTGTCGTGTAAGCGCCGAGACATTCGTAAAAGTTTTGAGAGAGGGATGGTGGTTTGGTGTGGATGGTTTGTTATTTTATGAAATAAGCAGATTAGAGCAATCTTTCTGCGTGATTCCAAGGAAGATACGGTAGTAGAATTTCGTTATCTTTTCACGTCTCCTTCTCCCTTCCCCGCCCTTCCCCCCTGCATGAGATCTGCGAGCGAAGAACGGCAACGCTGTTATTCAATCGTTCCGCGAGTACCCCCGGATCTACCCATTCTCCACCTTTTCTCCCTGCCTCCTCTCTACCATTCTGTCTACATCTCTTCAGTACTTGCATGTACTCCTTCCCCACAAGAACCACTTCTCTCTCTCTGAATGTTAGGGTAAGGGTAAGCTCTGCAGTTTCTGCAATGCTTTTTGCGGAGGTTAAGGGTAATTACAGCTGCCGAAACGCTAATGCGACGACGCCCAGGCAGCTCCAGTGGGCACTGTGCACATGTGACGGATGGAAAGGTCCAAACGAGTTTCTTGCGGCGCCTTTCCCCTTTTCCATGCTCCTTCCATGTATATGCACGCTCTGAGACCCCCTCCGACACGGCGTGCAAGACAGCAACAGCACCAGTGGAAAAGTCGCAGGAACAAGCAAAGAAACCTTTACTTTAAAAAAGTTGTCTTTATTTTTTGGCGTACAGAGGCGTGTTGTCGTGGCGTCAATGCTTCCTTTGCGGGATTTCTAAGCTGCGAGAGCCAACTAGTCCATTTGCCCACGGGACTTTCTACCTTCAGGAGCATCCTTGTTGCCAATTCACGAACGGTCTATCCAGTTTACTACAGACCTTTAATTACGTGCACCCTCCACAGCTATACTGTGGAGTAACTTCCTTTTACTACACTGCAATAAAAGGTGAACTGATTTTCAAAATATATTCTCTGATAATGTTGTATTCTTGCTATCATTGTCTTACGTAATCTACAAAGAGTACTCTGGCACCTTCTGATGAGATGCTTCACATTTTTTCTTCATTATGCCTGCCATTGTGATGCAAGTAATCGTAACTTGAACTCATTTTCTCAGAAATAAACGCTGAATGAAACGATGACGCCACCCTGAACAAGATCAACAAGCGCTGCAGTACTCGATCTTATGATACCCCTATTTGCAAGCTTATTTTTGTGTTGTTATTGTTGTTGTTTTTATTGGGGGGGGGGGGGGCTTATGCGCTTTTGTATCGCAGAAACGTCCCTCAGCCGTCGTTTTTGCTCATTTTTATTGTGAAGCACCCAGTGTAACTATCGTCACCGCAACTCCATGACCTCCTGGTGGCAAGCCACTAAGGCGTGTCGCGCAAGTACGACCACGCTGATTCATTTAGGTTGGCATATACTATTTGTTGCGTCATACTATTTTTCAAACTATGCCAGAGCTCGAAAAGGCCGTCTAACTCACCAGGCCCCTTTCCTCTCCACTGGCCCATTTCCACAGAGTGCTTGTCTATCGCTGTGATTACCAAATACGCCCAACGGTATGCTACCTCTCAAGCCTTTCTGGCGACCTCATCAACTGAAGTCGAAGGCTTTCTTCAACACGTCGTTGACGTTCAATATGGCTATCCTCAAGCACTTTACGCAGACTTCGCTCACCGCTATCTCCCCAGTGTCATCTCCTACACTACACGCTCGTGCTAGACGCAACACGAACACCCAACGACCTTAATGAAGTATCTACTACACGTTAGTTGACATGCTGTCGATGTACATTTCCATGGATCCCCGGGATAGGAGCGTGGCCCGGCCTTTGGTGACATTATCGGTTTACAGCCTCGCTCAACAACACCCCTCGTTATTCATCACTTTGTTCTGTCGACGGGAGCATACTGTATTTCCTCTGAATATACTATCCGCTTTAGGTGTGACCTTGCACGACCACTTATTCTGTTGCGCTAGCGGCGACCGTTGTCGCCAGGCTGCCGCCTCATTCTGAGCTTCGCCTTTACCAGAAAGCACAGAAATCTTAGCAAACCACCGCCATTCGAGCCCGTGTATTCGCACCATTCTACATTCAGGTACAATATCACCCCGCCACTTTCTGTTTATCTGCCTTCCCACTTTTCGTTTTCGTCATAGACGCTAACAGAACCGACGCAGAAACAAAAAAATAAAGATTGCTTCAACCGCTAGCTGACCCATCACCTTAACTGTTTTTACTTTCCTGGCAGATCTTTCCAAGGGAACAAAATTCTTTTCAATAGCCTGCTTAGCCTTTTCATGATACGTCGTTTTGGGCAACACGACGAAACTACCCTCATTATCAGCGGTCAGCAAAGAGAGATTGTTCGTCCTGAGGTAATGAATTGTTTTGCTCACCGCTAGCGTTGCCCGAAGTGAACACGGCTTTCTACTTGACAGGCAGTCGATACCTTCGGAAATGCATCTAGCTTTCTCTTTCGCCTCTGCACATTGCCCAACTTTCCTAACCATGGTAAGCAGTCCGGGCGGTGTCTCGTTAACCTCATTACAAAATTTAGGCCCGCAGCTCAAAACCCTTTGAGCTTTATCTGGGAGACAACATTCCGCTAAACACAACACTTTCTTCGTCTTATGAACACCTTGGGAATCCTCTTTTGCTTTTTTCCAGGCACACAACGATGGCAGGTCAAAAGACCACAGAAACTCGGTAACATTAGCTGCCTCCCTAGCCCAAGTCCTCATCAAGGCGTCACAGGTTACCTGGCAGCTTGTCGTGGTAGTGGCATGCACGCGTAGGCATGAATGAAAATACCGGATGTGTCTCCAGAGTTCGGCACGGAAGATCTTGGTGATTCTTCTAGTATGTCACACGAACGCTTAGGCTAGGGAGCCAGCTAATGTTACCGAGTTTCTGTGGTCTTTCGGCCTGCCATCTTTGTGTGCCTGGAAAAAAGCAAAAGAGGATTCCCAAGATGTTCATAAGAAGAAAAAAGTGTTGTGTTTAGCGGAATGTGGTGTCCCAGATAAAGTTCGAAGGGTTTTGAGCTGCGGGCCTAAATATTGTAATGAGGCTAACTAGACACTGCTCGGACTCTTTACCATGGTTCAGAAAGTTGGGCAATGTGCAGAGGCCGAAGAGAAAGCTAGATGTATTTCCGAAGGTGTGGACTGCCTGTCAAGTAGAAAGCAGTGTTCACTTCGGGCAACGCTAGCGGTGAGCAAAACAATTCATTATCTCAGGACGAACAATCTCTCTTTGCTGACCGCTGATAAGGAGGGTGGTTTCGTCGTGTTGCCCAAAACGATGTATCATGAAAAGGCGAAGCAGGCTATTGAAAAGAATTTTGTTTCCTTGGAAACAACTGGCAGGAAAGTAAAAACAGAGGCATTACAGCTGTGTGAACAGATCAGTTTGACAGGACTACACAAGTCTGTAAAAGCTGCGAATATGCCGGGGCTGAACGTACTTTTTCTGCAAAAACCCACACAGAAGGCGCGCACCTTAAAGCAATTGTGTCCGAGAAAGAAGCCTGGCAAGGTCTGGTATCAAAATACCTACAAAAGCATCTTAGCCAACTAGACGTAGACGATCGTTCTCGTGAGATCAACTCAAAGGATGTGATTGAATTTTTGGGTGAGCAAGATGGTGTTTCAAGAGCCAATTTTGCTTTTCACTTGATATTGAGGAGCTCTTCTATTTCATTCCCTAAAGACGTTATTCCTTTCTATTCCATTCCCTAAAAGTTGTTAGACGCACGAAAAGATCGGATTGAAAGCTGGGGGGCTGTCCAGTTCCAAAATAGTAGCGGGGTTTTCGTAAATGACTTTGTAGCATTAGTTGAGTGCTACCTCTCTTCCACCTACATTTGTTTAGCCAGCCGCATGTGATGGCAAAGCTTCTGCATACAGCCACACGAACCAAGTCCACGGAGGAAGTCCTGCAGAGCCTGGTGGAGAAGTACCTCCCTGTTGGTCCCCGGCAAGGGACATCGGTCGCCTACGCAGACTACCTTGGGCCACCCAACTCCGAGCTGGATGCAGACATCAGCACGGAAGAGGTTAGGAGGGCGCTGCATGAGCTTAATAGCAAGTCTGCTCCTGGTCCCGACGGCATCACAAATAGGACCCTCCGTAACCTGGACGATCACTCGATAGAATACCTGACAGAAGTCATCAACGAGACATGGAAGGAAGGCAGGGTCCCGGAAGCATGGAAGCGGGCCCTTACAGTACTGATCCCCAAACCTGGCAAATCATCAAGCCTGGACAACTTACGACCAATATCGCTCACGTCCTGCGTTGGCAAGGTCGCGGAACGTGTCATACTCAACAGGCTCACGAGGTTCATCGAACACAAGGAATTCTACCCCCACACGATGATTGGCTTCAGGGCAGGTCTGTCCACGCAGGACGCCATGAAGCTCATCAAGAGTCAGATAATCGACAATGACACGCAGGACACTCGGGCCATCCTTGGATTAGATTTGGAGAAGGCTTTCGATAAGATAGCCCATCAATTTATACTGCAATCAAAATCCGAGCTTGGTCTGGCCGTAAGATTCCATCATTACGTTAGGTCAGTTTTGCACCGAAGAAGAGCGACTCTCCGCGCAGGAGACATGATCGCGGAAGAGGTGGAGCTTGGAACAAGGGGCACTCCACAGAGCTCGGTGATCTCGCCCACTTTGTTTTACCTGACCGTGATCGGCCTTTCCAGAACACTCTCACAAGTCGAGGGCATCAGGCATACCATCTATGCGGATGACATTACCATTTGGTGTGTTGGAGAAAGTGATGGACAGGTTGAGAGTGCGTTACAGGAGGCCGTCGAGGTCACGGAGGGCTCTCTTCGACCCACGGGATTAAACTGTTCGGCTAAGAAGTCAGAGCTTTTACAATACCGCCCATTAAGAAGAGGTCGTAAGCCCATCGGCTGGAGACCACTGTCTGACAGCACCCTTTGTCTTCGCACGGGCAAGGGAGACAAGATTCCTAGGGTCGACGCAATAAGAATACTCGGCATGGTAGTCGAATCTACTGGCTCTAACGCGCAAGCGATAATCAAGCTCACGACCAAGACGGACAACGCAGTACGTCTCATCCGAAGGGTGGCTAACCGTCATCATGGCCTTAAAGAAGACAATCTGTTACGGTTGATTAACGCCTTTGTCCTTTGCCACTTTGCCTAAGTGGCGGCTATGCACAGATGGCAAAGAGCAGAGAGGAACAAACTCAACACGTTGCTCAGGAAAATAACTAAGCGAGCCCTGGGTATGCCGATCTTCACCAACACCAATCGCCGGATCTCCGGTTCGTACAGATGCACAGTTCGTGAGTCGCTGTTTGGAATCCACCACTACTGCAGAAAAGGAGCACCCCTTCCGATACGCGGCCGCGTCAACAAAGCAGGCTCTACGCCCCTCTGTCTCTACGCACACCTTCAGCTAGGTGCGCATAACACTCTGGAGGAGATTGCAGAGGCTCAGGAAAGAGCGCAACTTGCCAGACTCTCCACGACCGCCGCCGGTAGGAGGATATTACAAGAACTCGGCTACCCACCATCTGCAGAAGCACCAAGAAAATGCCAGTTACCCCGGGACATACGAGATTCGATCTCCGTATCGCCGATACCAATAAATGTACACCCTGAATATAACAAGGGTAGAAGGAAAGCAAGAGCTTCAGCCATACTCAAACAGATCCAGACAGAGGGGCGTAGAGCCTGCTTTGTTGACGCGGCCGCGTATCGGAAGGGGTGCTCCTTTTCTGCAGTAGTGGTGGATTCCAAACAGCGACTCACGAACTGTGCATCTGTACGAACCGGAGATCCGGCGATAGCCGAGCAGGTGGCCATTGCCTTGGCAATGCTTGATGACAGCAGCGACGTCATCTACAGTGACTCACGGTCGGCCATTAGGGCATTTCAGTGTGGAGTGATCTCAGAACAGCCTTTTCGGCTGCTTCGTAAGGCAGGTCCGGGTAGAATCAAGTATCACTTGCTTACTTGGTTCCCAGCCCACGTTGGGCACTTGGCGGGTGTCCCCACGAACCTCAATGAGACGGCCCACGCTGCCGCGCGCGCACTGAGTGACCGCGCTGGCGCTGTAACGGCCGAAGAGAGAGTTACGCATGGTAGGGACGCGCCTGCCACTTATAATGAACTTCTTAAACACTTCTATCTCTCGCGGCGACAATACCCTCCTCCTCACCCCAAGCTCACTAGGCCTCAGGCACTGACATTCAGACTGTTGCAGACAGAAACCTATCCCAACCTGTTCACGTTACATGCGATATATTCGGAGATTTACACTGACGACGCGTGCCCTGCTTGCGGGGATAGATCAACACTTTCGCACATGCTCTGGGGATGTATCTCTATAGCAAGCCCTGACCTCAGCTCAGCTAGGTGGGAGGCGGCCCTCCGCAACCCACTCCTGGCTGAGCAACGTTGGGCTGTTCAGCAGGCCCACGATGCGGCTGGCAGGCTAGGCCTGTCGGTCCCGACGTGGGAGCGGCCCGCGACGTGCTAATACGCGTTCTGCAGGACTGTAAAATAAAAGTTACTCAATCAATCAATCAATCACTCAACAAGCTGTTCGTGCAAAAAGATGGTATTTGCATAGGCTCTTGCATAGCTCCAATACTTTGCGAATTATTTTTAGGCCAATTTGACAAGCGAGTCGCAGCGGGCATGAAAGGAGAAAAACGTGTTGTGAGGTGTTTTAGATATGTCGATGATTATATTGTCTTCATGAATGTTGACAACGAGAGCGACAAACCACAGGTTGTAAAAAGTGTTTTAGATATTTTCGGTGATTGTTCTCGCAAACTAAGGTTCACGCATGAAGTGCCGTTGAACAGGTGTCTCCAATTCCTCGAGCTGTGTTTGTACTTTGGAACGGGGCACATCTGCTGGTCGTACCAGCCACGCACAAAAAAGAAAATTTTAGCATATTGATCGGCTCACTCAAAATTGGTCAAGCGGGGCATTGCAAAAATTTGCCTGCGTGGTGCTCTCGAAAAGTCTTGCCACCATAAAATTGAGGTTAGTTTGCAGATGCAAGTGCTCCGGTTGCAGAACGCCGGTTTTTCGAAAGCTATCGTGACGGCTGTGGCGGAATGCCTCCTGAAGGAAATCAGGGCAGGTGGACGCCCTGGCGTGGCAGCGGAAAAAGGCTGCAAGAAGCTCAAGCGTACAACTATGCCGTACGTGCACCAGCTATCGCACCGGCTGAGAAAAGTTGGAGAGAAGTGCGGCGCGGACGTGATGTTCACTGCCCCCGAAAAGCTGGTGCGCATGTGCAAAGCGGTAAACGAAAATAAAAAAAAAACGTCTGCGCGCCATAAAACACGAATGCAAGTTTGTACCCTGCATCGTTGGGGTCGTATAGCGCACACCTCTCTCCTGCGGTAGATGCTGCGTGGGGCAGTCTGGCCGCTGCCTAAACGAACGGCTACGAGAGAACAGAACGCTGGTAGATTCAATAGCGGGGGGCGGCCATTTGGCCAAGCATTGTAAGCAGTGCGGGTGCGTGCCGGCGTTTGATAACACGTGCGTGCTTGGTAGGGGAGGCACAAGGTGGGGCCGCGAGATTTGCGAGGCATATCACATTGACAGGGAAGGTGATAACTGTGTCAGCACGACATCACTTGTCTTGTTCAGAAAAGAAAAAAATGTACTTGCAGGATAGTTCGCCACATTTTGATTAGATTGTGCTGGTACTGTGTTAACCCTGTGTGCGCACGTACCACTGAAATGCATATATGTACCTTCTCTCGCAGTAAAACCTCTGTTGATGTTTAGCGCTCGTCCTGTCGCTTCCATCTGTGTCCCTGTTGCGCTAGTCTTTTGATTAATGAAGTCGCACCAACGAGCCCAGCTTTCTGCCTTGATCTCCAGCCGTACGCTGTCTGTAGTAGGGTCGTCGTAATGGTCTGTTTTAACGTCTAGCTAGACGATGGCACGTTGTCTCTGCAGGAGTCATTGTGACGTCTTCTGGGCGTTGAAGCCTTGGGCAGTCGCACTCGTACCCCGTAATAAAGATGTTGACCTCAACGGCGGTTGTGCATACTGACAAGAATGATTGGCGAAGAATCGGGCGAGGGAGGCGAAAGTAAACGTAAATCCTCAGGAGGCATTGGCCAAAGCTGTGTCTATACCTGCATCGACATCTTCGTCACCGATGTACTGATACAGGAAAAACGCTCGTTGGATTGCTTTTTTTTTTCTTGTGCTAATTCACTGTTATTTTTAGGCCGTAAAGACTACTTCTGATCCTACCCCTTTCTACGAAAGCTGGCTGTTCAATAGCGCATTTATAGCGGGTACGGGAACTATGTGGCTACACGAGGCGACGTCGAGTGCACCTCCACGCTGCGAATGGTTTTATTTCATGTCATTCAGGGGTCGCTCGGTTTGAGCTTGAGAATTAAGGGTTTTTTTTTGTTCTATTCTATCTTTTGGTGAATGAGTGGCTTATGCAGGCTTCTAGTGCATTTATCCGACTTAAATTGGATTCCTGGTTTGATGGAGAATTCCCCATCTAAAACCGCGTACGTCTGCACTGATAGGGCCCGAAGCGCAAAAGATACTCTGTGGCACTCCTCCCTCAAGGCAACGCCGCGTCCAGATGATCTGGGTCCCTGGTTACTCAGGTCTGGTTGGAAACGAAGCCGCCTATGATACCGCCCGAGCTCTCGCAGACCGGGCGCATCATCCTTCTCCTGAGTCTTTCGGTCGCGACCAGCCCTCTGCTCTGCATCGCGGTCACACGCGGGACCGAATGGTCACGTTCAGAGAAATTCACCTCCGCTACTGCAGAGAGCGGTTACGCTACCCCCCAGCCCACAAAACACTGAATAAATATCAATCCACCACTTGGCGACTCCTCCAGACACGAACTTTCTTGAACGCCGTGGTTCACAACCACATTTACCCCGAAGCGTACTCCCCACTTTGCAAAGCGAACGAAGCCCGCGCTCATTTTGATCGCATTTTCTGGCAGTGCCCCAAAGCCTCATCCACCACGACCTACCGCACTAACACACGCATCATAACTACGGCCGAGCAGTGGGAGACCTTGCTGCTCAGCTTGGACCCAGAGGAGCCGCTCTGGGCCGTCCGGATGGCCGAAGACGCCGCCAGAAAGCAAAGACTGGCCGCCGTCTGAGAAAGGGGGGTACTGGGGGTTAGTACCCGACACCCGCTACCCCTGAACCCTATCAAGGACATAATAAAGTTATATCTCTCTCTGGGCGAGAATGCGCTTGATGCTTGAAATACGAAATGAAAACACATCTACTAAGCAAATACTGGCTTCGGTAGATGCCGCTATAGCAGAGGCAGACCAATGAGTAATGACAAGTTGTTACGGCAAATGCATTCTAAGATATTCACATGCAGGTTACATTTAAGCTATTCCTCATGGCTTGGGTGCACATACGCAAAGCGTGCCCATGAGGCAGGTATTGCTCCCGTCAACGAAGCCCGTGCCACTGGCAAAGCGGCAAAGATTCACTGCGAAGCGGCAAAACCTTATGCTACAGTGCTCCTGCCACAGGAACATGGACCAGCCACTGATGACGAAAAAACTGCCGCTTCGCCATTGGGGACTATGTATGGGCCGCTATAATCCCGTTTGGAGGGAAGTGTAAGTAGCACTTACACGGGGTGAGCAAAGCGGGCCGTGCTCCGTTGTACCTAGGCAAGGGCAAACTAGAAGCAAAAGTCCTCAGCAAGAAGTCCCCAGATTTCGCAAGTCTCCAGCAAAAGTCCCCAGATGTCTCTCTCGAAACTTACGTATGCGCGCGACTTTCGGGCAAATACAAGAGAGCTCTGGTGTAGTGAAGGGCATCATTTTGATTGCCTGGGATTATATGCTCGTGCAGCTCACGCTCGATGCACGAGTGCTTTTGCATTGCACCCTCATTGAAATTGGACCCCCATGGCGTGGAAGGGAACCGGCCACCTCGCGTTTAACAGGAAAAAGGAAAACGTCACAGCCAGCGAACCATTCACATTGAGAACACCCGTGTACTTAAATTTAGCTGCACGTTAAAGAGCCCCAGGTGGTCCAAATTTCCGGTGTCCCCCACTACAGCGTGCCTCATGATTAGAAAGTGGTTTCGGCACGTGAAACCCCATATTTTTTTTTTAACGACGCGAAGACCATGACAAGTAGACGACGAGAGCGGCGACACGCATGCATTGCCTACTGGTGATATTGGTTGTTGATATCGAAAAGTGTTTTCTCGCTTCAGGCAAAATTTACTCGAATAAACATTTCTATATCCCAAGCTAAGCGGTCGGTGCGTATATCGAGCTATCTGACATATGTTTGTCTGGAGGGCTTTAATGCTTAGATTTGACAAAAGTGTTCCTTCCGATATTCAGGCCAATTTCGGAGGTATTTTTCTGGAAAGAAACTTATTCCTTAATAATTTAAAATTATGTTTAGCACACACTATAGCAAGAGGCAAAAATGGAGAAAGATTATGGCAGCTGAAAGAATAAGGCAGTTTATGAGAAAACATTCTGAAAACGCAACTTTCATTACTTTTTTACTGAGCCAAATAAACACGGACAATTGTAAAACGCATTCAATTATGACGTCATATGATATAATGATGCCAATACAATGCTCTAAAATAAAATTTGTTATTGGACTTAGTATCAGACCAGAATAAAAAATTTAGCTCCAACCAACTTTTGCTTCTTAGCGTAAATTTCAAAGGCTCTTTATTCGACGAAAATACTTTGGTGACATCTTATTCACGCAATAGCCATCCAGCCCACTTCGCTTTTTTTTTTTTCAAGAAGATCAGTGGTGGTTGTTTTGTGGGTTTGAGACGCTTCGTGTGGAATGACCCCTATCTGTGCTTGCGCCGCGCTTCGATGCGTACGATCTGTTCTACACCATCTGCGCCTGCGTGATGCCCACAGACGCGAGCTTTCGCGCGCTGACACGCGTACGTGTGGTTTGACCTAAATGGCCCATCTGTTATCTGCCCTGCGCACAACATGGTTTGCCCTGTTTCATTTTTTTTCTCTTTATGTCGAATGCAATATCGGCTTTCCCCGTTTCCTCTCCGATCCCCCCGACATCGCTCTCTTCTCCTCTCTTAACGTATTTCATACAAACGACAGCCATATTGATATACTAGTGTGAACGGCCTCATTTATTTTACGCAACTGGAGTGCACCGCGTCGTAGCACTTGTTAAAAAAATTTAAACCGTACCGCATGCATTCTTGTTAACCGGATCATCTGCAAATGCCAAATTCGTGCTAGCTTGCCTTTTCATATTTCATTATTCGTGCTGATTGTTGGTTATAATACCATGTGCGGTGGCTTGCATTGCTCGTAACGCTGAAAGGGACCCCCTGCACGGTGCTCCCCAGCGTCACCGAGGAAGAGATTCCCAAGCTCTTCCCGACAGGCATCAATGTGCCTTCTGGAAAGAACTACCTCCGCTCCACCATGGAGTGAACACGCAAGAAGCGGCTGCGCATACAAGAATTGCCTGCCTCTTCCCTAGTCTCTCTCCCTCTATCCCTCTGTCGCTTAACGATTTCAGCGATAACACCATAAAGAGCCTGGATGACAGCCGTTTTTATCAATAGCCACCTGGAGTGTGGTGCTATTATTCATGTGAATCTCAGGGAGGGAGGGGGAGGAGGTATTGCTACTACAGGAGGTGACTGTCAGCTCGTTTTGCCAGTTGCAGTCAAATTAAACTTCAATTGTTAAACGTAATAACTTTTAGATTGCGCAAGGCACTTTTACTCCCCGTCTGGGCTCAACTGTGTCGTGAATGTACTTCAGGAAGTGACAAGTTAACGCTGGATGCGAGGTATATGGTTAACAAGACTGATGCTACTAGACCGTGCTTTTAGGATCGTCAAAGAAGGAAATTCAGCCGGTTGGTCTGCATTTACGAACTATTCAATCGTTTACGAAGCTATCCATTCGTAATAACTGCATGTTATTAACCGGCCGGTTCGCCAATATTTAGAGGCGTGCGATTGTGCGAAATTTTCGAATAACAAATCGAATAGTGCCCTATGTATTTAGTCTTCGAATGGAATAGTGACTATTCGTAAATGCGAATACTTTTCAAGTATTTCAGAACTTCAACTTCGCCGAAAATAAGCATAAATTTGATGCAAAAGAACGGTGCATTTCCATTCCCGCGGGTACATGTATGGACTTAGAACACGGAAGCTTGCGTAGAGCAGCAGGCTAGGTCACTTAGGCAGCCATTTACAGGCTGTACAGCCAACATTCGCACTCTCTGAAGAGCCCTTTGCATGCGAAGAAACTACTTGTTTATTGAAAACACAAAAGGAGCATTAGGAGTGAACAACGCATAACAAGTTTCTGCCATTACATAGTACATTGTTAAATTTAAAAACACTCGAATATGAGCATCGTTTCATATTCATTGTGATAACGGCTGTTCATTGTTCAAAAACTATACGAAAGTATTCGACGTTCGATTTGATTCGCTTATGCCACTGTTCGACTCGTATTCGGTGCCAAAAATCACTATTCGCCCACCTCAACTAATATTTGCATGATATCGCAGTTGAATCATGCCATTTCTCTTTGGAATTTCTATCGTACAAACTGATTAGTCAAAGCAACTGCGCCTTGGTTTATTGTTGCAAAATACGTGAACCTGGAATGATAGCACTTAGGATAGGAAGCTGTTGCCGATGCATACAATTTGTGTAACATTTCACTTCTTCTTAGCCACTTGCTTCTGTAAAAGCTCTTTACGAGCTGCTTCGAACTTCCCGTAAGTACATGTAACCTATTTTTAATCACATACTTCTCTTCGGCTTGCTTCTTATCGAACTCGATGTCTTCCTCGGTTTCAACTACGATATTTTTTAGCCTTCAGAGGCTTCTTCTTACCACCCTATAATTCTGTATGTTTAAAATTTTGATGTTCGATACAGCATAGTAGTGATAACATAAACACTTCTAGGAACGCAACGTACTCAAAGCTTGCCCGAACTCTTTGTTTGAAATTCATGTTATAGTGACTGAACAGTGTTCTGTAAGACATAAATAATTAAGTACTTCATTCCGATGCTATCATTTATTGGTTTCGCTATGTGTTTACTCAGGAGGCTCACCCCATTTTATGCAATCCTCCCTTTCGTACTCATATAAATTATATATAGGAGTTTTACAGATTGCAAACAAAATAAACATGCAGTGTCTGTACTTGTACGGTGATTCAAGTGTCGTATTGACAACCCACAATGCGCAGCGAGGTCGTTCTGGAAGAAAAAAAAAGTGATTAGGACAGTTACGAGAGTTCACCAATAAGGCGGAAACATCGCTCCAAGGTGCGCAACGTTTGCTCATGCGGCATCGAATTCATTCTCGGATAGGAATGAATGCTTAGATTTTCACAACTGTATTGCAACGGGTTAGTGATAGTTAGGGTTAGTACTTGCCAAAAAATAAGAGCAGTGCCGCTTGACGGGCGAAGCATTCATTGCGATTGCAAATTAGTAGACAAGTATACGTCGTAAGGTTAGTCGTTTCATCAGCTGCATAAACTGATGTAAACACTCCCTGATTACGTAAATGAACAATCGCGTTGTAACGCGTGCACAGGGAAAAATGAACAAATCTCACTCGATGATCGCGGACACTCGCTGTCAGAAAGCTTGCGTGATGAAGAGTGGCAGCACCGGTGAAGGAATTTCCCTTCATACTACCTCTCGCTTCAACGCGAACTGGGCGCACGAGAACGCAGCGCACACGAAGCCATCAGCTATGTCAGGTTGGCTAGCCTTCGAACCCAGCGCAAATTGCCTGCAATAGAGGACGAGAGCGGCAGTGCCGCAGCTGGAGTAGAAAAGGAGATCACCACTGACGTGCCTTTCTGCTCCCCCCCTTCCTAGCACGCTCACACTTCCCCACATCCTCTTTGAGCGCTTGAGAAGACGGCACGCACCCTCCCGGCCATCCTAGCTCCCTTACGAGCGCGACTATGCACCGCCGAATCTAGGCACCCTCCTTCTTGGCTCACCTCGGAAGTTTTCGCTCGTACCTATAGCATACGGCGTGTGCCCACCATGTTACCGCACTTGGACTTCTTGCGGAATATCACAGCGACGACGATGGTGGAACTTCGCCGAGAGGTGCCATTTCTTGCTATGGCAATAATAACTAACCGGCAGAATGGAACTGTTCATTTTGTGAATCTGTGCTGTGAAGCAAAGCAACACATGTGTAACAATAGGGCTAAGCATGTTCGGCGGTCATGGAATTGAATATTGCTCAGGTCTGGCTGCTCTAATCATGTTATGCCATCACTGTTCAGGAGAGAGAGGGTTATTTTCTGGACGAAAAAAAAGATTTTCTGGACGAAAAAAAAAAGCGCGACTATGCACCGCCGAATCTAGGCACCCTCCTTCATGGCTCACCTCGGAAGTTTTCGCTCGCACCTACAGCATACGGCGTGTGCCCACCATGTTACCGCACTTGGAGTTCATGCGGAATATCACAGCGACGACGATGGTGGAAGTTCGCCTAGAGTTGCCATTTCTTGCTATGGCAATAATAACTAACCGGCAGAATGGAACTGTTCATTTTGTGAATTTGTGCTGTGAACCAAAGCAACACATGTGTAACAATAGGGCTAAGCAAAAAAAAAAATAAAGTCACCCGCCGTGGTTGCTCAGTGGCTATGGTGTTGGGCTGCTGAGCACGAGGTCGCGGGATCGAATCCCGGCCACGGCGGCCGCATTTCGATGGGGGCGAAATGCGAAAGCACCCGTGTGCTTAGATTTAGGTACACGTTAAAGAACCCCAGGTGGTCAAAATTTCCGGAGTCCTCCACTACGGCGTGCCTCATAATCAGAAAGTGGTTTTGGCACGTAAAACCCCAAATAATATTATTATTAAAAATAAAGTTGTAGAGCGCCTTGAAAAACGTCACATTAAACAATTCCTAACTCTATTATTAAGTATTAGTGGTTTTCTCGCTTACTGCAGATGCCGGCGAAATACAAAAAACTACCACGTGACATGTCCGCTTGCACGTCATGATTGCAGCGCTCCAAAATGTTTGCAGTGCAAACGAACATCAAGCAGGGTGGGGTGCCGCTTAAAAGGTGACAGGGCAGTGACTCAGACGTTGGCTGTGCTATTTACGCCACCGACGTGCTTCCGTCGCGGCGGTTCGTGGCAGCGACAAGCAGGCGCAGCGGTAGCACACCCGGCTAAACGCTGCGTTCTTTTGTACGCGGAGCGTTTGGGAGAGCTGCAATCAGGGCGCGCAAGCGGACGTGCGGGGTGGTATTTTTTTTTCTTTTTCTTGTATTTCGCGGGCATATGCAGTAAGTGGGAAAACATTATTACATAGAAAGCTGGAAACTGTCTAATCGGACGTTTTGCAAAGCGCTCTACAACTGATTTTACGCCTAACTTTGTTGCTTCCGGAGTTGGTTAATTAATCTTAACTAATTAGGCAATTAAGCACAATGCAAAAGACTGTGTGACTTAGTCCATGCAATAGTCAGCAACATACATTTGGTCGCGTCATCTTATAGCACATCGGCATATTTTTTAAACTCTGGCTAAAGTTAATTGGGACACCCCGTATAGATCCGCCATCGTGCTACATATGAGAACAGTCAGTGGGGCTCGCGTATTTCATAGGCCCTTAGCTTATCGCTACCGTCGCGACTACCTCGGTGTGACATCTCAAGAAAATTATCTTCGTAGAAGTAGCAACATGCTTCGAGCCTATAGTGGCTGCAGACGATAGGGTGAAGCCAAGAAGCGCTTGGCCAAGGTGTTTCCCTGATAATAAACGCCCAGCGACTCATATCGCGCCGCAGGCAGAAAGTCGATGTAAGCTCCGCCTTTCGACTGAAGTGTTCACTGCTCTTGAATAATAACAGTAAGCGATGTGACTGTGATTTTATTGACATAATACGAGCGATACAAAGCCAAATAAGTCACGTTAAATTGGAACGTGGGTCCTGAACTCTTGACTGCACCGTGCCTGGATTTCTTTTACTGAGGTTGAATTTTGCATGCAAGCGTTCTCAGTGTTGACTTAGTCGTACTGGCATTAAAGGGACCCTTTATTCTAGAAATTACAGAGGAACACTGAAGCGCAGTAACTTTCGAAACACGGCGCTGTCTTCACTCATGGGATTCAAGAATTTAAGGTTTTTGTTTTTTCGGAGGGAAGGGGGGAGGGAGAGGTTCCGCCAGTGTTTTGACTTACCGACCTGAGCTATCGCTGTCTGCATCTGTGTAGCGAGGAATAGCTACGACTCCAGGGTTGTCACGGTGGCCTTGGGAGGTGTTCATTATGGGCCACTGCCAACTGCCAAATTGTCCTTATGTGCACAACGATGGTGGCGCTGCAAACGGGACTCCAGGGTCGTCAACTGGAGGACTCACCTTCGTGATCTTCTACGCTCTAGCTTGAATACTTGCATGCAGTTTCATTCGTTTTCTTGCGCTCGCAGTGCATGTTTGCGTACCATGACATCCTCCAATTTGTGCCTTCATTTCTTCAATCGGTATTGTTGCAGATTTAAGTTTTATTAAGCTAAAGAAGGCTATATCTTTAATGTAGCCCCCACCGTCACGGTGAGGGACACGGTCTGGCGGTTCATACGGAAAACATCAGGGAGAGTAAGTAGACTGGAGTGTAGGCAGGTTTAAAACTCTACAGGACAATTTTACGGCTCATTCGTAAAATTCCCGCCGACAAGCGGTAGCGTAGCCAAAGGCAAAATTATTCCGCTCATAATTCCATTAATTCAGTGGTTCATAGTAAAATCATTTGTTGTCTATTAAAAATTCACGATTTCATTAACAAGCAGTTACTTTCGAACTGTAGCTGCACCACACGTTGTCATAATTTCGTCAAGCATGCTGCTCGATATTCTTGCAAGTGAATCTCACTATCATGTTTTTTTTTCAATATGAAAATTTAATCTTCGTTTAGGTGTGCCCTTTTAAGAAACATAATTTTGTCAGAGCAAGCAGAAGAATATTGTATTGATAAGAGCCTACCAAATAAACGCCGAAAAACTGGTTTTAAGGTTCCTTATGGTGCGAAAAACGTCTTATTCCGCCGCATCTGCCGTCCCACTTCTTTTCTTTTTCGACTGTATTGCGCTTCAGCTACTTATAATCGAGTACCGGCAAACGCAAACGGCTTCATTTTATCTTGTCCGGCCACGGCGGCCGCATTTCGATGGGGGCGAAATGCGAAAACACCCGTGTGCTTAGATTTAGGTGCACGTTAGAGAACCCCAGGTGGTCAAAATTTCCGGAGTCCTCCACTACGGCGTGCCACATAATCAGAAAGTGGTTTTGGCACGTAAAACCCCAAATATTATTATTATTATTTATCTTGTCATTTTGAAAAAAACATATGACGCACTTACAGAATATTTTGAAGGCAATGCGCAAAGTGTTTGGCTGAGATTGTCAGCTGTTTCCATAACGCGTACACAATAATACTTATTCGCATCGTTGGCCAAATTTCGCCCGCGAACTGTGCTTGCTGTGATGCTGAGGCAACTAACGTGGTGTGGCCCAGGCGAATCACGGTAGAACCAATCCAATACAATTTTCATCTGCACTTGAGCGCTACGGCTCACGCATGACTGTATAGCTTTGTTTGCCTTGCCAACTAATTTTGTCTGTGCTTCTACCAGAATACTGAAGTATTATTGCGCAACAGAAAAGACACGGACGTAAGAGAAGAAGAACACGCACCAAGCTCAAACTTTCAGCTAAATTTATTATGCCAATGAACTGGTTTATATATGTGAAGCAGTATAGACTGCGCAAGCGCTTACGTGCGCTTTTCGTAAGCGCACGCGCAGTCTACACTGCTTCATATATTCCTGCGCGCCACCGTTGGTGCGGCGCGCAGCTATCCCGCAGCAATTTCTTCCTTTATCTAGCTCAAGCCTCCACGACTGGTCGGTTGTTAGTAGCACGAACTCGAACTGACGACCAGCATAATCAAATTAGACCGTTGCTCGCCGGTCCTTCCTCGTGAGCAATACGTTCTTGCTACCTCGGTGTACTCGAGCAAATGAAAAGCACCTCAAGCTACGACGTGAGGAGTGACCGCTGCAATGTAGTACCTTGTGTCATGTGGGTATAGTTAGTTTTTGCAGAGAAAGATTGGCGTTTCCCGTTTATTTGTGCGGCAAGTGCCGAGTTTAGATTACACGAGGTGTAGCAGTCGCCTTGTAATAGTTGGGAGCATTCGGTCATCATACGATGGCCGGGTGGACGTATCGTGTATTCTTTATAGGCTGTCTTCGCATAATATGTCGGGTAGTCGCAGTCTACGGTAACGATAGTATATAGCTGGAGTGCGGCAGAGGCATAAAATACTTGTGTTAAGGTCGTTCTTGTAGTATAAACAATGTCATATAGGTTGGAAAAGGGCAGTGTGATTGAGGTGACGTATTTATGTCTGGTAGGCCCTTAATATTTCTGCCAGCATCAAAGATTCAAATACCTAATCATTTGTTTGACAATGAATCTATCTTGGGAAGCACCGATTATATATATAACAAAATAAGGCATTTAAGAAACTAGGTTTAATTAAACGCCCTTTGTATCCTGCGAACACGAAGCGTCACCATAACACATCTCTCATCAGGTCTCTGGTAAAAGATCAGTCCATAATATGGCATAGAATATCATTCCTTTACACAACCGCATTGTCATCGCTCACCCATTGTCATCGATTTCATTCGGACAGACAAACATTATCTATCGCATTGCGACGAGTGGACGATCGACTGTTGTGTGTGCAGGTGTACTTGAAGGCCACCCCCATCGCTCGTTGGCTCATAAAACTATGAAGGAACTTTTGTCTTTCTTGAGATCGACTGGCCTATCTGAGCGTCTTTGGCTCGCTGAGGCTCTCGGCGTGCGCGCGCAAGCTCACCGCGGCTTACCTCCCCCTTCACTCCCTCTCTGTATCTTATCTCTCTATTCCCTCTTTCCCATTCCCCGAGTAGGGCAGCCAACCAGACGCATTTCTGGTTAGCACCCCTCCCCTCTCTCTTTGTTTCCTCCTCCTTCCTATTACGAAAAAGCAATCGAGGCTCTGACGAGCAAGCCACAAGAGAGTAATGTATCGTTGGTCTTCCTTTATATAATGTAGTATTTACTCTTTGCGCGATGCAAATCCTTGCTTTCCTTTTGTTTACTGATAGTCTGACGTTTCTTTGTTTCAGTTCGCACAAAATTTGCAAAGAGTGAATGGACCTGTAGTCCTAGGCGAATTCGATCTCACCCTTATTTAGTTTGTGTGTTTCTGTGTCCTGCACCCCCCCCGGGTCACCTATGTAATGCTCTTTTAAGCCGTTAGGGAAGATGAATAAATAAATAGATAAATAAATACATAAATACATAAAGTCATACTTTAGTACGGGCAGCAACGCATTCAGGGCGATTGCAAATATCACGTAACTACAAGAAGTTAGGTTCATAGTTTTATTGGTCATATCAGTAACAGCAAACGTTCGCTCACTAATTATCAAGCATTGTGTACGTGTGCACAGGCTAATATGAACAAATCCCACTTTATGACCCCGAACACTCGCCGTCACAAAGAGCGCTGGCAGCAGGAAGCGTCCCTCTCCCTGCTCCCTCTCGCTTCAACGCGTCTCGAAAAGCTGAGGTAACGCGACCTCCAGAGCTAGGCGCGCGGGAACGCAGTGCGCACGAAGCCACCAGTCGTCTCGGCTCGCCCTATGTCTTTGCACTTGCCGCAGGTTACCTCCAAGATTCGACGTGTGGGTCGCGTATGCGCTCTGCTGCGCAGACAGCCATCCGCGGCCGCGATTGAGGAAGAGGCGCGCGCTCACCTGCACTACGTGGAGCACGCGCTTGCGCACGCTCTACGTGTCATCCAACAATGGGCGCGGGGGATGACGGTGAGCAACAAGCAACCATCGTTCTCGGCTGATTGCCGCACCTTTTGCTCGCACCCACAGCATACGGCGCGCGAGAACCTTGGATCGCAATTGGACTTGAGCGAACCTCACGGCGCACCGATGGCGATGGTGATGACAACGGCGAAAGCTCGAAAGAAGTGTGCATAAATTGCTACCGCAATAATAAAGCTATAAATAAATTGATGGCATCATATCCTCGGTCTCATTGAGCAGCTTCTCCTGCACCTCACGAAGCTCCTGTGCCCTCTTGGATGGTAAATACGTGAGTCCTGAATGGTGCGGCTCGCCCCTTGCTGTCGGCCAAAGAAACGCCTCGATTCGATGCCCGTTTAT
The DNA here is from genome assembly GCF_050947875.1 of Dermacentor variabilis. Taxonomy (NCBI): domain Eukaryota; kingdom Metazoa; phylum Arthropoda; class Arachnida; order Ixodida; family Ixodidae; genus Dermacentor; species Dermacentor variabilis. The sequence continues at coordinate 89,186,745 of NC_134574.1, read as the reverse complement.
GAAGTCGAGTCATGTAAATGTGTGAGACGTGCGGTTTGTGCTCGCAGTAGCTCCGCAGCTCGCCGTCTCACTGCTTGCTTTTTTGATGAGTCGCAGGTGAGCACACAAAATGATGCTTCTTTACGCGAATTCCGCAGTTCCGCGAATTTCCTCACACTCTTCTGCTCCCCACACGCGCCAGAAGTTATATACAATGTTTTACGCTTGCTCTAGCCAGTATGGAAGCGGTCGTCACATCGAACAAGTATTTTGGCACAAATCTCTTTTCTTTACCATCACCCGCCGTGGTTGCTCAGTGGCTACGGTGTTGGGCTGCTGAGCACGAGGTCGCGGGATCGAATCCCAGCCACGGCGTCCGCATTTTCATGGGGGCAAAATGCGAAAACACCCGTGTACTTAGATTTAGGTGCACGTTAAAGAGCCCCAGGTGGTCGAAATTTCCCGAGTCCTTCACTACGGCGTACTTCATAATCAGAGAGTAGTTTTGGCACGTTAATCACCATATTATTTTTCTTTACCACCAGTGCTCTACTTTCTGGAACCCTTTCCACAGTATTTTCAGTCATACACGTATATCCGATCATGTGGATGCACTTTGGGGTGACGTGGCGGTGCTATCGATTTGCAGTGCCGTGGAAAGGTAGGCACCACAGCCAGAATATAAGGTTATCCGGTGCTACTCATTATTATATATTATTATTGAGCTTTGGACAGCGTTTATTACGCGAAAAATAGGATCATTTGTAACAGAAGTATGCGAAAAACGCGGCAGGCAGTTTGCTATGTAGTAGAACTGCCTGCATTATTGGCATATTCTCGAACGCGAATCAAGCAGGCGCGCTAGATGCAACCCAGAAAGCAAAGGGGTGGCCAATGCAGCACAATTACTGGGCAAAACCGAATGATTAACGCAATTCTTGACGCCAAAGATAGTCTACAAGACGCCTATACTACACGTTGTAGCACTGAATGGTAAGCAAATATTTTGTTTCGGCAAAGGGTACGGTTTTTTCCAAGTCGTATTCATTAGACATTCAGTTTAGAGTATTGCTTTCCTTATTTAAAAGAAAAAACGGCCAATATTGGGCTTTTTCCCAGATTTTAAGAATGACTACAAATATCTGTGGGCCGTTCGTCTTATTCTGAGTTGCAATAAGTTCTGGAACGCAAATAAGCATTATCTTTAACACCTAAAATCATCGTTTAGAACACCATTGCATGATGAACATGATCACAACAACAACAACAACAACAACAACAACAACAATAATAATAATAATAATAATAATAATAGTAATAATAATGCCTTTATTTTCCATCCCAAGGATGTAGCAGGCAGAGAGAAAAAGCTAAGTTTCCACCTTGACGGGCTCTGGCCTCCCTAGTACAAATACATGACATTTAGAAAAAGTCACTGTACCACATACATGTCGCCAAACACGAACATTTTACAGGCTCTTCAGCGAATATGACCGATTTGGCGTTGAAAGATGTGTTTATGTTCGCTCCCTGATGTTTACATTGAAATTCCGAAACGTGTGTTGAAGTACTGTTCACTCGAAAGGTTGGGGAAACGTTGTGCCAGGGTTTTCGTACTGGCACGAAACGTTTTCGAACTTCGGAGACTTGAAGTATATATTACAGACCACTGCTGCAAGCAAAATGGATTGTGCAAATAATCCCACTACCAGCACATATAAGTCAGTTATTTATTTATTTAGATAGTTATTTAGTCACTACACTAACCAATTACATTTACATTTGTACAATACTGGAGACATTTTCGCTGAAACATATTTGCTAAAACAACAAGGTTGGCAAATCAGAGAGCAAGAAATTAAAACCAAGATCTAAAATTAGGTTCAGTCGCGAATTCAGTGAGCAAAACTTGCAGTCATGTTGTACGGCCACAATTTTTAAAAATTCGAACAATTCTTGGCGGTAGTCGCGAATTAGGTGAGCAAAACTTGCAGTCATGTCGTACGGCCACAATATTTAAAAATTCGAACAATTCTTGGCGGTAGTCGCGAATTAGGTGAGCAAAACTTGCAGTCATGTCGTACGGCCACAATTTTTAAAAATTCGAACAATTCTTGGCGGTAGTCGCGAATTCAGTGAGCAAAACTTGCAGTCATGTCGTACGGCCACAATTCTTAAAAATTCGAACAATTCTTGGCGGTAGTCGCGAATTAGGTGAGCAAAACTTGCAGTCATGTCGTACGGCCACAATTTTTAAAAATTCGAACAATTCTTGACGGTAGTCGCGAATTAGGTGAGCAAAACTTGCAGTCATGTCGTACGGCCACAATTTTTAAAAATTTGAACAATTCTTGGCGGTAGTCGCGAAATAGGTGAGCAAAACTTGCAGTCATGTCGTACGGCCACAATTTTTAAAAATTCGAACAATTCTTGGCGATAGTCGCGAATTCAGTGAGCAAAACTTGCAGTCATGTCGTACGGCCACAATTTTTAAAAATTCGAACAATTCTTGGCGGTAGTCGCGAATTCAGTGAGCAAAACTTGCAGTCATGTCGTACGGCCACAATTTTTAAAAATTCGAACAATTCTTGGCGGTAGTCGCGAATTAGGTGAGCAAAACTTGCAGTCATGTCGTATGGCCACAATTTTTAAATATTCGAACAATTCTTGGCGGTAGTCGCGAATTAGGTGCGCAAAACTTGCAGTCATGTCGTACGGCCACAATTTTTAAAAATTCGAACAATTCTTGGCGGTAGTCGCGAATTAGGTGAGCAAAACTTGCAGTCATGTCGTACGGCCACAATTTTTAAAAATTCGAACAATTCTTGGCGATAGTCGCGAATTCAGTGAGCAAAACTTGCAGTCATGTCGTACGGCCACAATTTTTAAAAATTCGAACAATTCTTGGCGGTAGTCGCGAATTAGGTGAGCAAAACTTGCAGTCATGTCGTACGGCCACAATTTTTAAAAATTCGTACAATTCTTGGCGGTAGTCGCGAATTAGGTGAGCAAAACTTGCAGTCATGTCGTACGGGCACAATTTTTAAAAATTCGAACAATTCTTGGCGATAGTCGCGAATTCAGTGAGCAAAACTTGCAGTCATGTCGTACGGCCACAATTTTTAAAAATTCGAACAATTCTTGGCGGTAGTCGCGAATTCAGTGAGCAAAACTTGCAGTCATGTCGTACGGCCACAATTTTTAAAAATTCGAACAATTCTTGGCGGTAAAGTGCACAGTCTTCGACGGGCGCGATATCAGCGGGAAGGCGGTTCCAGTCATCCGTTATATGTGGAATAAATTAGCGTAAAAAACTATTCACGCGGCATTATATGACGATGTTCAACGCAATATGAGCAATAAGTAGATGCTTTAAGATAAGCTCACTGCGAATTATACGGTGACGATACACTTTCTGAAAACGCGTAAGCGAAAAATGTTTCTGTGTAGTCGTAATAACGGCTTCCACAAGCTGTTTTTCAAGAAAGTTATACTTGACGCAAAATCGCAGTTGGAATAAATGAAGCATGTGGAATTAATTTGAACCATTTCAAGAGAGTCAATGAGTGTACCATGGTTAGGGTCCGAAATAGCGTAAGCGTATTCCAACTTGAACGTCCTAGTAATTTTTTTTGTGATGCAGAGGATGTGCTAAAATGTCGCGGTAAACACCTCAACATGTGATTAGCATTATTCATTTTGGAATCCATGTCACAGTTTCAGGATAAGTAATGAGTTATAACTAAACATAAAGAACGGTCGCAAATCACATGTTCTAGCTGGACATGATTAAGTGTATATGCCGAGCGCACATGCCCTGTATTCTAACAGTCATGAGCTTGTATTTTGGGGTGTTATTCCATGAGCCATTTCTTACACCTAGCGGCGATGTTATTTTAATCAGCCTGCCGAATTTTCTGGTCGATATCATTATGAATTTTGCGATACACTACACAAACATCTACATCTAGGTTAGCAGAGGACAAAACGCAATCGGGTAAGTCGTTAATGCACAGTCGTTAATGCACACTTCCGATAATTTGAGTCCGGCTAACTATAGATTTTCTGGCTTTCAGTTATTTCGACCTCACAATTGGCATTCGCCGGGTAATTAGAATTTGGCTAATCAGCTTCACCGCAACACAGTTGTCTTACGTGAAAAGGAATGCGTGATTTATAGCAGTGAAGCCTACCAAGATAGGGAAAGGGCTACTTTCACGGGGCATAGTGGGCGTTCCTTAATTATAAACGCGCACCCACGCCATCTAAGGCAAGAGTACAATCACATACACACCTAATATCTATATGCTGTTACATAGTTACTAGCGCGAGCAAAGCTAAAGGAAAACAAGGTTGTGACAGCACAGAGCGCTAGACGTCGACTGACAAAATTGTATTCTGATAACATGCAAAGAGGCCACCAGATGCTTAAATAAAGTGCAGACAAACACACAGACGAAACTGGCACAAAGGAGATAACCAAGAGCACAGCGAAGCAAATAAGCATCCACAACGCGCTATAACAAATCATTGATTACCACACCAATTGTGGTTTCTGTGCCGCCTTGATTTCATTTACGGCAGACAGCCGAAAATGAAGGTCAATTAACCAATCCATTTGTCAGAAAGGTTTCGGGACTGAGTTAAAACTTCTAGCACAAACTGATTACTGTAAATCTTGTCAAAGCAGTCTCCTCGGCTATCTATGCAGAGCTGCCATCATTCTTCTAGGCCATAAAAGCAAGCAGGGAAAGTTTCATCCGGGATGCTAATCAGCAAAGTAGACGCAGCAGTTTGTATTGCTGGCATATGTTCAAGAAGTGTACCTGTCAGGGACCAATATTACCTTAAAAATTAAAAATAAATAACATGGTCATAAGTATGGTGAATGAGGAGGATGTGCTAGAACAGCAATATGGTTTTCGGCCAGACATTCCTAGACAGATAGAACAGTGCGGGGCTTTGAGTTACCGTGCCAGAAGAAGCCCTGTTCAGGTGACAATAAATCAGGACGGCGCCACCGACTTGCTTGGCGCGAACGTTTTTGCACGTGAATGAAGAATGTTTGATCGTCAATCTAATAGCATCAACATTAATTCTGCAATGACGGTGATGACAAATGTAGGGTCATCATCATCATCATCATCATCAGCCTGGTTACGTCCACTGCAGGGCAAAGGCCTCTCCCATACTTCTCCAATTGCCCCGGTCATGTACTAATTGTGGCCATGTTGACCCTCCAAACTTCCTAATCTCATCTGCCCACCTAACTTTCTGTCGCCCCCTGCTACGCTTCCCTTCCCTCGGAATCCAGTCCGTAACCCTTAATGACCATCGGTTATCTTCCCTCATCATTACATGTCCTGCCCATGCCCATTTCTTTTTCTTGATTTCAACTAAGATGTCATTAACGCGCGTTTGTTCCCTCACCCAATCTGCTCTTTTCTTATCCCTTAATGTTACACCTATCATTCTTCTTTCCATAGCTCGTTGCGTCGTCCTCAATTTAAGTAGGACCCTTTTCGTAAGCCTCCAGGTTTCTGCCCCGTACGTGAGTACTGGTAAGACACAGCTGTTATAAACTTTTCTCTTGAGGGATAATGGCAACCTGCTGTTCATGATCTCAGAATGCCTGCCAAACGCACCCCAGCCCATTCTTATTCTTCTGATTATTTCATTCTCATGATCAGGATCAGCAGTCACTACCTGTCCTAAGTAGATGTATTCCCTTACCACTTCCAGTGCCTCACTACCTATTGTAAACTGCTGTTCCCTTCCGAGACTGTTAAACATTACTTTAGTTTTCTGCAGATTAATTTTTAGACCCACCCTTCGGCTTTGCCTCTCCAGGTCAGTGAGCATGCATTGCAGTTGGTCCCCTGAGTTAATAAGCAAGGCAATATCATCAGCGAAGCGCAAGTTACTAAGGTATTCTCCATTTACTCTTATCCCCAGTTCTTCCCAATCCAGGTCTCTGAATACCTCCTGTAAACATGCTGTGAATAGCATTGGAGAGATCGTATCTCCCTGCCTGACGCCTTTCTTTGTAGGGTCACTTCTGACTTTTTCCACAAGTAATGCGGTAATTGTTCGAGTGTTTTCATATGTCTCTGACAGTCTGTGATTGTAAAAGACGAATTCTGCACTGAGTTTTCGTTTCCCTAAATCATTTCGTAAGATTATGTGCCACACATTTTTGTACAACTTGCAATCATTTGCTGTCATGAACACAGCAACACGTTGATTTTCATGCAGTAACTGGCTGACACATGCCACAATTGCAGTGACATGTGACGTTGACGTAGCGCCGACTCTTGTTATTTTTCAGCAAGCTCTTGTTATTTCGTTTCCTAATGTCCTACCTATGTTCAAAAAAAAAGAAAAGGAAGAAAGCGTACGATGAATTCCCATAACCAAAGTTTCTGAACCGCTATTTATAACTTTCTTTTTGTACGCCTCCATTGTTTGTCATTTCTCTACTTTTCTTCCACCAATCTTCCAATCGCCTCTTACTAATCTCCATTGCGCACACGTTTACTTTCCCCCTGCTCTCGCTTAACCCAAGGGCTTCAAGGAGGTCAGAGATTTCTAAATCGACCGCTGGGCAAATATCTCCACACTCTAACATGACATGCTTCATCATCTCCCTAGCTTTACCGCAGCAAGTACTGATGAATCACTGCCCTCCAGAGTCCTTTGGTGCCATTCAAAAACATGGCTTGCAAATAATGCCCCATCATCATGTACCTGCTGAATAATGTTCCATATCTTCTTAGGCGTTTTTCGTAGCCTCACGCGGCTCTTGATATGAACTCTCTGCTTCCAATTTGTGCGCATTACGTTAGTGGTGTACCGACCAAATAAATACGCCAACAAGTCGAATCATGGGTTGCTAACCACGGATCTGCCGGCCTGTGTGTTTTCCTGGAATGGCTTCCAAGGCTATGTCTACTCCGAGCGCGTACAAAGCGATTCAACACGACCGATACCTTGAATTTGAGTATCATTAAAAAAATGATCTGTCCGGCAACTTTTCCTTAAATGGCTCAGATATGCCCAAGCAAATATAGGTGTGATGCTTTACATTAGCCAACTGCACTAATCAAATCACATAAGGCAAGTAGCTTGTTTGTCGTAGTGGACAACTTTGTCCTGTATATAACGTTTTACCGCACACTAACCAACAGGTGGCGCATTTTGTTCCTTATTGTGGTATGGGAATTTGGAAAAGAAAATAGCTTTAGGCCTATCCTCTGACCTAACTCGAAGAGAGTAACAAATAACGGAAGCCATTAAAGTGAAACGCCGTCATTTTTAGTCTTACAAACTCAACTTTTCAAGCAAGGTGAACGTGCGCTTTGCTGCGTGATTCATTTAGTGCTCCGTCAGTCCCATTGGTAGAACTAACGGGTGCGAAATAACAGGGCAATCGTTTACGACATTCGGGCGGCCGGTACGAAAGCTGGTAGGCGTAAAGACATTATTATGAAGTTACGAAAAAGATTATCACAGAATTGGGCTATTTAAGCGGCAGTACTAAAGTGTGCTGTGCGCAAAATAATTCGATGCAGCTATCCATAAAGAGTCCATGAAAGTGTACTTACTGAAACTGTAGCTTGCTGTTCTCGGAAACGCAATAACCATACAGACATTATCTGCGAAGAGAACAGGGTATTCTCCAAAAGAGTAATTCCCTAGAAAGAAGTACAATATTGTCTTGTCGTTATTGTTCGATCTGATGAACAGCAACAAGACTCCAAAGAAGTCTCAAAGGGCGGGGAAAAAAAAACATGTGTTGCAATCGCATGAAAACGTGCCTGCGATTGTTATCTGTCCCTTTGCTGTACAGTGCGCAGATTATGCGAGCGCATGGTTTTTTCAGTGCTGTTACTTTTAAAAGAGCAGCGACCAAGCTGTGTCGTCTCCCGTGTTGTACTGCCGTCAAATGGCGTCGATAGCTTTTCGACATCTGCGCCTTCTTTCACAAGGAGGTGATATTTTTTATTTCTAAGAAAGGATCTACCGGAAGCTTGCGATTAGACAGTTACATAAAGTTGACGGATAATGATATGCATTTCGGCAGCCAGCAGTCTCTTTTGTACTAGTTCCTGGCAGTATAAAGATTCGCTTGCAATATTGGAAGAGTGTAAAGGTAAAACATTGAGCCCTATGTTTATTGCTAGGCAGCAAAATAAAACTTTCTCTGTGTTATCAATGTTATCAATCATGCGTTAAATGGTTAGTTAACTGCCATAAAATATGATTGGATGCGGACAACCGTCTTTACTACCCTCGAGTTCAACGTGTCATGTCATCCTATATTTAGGGTTTTTCACCGCACTGCTTCCAAATTTACTGCCAAGTATTGTTTACGTAATGCACATATAGCAGTTAATGAGGATGCACAATGGGTGATATCGATGCAGAAATTTGACGTATACGAAGACGATGTTTGATATTTGTCGAGGTAAAATGGCGAAGAAAGGTTTAAGTAGAAAGAAGTGGGAAACATGCAAATACATTGATGGATTCTATATGTCCCATTGTGCACAGTTGCACCTACCCAGTGGCTCAATAATGGGGGGAGGCGAAAAAATAAAAAAACAATAAGATCAAGGAAGCCATCGAAATTAGATTATGCACTATGCCGTCAAGAGATTTAGAGATACCTATGAGCCCACATTATACTTGCAAGTTCTATGCCGTGTTTGATTGCTTCGAAACGCACAACATAGGGGCTCTCACTGGCACTACTTGGTTGCTCAAAATGCCATCTTTTATAAGCCCGAGCATTAGATGGCACAAACATAATTTTTAACAATAGGGTAGTGCGAACTATTGAAATCAAGTAAGCGATTATATATCATGCGCTATTCCGCTAATACTTCTGTGTCTTTATTGATCCCTCTGAGGCTACGTCACATGTACAAGTGTTATGCCATGATTCTATTGTTTGATTACGTAGAAGGGGGCTGCTCTCCCTCGCACGATTACATGCCCGCAATATATATAACGGGCGCTCTAAATTAAGCTTTATGGCTTTCTTAAAATTAGGCACGGGGAGAAATGCAAGGACCACCTCTGCAAATAAGTTATGTGGTAAGGGGACGTAATCTCAGATGATAATTATCGCTGTCAGCAGCCCAATTACTCAAATTGAATAATTAACTTTTCTTGACTGCAGTAAGTGTGTATGTTTGCATTCAAAAGTTAGAGGCAGTCCTCTTCCTACACAGTTTCACTTGGAGGAACTCTTCTAGCATGTCTGTGCTCCGAAATATCCGTCTGGAAGTTTTAATTGTCGTTCGCATGATTACTCATGCTGCACAGCGAGGATCCGGGCAAAGTTCCTCCCTGATGTCACGCGGCTGTTGCACGCGGCGTATAGTCTGACAACAGGGTGGAGGCATAGGCAAAGATGATAATTGTTTCCCTTCCCCTCTCCACTGGCGAAATCACGATACGACAGTGCGGTGTGCCGTGTCGGTGTTGCTCTTGATTTCAATAAAACTTGCAGAACTTGGAAATCGGCAGTCACTTTATTTGCGTAGCCCAGGCAAGGACCATGTCCGCTCGTCTAGTTGCCATTACACATGCGCACTGTCCTCCAGCTTCTCCGCTCGTGCCATTATCTCGGCACGGCAGTGCCCGCCACCGTTACAGGCTGCGCAGTCGCATGTTACGACAGCAGTTCCGGTTTTTCGTTTTTTTTTATTATTTCGCCAGCCAATATGGGAAGGGGGATAGTTACCATCTTTGCCAATGCCTCCGCCCCGTTGTCAGACTAAACGCCGCACCCAACAGCCGCGTTACATGAGGGAAGAGCTTTGCGCCGATCCTCTCTTGCATATGTAATCATGCGAATGGCAATTATAATTTGGAGTCGGTTATCTCGGAGCGCAGACACGCTAAAAGAATTCTTCCAACTTATACTGCGTAGAAACACGACTGCCTCTAACTGTTGAATACAACCATACGCACTTACTGCATTTAACAAAAATTAATTATTCAATTTTAGTTAATTGGGCTGCTGACAGCGATAATTACCATCTCAATTTGTGTCCCCCTAGCCACATAACTTATTTGTACAGGTGGTCTTCGCGTACCTCCCAGTGCCTAAATTAAAGAAAACCATAAATCTTAATTTTGAACACCCCGTAGATAAGTACTCTCGGGCCATCACTTTCGGCGACGAAAGAGGCTATTTATGGCGCGGCTGTTCTAAAACTATTTCTTTTCGGATTTAGACTACCAACCAACTCTTAGGTAAGTCTAGGGAATGGTCTGATAGATTTGACAAGCAATGGTACCTCTCTTTTCGTGGTCTGCGTGTCATAATTTGTGTACCTCATGCACCGAATAGTCACTCTGTGAAATCTGAGCCAACTTAGTAACTAAGCACCTTAATTTTCTTCTCCGCACGTCGTGGTTCCATAGTGGCTGTGATGTTGGGTTGCTAAGCACGACGTGGCGGGAAGGATTCGCGGTCACGGCGGCTGCATTTTGATAAAGACGAAATGCGAAAACATCCCTGGCACTTGCGTTAAACCAAGCATCTGAATATGCTTGGTTTAAACCCTCTTTCCCACCGTCGTCACATTAATTCTCTGAAACTTCTGCACTGTCTATGTTACTCTCCACATTATGCTTCCCCTAACACATATCTGACCCGTGCAAAGCCCCTAATCACGAGAAACAGCAATTACTTAAACTTATCCGTCTTTTTTGCTCGCACCAACACTTTTAAATACAGTTTTTTTCCTCTGACAATTGAACTCTGGAATGACCTGCCTGGTTTCATCCGTTCTTTACCACATAGAGAATTTGGGGATGCCATTGAATGGTACCCTTAGTCATGTTACTCACATATCCTTCTTTTGTATAGTGATTTTCTTTCTCACATATTGTATTCACCCACACCTCCAATAGCCCTGCTGGGCTGCAGTATTTGTAAGTAAATAAATAAATAAATAAATTTAGGTGCGTGTTAAAGAACTCCAGGTGGTCCAAATTATTCCGGAGTCCCTTACAACGACGTGCCTCATAATCAGATCATGGTTTTGGCAAGTAAAGCCGCATAACGTTTACCCCATCATCATCATCATCATCATCATCATCATCATCATCATCATCTGATTATATGTCCACTGCTGGATGAATGCGTCTTCCTGCGATCTCCAAGTACCCCTGTCCTGTGCCAACCAACTCCGTTTTGCGGCAGCGAATTTTCTCATTTCATCACCGCACCTAGTTTCCTGCCATTCTAGACTGCGTCTCCTTTATCTTGGCACCCATTCTGTAAATCTCATGGTCCATCGGTAATCTATCCTGCGCATTACATGGCCTGCCCTGCTTCATTTTTTTCTTTTATTGTCAATTAGAATATCGGGTATTCCCATTTGCTCTCCGATCCATACTGCTCTCTTATTGTCTCTTAAAGTTACGCCTTAAATTCTTCGTTCCATTCCTCTCTGCACTGTCCTTTACGTGTTCTCGAGCTTCTTTGCCAGCCTCGAAGTTTCCGCTCCCTATGTTAGCACCAGTAGAATGCATTCATTGCGCACCTTTTCTTTCAGTGATGGTGGTAAGCGTCCAGTCAGGTACTGACAATGTATGCGGTATGCGCACCATCCCATTTTTATTCTTGTGTAAGTTTCATTCTCATGATCAGGGTCCACTGTGATTAACCGACCTAGGTAAACGAACGCCTACACAGACTCTAGAGGCTGACAGGCGATCCTTAACTCTTGCTCCGTTGCCAGGCATTGAGCATTATCTTTCTCTTCTGCATATTATTCTTCAACCCAACTCATACAATATCTCTGTTAAAATGCTCAATCATTTGCTGTAACTCGTCGCCAGTGTTGCTGAACAGGAGAATGTCATCTGCAAATCGAAGGTATCTGAGATATTCGCCATTGATCCACACTCCTAAGCCTTTCCAGTTTAATAGCTTCAATACTTCCTCCAATCATGCAGTGAATAGCACTGGAGAGATTGTCTCTCCTTGCATTACCCCTTTTTTAGTATGATTTCATTACTCTATTTCATTACTTGTTTATTTATTAGGACTTTTCGAGGTCCACTTACAGTTGCTACACTTCCTGAAGAGGGTATTCATTGTTCGGAGCCTATATCTTTTCGTAAATTCTACCAACGTCTCCCATCTAGCGTTCCTTCAATTTATGCCGTAGTTGCCAAGTGCTTGTTCACTAGCCTGCTTTTTGCCCACTTTTGCATCGAAGTCGCCCTTGACTACAGTACACTGAGTTTGCACATTTTCCATGGCTAATTCAACACCTACATAAAACTGTTCTATTTCTTCCTCATCGTGGTGGAGCTTGGAGCGCAGGCTTGGGCTACCATTATTCTATACCACCTATTTAGCTTGATTACGTTTACTTTTAGCCTCTTATTAATGGCGCAGAATTCATCAATTTCCCGCTATGTCCTTATGGATTAGGAATCCTACCACGCATTGCTTCTTATCTGGGAGTCCTCTATGTCAGACGAGTGTGGCCGTGATTTAGCAATCTATAAGCCTCACCAGTTTTTCCCTCACTAAGGCCAATAATATCCCACAGAACGCCTGATAGTTTCTCAAAGAGTCCTGCTAAGGTAGCGTCACTCGAGAGGGTTTGTGTGTTGAACGTTGCCAAGTATAGCTTCCAGTGGCGGCCTCTCCAGGTCCAGAGATTCTCAGCACCCTCTGTTGCGTTGCAGGTCTGACCGCCGCCATGGTGAAGGGTTCCACAGCTGCTGGTGACTGAGGACCATGGGTCGATTGAAGCAGATTTGTAAAAAAAAAAAGAAAAAAATCGGCTGCTTGTGCGAGTGTTGTGAGAAATTTGCTGTTTTCTGATGGCAAAGGGTCTATTGTGTATGCAACAAGATAGCGAGATAATTGCAACACTTTCAACGCTATCCAGGCATGACTCCAGGATCCTTTAGAAGTGTTTTTGGCTCAGTTTTTTTTTTCTGTTACCATCGCAATGCTCCTCTCGTTGTTTTCCTGCGCACATGCGAGGACTTTTTGTTATAGTAGTGGCACTGTGGACAGTAAGATATATGCTGCCCCGGCAGCCTTGACTTTGTCATCTTTGCCCAGAATTCTGAAATGAAATAATCATAGGCCTTGTAGTTCAGAAAATACCCGCTGAGGAAATTGTGACGTCTTTCAGACTTCTGAGCGACTACAGTAATGTCACCTATGAAGAATGCATTGATGTAATGACTGTCATAAAAGTGGCGTTTTTCATTTCATCGAATGGTACCAAGCCACAGTTAATTAACAGGCTCTTGGGGTATCTTTAAATTGAAGAATAGGAATGCATTGGCTTAGTTTCTCGTCCATAAGGTAGCCGATTATTTGGCTATCTATGTTGCTTCGGCAACCTGCTTTCGCGACCAACAAAGTTTCAAAACAATGGCATGGCGGATTTTTTTGCAATCACTTGCTATCATTTTGCGTGTACAATGGACCCTTTGCCTTCGGATAACAGCAGATTTCTGAGAGCACCTGCACGAGCAGGCAGTTCGTTTTGATAAAGCAGGTTAAATCTTGTCGTCAACCTCCCAAGACCGTTTCTAAACGAATATTTTTCTGAACGATGTGCTTCAGCTACCTTGTTATAGTACTGCGATAACTTGAGGCTGCGCAAGTTTTACTTGCAGTTGCTATCAAAGAGTGACATTATGCCCGAAAACGATCTTGAAAATGCTGTGTTGAGGAATGTGCAGAAAGTAAGACCGTTCCTTTACGCTCAATGCTTGCTAAATTAAGCAAAAGGCAAAAAAAATTGAGACTGCACTATATACACGCCTACCTCTTCTAGCTGCACATACCCTAACCACCTTGGAGTGAAAGAGCAATGACGCGAATTGAGGTTCCAGCGCTTGTGAGCCAAAATAGTAGAAAAACGTCTAGAATTCACTTCAAAAACTTTTCCCTGGAGCAACTATGTATGATTTTTCAAATGAAGTATAGGCTATGTACAAAAAATAGAAGTGCTATCTAATATTGCACCTCTTCGATGCCAAATATTGCCAGAAATGACAAATGTTTGCATTCGCTTCAAGGAAAAGCACATTTCATTGAATTTAGCTCATTGGATCACATGCTCTGGCAGTGCCCTGTGTTACAGGATTTTAATACAGAAGAAGACTGGACGAAGGCCATCACAGACCCGAGGCAGGACGTCCAGCTCCTGGCTGTCCAGAGGGCCCGTGAACGAGCGGAGAGGCATGGCCTCTCTGTTCCGACATGGGGCTAGCCAACGGCTAGGTAGGAACCTGCAGGCCCCCGCTTAGCTCCTCAGGACCCCAATAAAGTCGTTTGCTGCTGCTGCTCCGCCATTACTCGTTATGTGCATATCGGCCAATTTTAACACCCTCTTAATCCACTCCCATACAAGAAAATTATAAGCTCTGGAAACAAAGGACGCTACACAATTACTAGAAATCCGATGATATGCTACCCGTAGAGCTATGCATTGTTCTAGATGTTGAAAATGTCACTGCATGAGTCAGACGAAACAAATCATTTTGTAGGCAACTTTGTGAAATGTCCCTGAAGTTCAAGAACGTCCCTCAAAGCGAATAGACCCAGTCTACTCGACGTTTATTCATGTTCATTATTCCAAGCCCTCAGTTTCCTGTCTCTGTCGCTATTTTTTATGCTTTTGAAGAAAACGCACAACCAGGCTTTGCCAAAGCGCTGTTCTTGCAGCTAAAATATAAGATAAATGCTTTCTTACTTGACTCCGTTATGTAAGTAGTGTTGACCTTCGTATAATCGCTAGTATTTCGTATAACATCGTATCGGAATGTGAGATTCCTGAAAGGTATTTAAAAAAGAGTAATTTCTGCACTCCGTTTTATGAATGGCTAAAGGTTCAAGCTAAGCAACTCTGCAAAAGCTGACGATATGCTGTGCAATAAAATCTTTCGTACGCACCCTGGCTTCGGCGCCGAAGTCGCATTGCTGAAATGAGAAAGAAATGAGTGAAACAAAAGCAACGCACCAAGAGGTACATCTTTTCTTTTTTGCTTTATCATTTCCATTTCCAACCTACCAAAGTTTATTTCGCGTTACAGAAAAAGCAACGCTCTATTTCCACAGTTTTCAGATTTATTGAAAATATTTTGCTTGCTCTGCCTCATAGCAATACTGGTAAGTTTGAGAATATTTAAGAGAAATTCTAGTTTTTTTCCATTGAGAAGCAATAAAAAAGTCTAATGAATACATTGCTGTGCCAAAAGAGAAAAAAAGGAAAATAAGGACTTGGGAAGGAAGAGTACGAAACGACAGATTAAGCGCTGAACAAATCAACTACGTCTACAGAAAAAGCGTCTACCATAGTGTCGTTTCCTTTCAGGAATTGAATTACATCTCTAAAGCTCTTAGTCGTGAAAGGATCATTCACTTGCAACGCTTTCAAGTTCTTTAAAGGAAACTGGCTAACTACCTGTTGCCAAGAGCCTTTCTCGCTTACGATGGCACGGAACGGAATTCCTTCCTTATGAGATTTCGCTGTGAAAAACAATGTTAAGGAAGCACCTTTACATTCACTTATTGCCTTGACTAACTTCGAAAGATGAAGTTCTGTGCAAAGGGCAATAGCTTGTTTCTTGGCTCTTGTTGCCTTCTTTTTTTTTTGACTAGGACAAAGTTCTTTTCTACAGCTTGTTGTGCCTTGTCGCTAAACACACCTCCTGAGAAGACCACGAAGCCTCCTGTCTTATCAGACTGAAGCTGGAGGGTATTTTCTTTGAAAAAAGTTACGACGGTCCTTGTAGGGTCTCTGGACTTCAAACAAAACCACCAGTGAAGACCAGGAGAGATGCCTCTTAGCAGGAGTTGATGCCCCTGGTAAAGCTCCCAACAAAGTGCGGTCCGATAAGTCCAGAGACCCTACAAGGACCGTCGTAACTTTTTTCAAAGAAAATACCCTCCAGCTTCTTCAGTCTGATAAAGAAGGATGTTTCGTGGTCTTCTCAGGAGGTGTGTTTAGCGACAAGGCACAACAAGCTGTAGAAGAGAACTTTGTCCTAGTCAAAGAAAAGGCAACAAGAGCCAAGAAACAAGCTGTCGCCCTTTCCACAGAACTTCATCTTTCGAAGTTAGTCAAGGCAATAAGTGAATGTAACGGTGCTTCCTTAACCCTGTTTTTCACAGCGAAATCTCATAAGGAAGGAATTCCGTTCCATGCCATCCTAAGCGAGAAAGGTTCTTGGCAACAGGTAGTTAGCCAGTTTCTTTTAAAGAACTTCAAAGCGTTGCAAGTGAATGATCCTTTCACGACTAAGAGCTCTAGAGATGTAATTCAATTGCTGAAAGGAAATGACTCTATCGCACACGCTTTTTCTGTAGACGTAGTTGATTTGTTCAGCGCTCAATCTGTCGTTTTGAACTCTTCCTTCTCAAGCCTTTTTTTTCCTTTTTTGGCGCAACAATGTATTCGTTAGATCCCAACCAACTAGCCCAGCAACAAGTTCTACTCAATAAAAGTCCTGGCTCCATTTGATTCAGAGTGATATATTCGATGCGCAGGGCATCTTAGTCGAGTTTCATTCTTAAAGAATACAAGAATACTGAAGTCCTTACTTCGAAACGGTGAAAGTTTTGCCGTTACCGCTACTTCCCAAAATTAAATTTTTTTTATTTTGGGCACTCTGATTAGGCAAGTCAAAATTATCATAAAACCGATGATAGCACGAAGTTACAAAGGAAACCCATACTAAGGCTTCGCAGTTACAGAAACATTCTTGGTCCACGGATTGAACGCCAGATCAACGCCTTTTTCGGGCGTTTGCTCTGGTACCTGAGCCAGGTCACCCGAGTGAGGCTGAATTATTCGACTACTTGAAGTTTGGGGAACGCTGAATATGGGAAACTGCTTTGGGGTGGAGATCCCCAAATCGAAGTACATTTCATGAAAGCAAAAAATGTCAACTACCCTCCAACAAATACGGGCACCCTCACGACGGCGTTTTCTCTCTCTCTCTCTATCTCTCATGAGAGCGTGCTACCCTCATCTACACTCACCCTCATGGAGTTCGGTGACGTGAAGTTTGGAGCAGGAAGGAATGTGAAAACTATGGTTAAGGTGGTCGACTTGGACAAAGAGGCTAATTGAGGAAGTCGTGGTTCAAGCCGCTACAGTTATCTGTGTGTTTTTCAGCAAGCGCTTTGTATTTTGTCGCAAAGTTGCCGTTGCACTAAAACGACAACTGGTGAGGTATTCTGTAAGAGTCCACCTAGTGGACTGTCCATATCGGCCACTGCTCATTGGCTAGGGCCGCTTGTCTCCTCCTCCCTCGTACAGCTGCGTCCAATCAGCAGCCGCCGAAATGGACAGTCCACTAGGTGGACTCTTACAGAATACCCCCCCTGCTCAATCTTTTCTTCTGCCAATGTCATGAGGCTGCAGAGTTAATCATCTTTCGTGGGTAGCCTCCAAAGGGAGCCTCCTCGGTTCCAGCGAGGAATTTTAGCGTTAGCTAGCACACTTTTTTTTCAAGCAACACGTCGCTACGAGGCTGATCACTAACGATGGGAGCCGTGCATCCGTTATGCCAGTGAAACACCGCAGGTCATCAAATTCACCGTCTGTAAACATGTTCCCTTGGTGGCCGCTATCGAATGTTCGACGCGTAAACGCGCTGAGAGAATATTATTGTGATCTAACTTAAATGAACCTGCGTGTTGCTGCTCAAACAAAACGACCAACCAGTTTGTAAGTATTAGCGTTGTACAATTTGAATGGATAAACGGTCCGGACTGCAGTCGATACCAATGAGCTGCTGGTTTTCGAACGCCAGTGAGGTCTTAAAGCCTTTATTGAAATAATAAAGCATAGATTTTAATAACAGAACTCTAATAAAATCAATAACCTGATTATTTTATCAGAAGTGACTTTGTAACTATGTTTCTTGTTAATTATATGTACGTTTATCCATAAAATGTATAGCCGCGTCGAGCGACCCTGACAGAAAAAATTGGAATTAAAATATACGACCTGATTACATTGGCTCTACTTACGCGCTTCAAGCTTGAACGCGCCCGCGGTTGATTTTTCACTCTCTGTGGGTGAAAACAACTTGAGCGCGTGCGGGGCCTGCGTGAATGTCCGGGGGGACTGTCTAATCATGTCCTGCATTTACCTCAATTTCTCGATTGATAAGGCTCCGTTCACGATAATATTGACGCCTTAGAGATTCTCGAGTACTAATACATCAGTTTTGCTTGTCTTACCATTTGGCTTTGGTGTCCCTTTAAGATAAGCGAACAAATACTGAGCCCCCGGATTGGCCTCTCTGAACATTCGTACTCGCGAGAGGATGCTGCGGCGCATGATCTCGATGCATCTACTGTAGTTTTCGCCCAAATTCAAGTGCTCAAAGCTTTGTCGCTTGCTACACATTATCTCGTCAATAAAGTAACTGGTTGTATTTATTGGTTACTAAAATGTAGTTGAATTACAGTGAACCTTACCGAGCAAGCAAAGTAATCGTTAACTTAAAAAATTGCCAAAAAGTCAATGTATTACACAAAATTAATTGTATTTAAATCGTTACGTAAACGTCTGCTCTGTAGTACTGTTGTGCGAAGCTTTTCCCTTCTTTGCCAGGTACACTCATGAGCATTCGCCGGGTGGAAGTGTCAAACAGGTACTTGAGCTGGTACTGAAAATGAGCGCGTATGGATTCCGGCGATTCTATTCTTGACCGAGTGCGAGTCAAGTTCAGGGACAGCGCATATGATGGTGAGCGACTGGTGGTGAGTGCTCGTGAGCACCAGTGACTGAGCTGAAGTGAGTTCGAATGAGCTAAGTGCCGGTGAATGTGAATTGAAGCGCGTCGGACCAAGCACTGACGACCATCATGTTCATCACTCTTTCCTTCGCTCGTTTGCACGAACATTTTGCGATTGGTTGGCAATGCAGAAATCCATCACAAAGACCTTCCAAACACTCCAGGCTCTAACAGACTAGGCAGAACATGCACGCAGTATATCGTTATATGCTTTACGCGGCAACTTTGTGTTGTATGTACCCCATATTCAAAGAGCCAAGGAGTATGCTGCGCCGTACTTCAACGCCAACGTCACTATATATCATGTCAATAAAAGAAAAAGTGCTGAAGAGTGCGAGCCGACGTAATGGAGCGAGGGAGGGCGCTAGTAAACATAAACTTGTAGGTGAACGAGTGCCAATGACCGTTGATGAGTGAGTACGTGTACATGACCGAAGTTTATTAGCATGCGTTAGTGTGAATGAGTGCCGGCTACAGTGGGTCGACGTGGTTGTGCATGAGTGCTGGTCAATATCTGCTTGTTTGATTGCGCCAGGCCGGTGGGTGCGAGTGAACGACGCGAGTGGGCGCACACTGTCCCCATAAGCAACCTTCAGTAAACGAGCGTCTGTTGCAGTTGTCGGTTCGAATTCGTGCAGAATTCAAAAATCTAGTCACAAGCGAACAGACTTGTCTGCGACAAAAATTACTATATATATTTAGTATCCTTGCACACTCGTGACGAAAAACACGCTTTACTCATTGATTCCTCCTCCCATGCGCCCACATCCTTCAGAAACATTTGAGTACAGTGTTTTGCGATTGCCTGACAAGTTACATATCAGGTGAGCGCTGTACTTTATAAAATGGTAAGATTCGTAGGAGAAAATTGTAGTATAGTTTTTTTTTCGCATACTTGCCTGGTTTGATGCGGTGGTATCCAGAAATGTTCTTCGCGAATGAACGATACGTTGGTGGTTTCAGTGGAGACGAACCTGGACTTCATGCATTTCCAGTTACCTCTTGGCCATAAGTGCTTTGAGACAAGCAGCAGCACAAGATCTTTATCACTTCCTAGGAGCTGGAATACCGAATGTTGGAAATGTATGCACTATATGAATATTGATGATCGAGGACAGTTTTTAAAACATATTATTTATTTATGTGTTTACTTATTTATTCATGCATTGATTTATCTATTTATAAAGTACTGCGAACAAGATGTACACGCAGGGTGAGCAGAATACACAAGATTATTTAGACAAGAAGAACAGGATGAAACAAGCTTGTGACACATTCATCACAGAAATTCTTCGGTAATAAGGTACAGGATTAAGAAAACTTAAAGTTGCTTATAAGACAACACTAATTTATAGAAGAAATAACAACATTATTTACACGGATGGTATACAGGTCACGGACAGTGGGGAATTGCTTCAGTTAGTTTATTCCAGTCAGCTTCTGTTCATCGAAAAAAAAGTACCGAAAAGTGTCAGTCCTTGCAAAAATTGGTGTTAGAGAATGAGGGTAGGGGTATCGACTGGGTCTGATTATCAAGGTGGATACATACATTGCGCTGTGTACGGCTAGCCTATGATTAAGTTTGAAAGGAACTATGGTCGACTATTCTTTCTTCGAAGTCATGATAGTTCAATGCGGTTTGTGGTTAGTAATGCAGTCGGGGAGTCAGTAGGTATACATTTATTCGAAAAAAATCGTGTTGCTGAGTTAAAATGAACTCGTCTGAAGTAAACTCGTCTGCTTAGTTGCGCCAGGTTTTGTTGAACGGTTAAAAAAGAACGGGTAATTCTAGATATTGTTATCACCTAGTTGGGTTGTGGCAAGATAGTGATGCGCAGTAGAGAGAACACCACGGATAACAGCCTTGAATTTCAAGTCAATGCGCAAACCGGAATCGTTGGAGCTGATGAAGGAGTTGCATCTGGATGTCACGGATGCGCTCTGAAAACCACAGCTGATTGACGCTATTCTTGCTCTAGAAGCTGAGGATAATGAGCTTACGGAACGCCTGGAGATCATTAAAGAGAGGGAGACTGCAAAGCCCCGCAGAGGAACGTAAAGAACAGAAAGAGCGGGAACGCGAAGAGCGATAACGTAAAGAACCCAAGGAGCGGGAAAGTGAAAAGTGGAAACTTAAAGAACAAAAAGAGTAAAACGTGAAGAACGGCAACACAAAGAACCCTACGTGACAGGATTTGTTGTTCAATACGATGCGAGCGAGTGAGGCATGGCTGTTGTACTCTGCCAATAGAGAGAGAACTACAAAGAACACCCCGTCCTTTGCGCAGTTGGGAAACTCACTAGTCGCGAACAGGCGTACAGCTCTACTGAGAAAGAATGTGCATGTCACGGAAGGGTTGTTCAAAAATTGTCTTGCTATCTTAGGGGCTCGAAGTTTGCCACGGGAACAGATTATTGTCCTCTCAAATGCTTACAGAGCCTACAAATGCTTACAAATGCTTCGACTAAAACCGATGGCTTTAGTCGAAGCCCCTAGATCGAGTATGCGCCTCAAACCTTTCATGAAACCCGTGTTTTTTTCCCTGATGTAGGATTAGAAGGGTCTTATTTTGGGGCACACGGCTGATTCATGTGTTGTAAAGCGTATAACAAGTTCATGTATGTATTTACTGCTGCTGTAAGATCTGTAAAACGGTCACTGTTGAGGGGAAATAAGCCTGGCTGAGCTCATCGAGAATTTGACTCGCGATTGTTCACTGAGTGACTGAGTCTCGGTGTAGTTCTGCTGACACGTGCTATGAGCGAGAAACTGTTACAGACCCTTCTGAGTCACCTAGACTCGGACCGAGATCGTGAGCGACGTAGGAAAACGCCCACAATGTTTCGTGCTCCAGAGAGCTGTGGGACAACCCACGACGACTACAAGCTCCCGACGTGCGTCATTCTTCTGGCCAGCGGATGTCGTCCCCTACCCATCAGGATCACCTTCGGCGACGGGGCAATCTGTTAGGGTTCACTTTGTGCGGCCATGAATGGAACAGATTCCAAATGCCTGAGACACGACGTGCCTAATCGTCCCACTCGTGGACATCAAAACACTTGTCAGTCGAGTGTGCGCGACGGGGTTGTACGCAGAATGTGCAAATCCTACTGTCATCTATACTTATTTCGCCCCCTCTATACCAAGGAGTGGTTTCTCCGCGAATTCCTCGGTGCAAGCTGACTCGGCGTGACCTACGCTCACCACCTCTACGTCAGGGAGTAGTTTCTCTCGGTATTCCACTCTGTAGGTTAACCAGTGTGCTGACAAAGACCTCTACCAGGGAGCAAGAAAGAATGAGGTTGGCCGGCTGGTGTAGCGTATAAGAAAGCCAGCGAGACATCACTTACAAGTCTTCCCTGCCTTAGCGTGCTGAACCACGCACGCCGAACGTACCTGTACTTTTTCATAGTAAGCTATTATGGGCTCACTCCAATCGCCGTTTTGGTTGGCAATGGTGTCCGCCGCCGCAGCTGCCGCCGCCGGTGTCCGGTGTCCGTAGCAGTTATGGCCGGGAGTGAGAAAAAAATACCCAGTTCTTGGCGGGATTTAGCCTGGGCCCGCTGCGTGGGAGTAAGCTACTCTACGACAAAGCCATGCCAGCGCTTGCTAGCATTCCTTCGTAAAATACTCTGTAAAGGCGTCCTAGCGTGCCAGGAGACAGGCGATGTCACATGTGCGCCGCCTACCACCGATGCGTACACATTTTGCATTGCAGTTGCGTATTATTATACCACGTAGAATGCGATGTAGCAGATGCACATGTAGCGGTGCAAGGGAGTTGCGATATTTAGGGAAGTTAGAAGAAGTAGATCTGTACAAGAATGCTAGAAAATATAGTATGCACCTGAATAAATCAGGCTGGCTTAGTACCGCGTTTTCTCTGTTGTTGCGCAACACAAACAGATAAGGAGTCAATGATTTGATAAAATTGATAAGGAATAATGAGGGGCTATGTTGGTCTGGTCGTAATGGTTAGACGTGGATTGATAAGCTGCTAAATAGCTATAAAGGCATATAATGGGCGGATATATTTTGATAAGGTTGATAAGGACCGATAAGGATTGATAATGGTCGAATCAAGTCCGATAAGGATGAAGGGCCGATAAAGTTTGGACTATGCCAGGTAAGGTTGATCAGGACAGGCAAGGATTGTGTGGATACCTCTAATGTTCATGAGGACTGATAAGGATTGACAAGGGTCGGACCGAGTCCGATAATGTTCATAATGGCGGATAATGATTCATAAGGGTCAATAAGGGTCGGATCGAGTCCGATAAGCTTTATAACAACTGATATGAGTTCATAAGGGTTTATAGATGTCGGATCAAGACCCAAAACAGATTACAAAAGAATAAAGTTTGATTTATTAAATAAAATAAAACAAAATATTTATTGTCACCATTTAATACTACAATAACGTTAAAGGGACACTAAACGCATATACTAAGTCGACGTGGAATGTTTGAATACCATTCCAACAACCTCGCAATACTTGTTTCGAGCCAAGAAAAGACTTAGTTTACGAGAGAATTGCATCTGAAGAGTCCGAACACCGTTTCCAAAATTCAGATCTCCAGCCACCTAACCGGAGGAGGGGTGACGTTGCATACACGATCGCCACCGTTTGCTGCCGTCGGTGAGTAAAATAGCGCCAGACAGACTGCGGTACCGAGCCAAGACAGAGCGACAGATCCGCCGCTGCAGTTGCTTTTTGATCAGGTGGCGTAGACCGTTCCGGTATCCCGCGACATCACATGGAAGTTGAATTCTCTGCTGCTTGCAGCTTCTGCGAGTTTCGCTAGTGAGCAAAACCAGTGCAGTAGTTTTTTAACTTCTTAAAGGGACCTGCGGGTTGCATACGCCGCTGTGAACGTCTCAGCCATGTTCTGTTGTCGTACTCGGTGGGTGGAGCTCGCAAGCGGAGCGCGGAGCCACATTCCTTTCAAACGCTCTCTTTTCAACAAAGCTGCTCTTCATTCTCTTCTGGGCACTTTATTTCGTATTAAAGTGAATTTCCATACGTGGCTGTTCTTGGTGGCTGGTAGATAACGAAAAACAGTTTGATGCAATATGCCTTGATTTCTCAAGAGCTTTTGATAGGGTTCCTCATAATGAATTAAATGAATAAATTAATTATTGAAATAATTATCAAATTGACACAGCTTGGAATAAATAAGAATATTGTGGTCAGGTGATATCTATCGGTTAGGACGCCGTACGTTAACATAAACGGCTACCAGTCCGATAATTTATTTGTAACTTAAGGCGTCCTTCGAGGGTCTGTTCTTGGACCGGTATCATTTCTCATTTATATTAACGATATTTGTTCCGACATCAGTGAAAACGCAAATGTACGACTGTTCGCCGAAGACTGCTTAATTTATCGAGAAATATGTAACCACAAGGATAAAAAAATGCTCAGCGATGCACTGACATCTGTTGAAAAAATGGTGTGAAACTTGGAAAATGCAAGTAAATAAAGAAAAAAAACTGTTTTACGTGTCACAAGCAAGGTTAAGCACCTCCTAAATTTTGATTATCAACTAAGTTCCACTGTGTTAATTACCATTAACAAATGTAAATATTTAGGAGTAACAATATCTGAAGACCTCAACTGGACTGCACATATCACAAATATTTGTTCTACCGCTGAAAAAGAAGTTATGGTTCTTACGTCGAAAATTAAAACTCACTCCAGCCTCCTTAAAGTTAACAGCGTATTTAACTATAGCAAGGTCTACACTGGAATATGCAAGCATCATATGAGGCCCCCAACAAAAAGATGAATTCGTAAAATTGAGCGGATGCAAGGAAGGGCTGCCTGGATTTACACTTTCAATGTACTCCTGTACTGATTCTGTAACAGAGATGCCGCAAGAACTAAATTTAACCCCCTTTTGGAACGCTGTCGCATAGCCAGACTGAAATTGTTGTTTTTGCTTTCTCAAAATTTATTTTACTTTGATGAAGCGCAGTACCTAATTCTGCGGCAAGTCCGGAGCCGACGAAGTGACCACTGCAAGAAACTTTCTAGTATCTCAATCTCGTGTGAACACCTATGCATACTCTTTTTTCACTAGAACCATGAGAGAGTGGAATGATTTACCGCATGCTATATGCGATTCTCAAACTGTAGAACATATTGAAACCAAGGTTACAAATTATTTTCTGTCCTCATTATCTAACATATCTTGTATAAGTTGTACAAGGTAATATTGTTATGTATAATTTTGGGATATATATGATGTAACATGTATCATGTAAGTTACAGAATGTAGTATCGTGATGAATTTTTCGGCTTAACGTTGCTGCCTAATCTTGGACATGACGGTTGTTATGTCAGATTTTGTCTTATAGTTATGTATAATCGCACGCTGTGATTTGTAAATGTATGTTTTAGCTATACATTGCTGCTTTATGTAAGCAATGATCTGTTTTGTGCTATATTTTTACCTCACCCCTGTAAAGGCCCAATCGGCCAACACTACCTGCAAATAAAGAAAAATAAGAACAATATCCGAAAGGAAGATTGAACTGCGCGCCACGGTGACATTTAGAAGATGGAGCGTTCTGGGCACGCCCGACACCTCCGTATCCTTCGCAGTGCAAGGCATTGAAGTAGGAACGCGAGCACAGCGGATTCCATGTTATACTGGCAATAAATCCGCTTCAGCTGAACGCATCGAAGTACTTTTGCGGCAAAGTATTTCACAAATAGCCTATTTTCCCATCAAATGCCTTTCTCCACTTGGATAAAAAGTGATTCAGGTCTTCTTTAAGGCTATCGGGCTCAACTTCTTATGAACAGAAAAAAGAATGAGCACGAGCGAAAGGACAGCGATTGATGGTCAAAGTGTTCGTTCTTCAAGGCACTGGCGAACATCCCTAAGCAGTCAAGGCACTTGCTTTTCCTTATTAGTGAACATGTGCTAATTCACCGAACAACTTACTGCGCATAGAATATTACACATGCGTACGACATATTAAAGATTGTTGTAAGCTTCTCCGGATATATATTCGGGCGTTGTTTGTGTTACTATGTTTTTCTGTTTCATTAAAAACAGGAACAACATGTAATCTATGCTTAGTTATTATATCAAGGTTTTATATAAGCCTAGGTGAATGAAACAACCATGCGTACGTGCTACGCATGTTCATGAATCAATGATATGTGTTTCGATCTCGCCAAAATGGGCATTGCGCCTTAAGGTTTTTATGAATAGGTTGATCATTTATTCTACTGCTAATAGGTTCCTTTGTTTATCACAATGGACACATTTATAAAATTCTACACAAAACATCTTTGTAAAGGAGTTAGGGTAGAGGTGTAGGCAAACTGGTCATTAATGAGGTTTTATATAAATCGCACACAAATTCGAGACGCAAGGAAAATCACAGCCAACGCACAAAGTTATTTGTGCATGTGCCTTTGTTTCCTGTCTCATCTTTGTGCACATTGACGGCAAAGATATTAAAAAAAGTGTCCATGTTTATGGCAGTGACATTGTGTTGGTTTCTTAAAGCGTTATGCCTGCGTCGCTCTTTTATGATGAAATAGCATCAAATGAGCCACTGAGCGAAAAAGCTGACGTCGGTAACAGCGAAAAGGCACCTTAATACCCTTTGCCTTTGACGCCCTGCCATGTGCATGCCTCGACAGAGCAGAGCGGTGAAACGGGAACCACTGCTGCAACGCCAGGTGTTGCGGGAGGGGAGGGAGCATATCCACGACGCCCTTCCACTCGCAAGCCTGTGTGAACGGCGCGCTCTTCGTCCGCGCAAGCTGTCACCTGCGTTCGCACTCCGCCAGCGTAATCGCTATAAAGAACCTAATGCGCAGAAAAAACTGAATAAATTCAAAAGGAAAAAAAGTTCGCGGTAGTGGGTTCCGAAGCCACGACCCTACGCCCAACGGGCGAGGGCCTGACCCATTGGACTAAACCGTCGCCGCCTGGACGACAGGTCCGTGCAGTCTCCTTTATGACATCATGCTGCTTGGTGCGAAATTTCCGTTGCCAAGCCCGGCGTGATGAAAGTGGCGACGTCAAAATCCATGCCGCTTACACGGGAGCGCCCACATTAGATTCTATGGCGTTTGGGCGAGGTAGCATTACCTAACTGATCAAAGTGCACCAGCCTTGTACTATCCAGGAGGCGTTGGCCGAACGTCTCAACGCCCTCGCCTCCCCGCGAGTAGTTCTTAACTCGAAGGACCGCTCAGCGGCGTTCCAGTGGACCGTAATGTTTTCGCATTAAGAACTCATAAGAAGCGCTTAGGTATCCTCGGATTTTGAATATAGCTGTAAGCTGGGGCGCTATAACGTAAAACTATTCCAAACTTTTCTATTGCCATTCAGCTATCAGCCCTCCGTGATTGGTCAAGAACTTTTTTTGACCACCCCCCACTTCACCTGTCTGTCACGCGACGTCGCGAAAACCGCAATACTTCCACCTGATATGATGTGTACACAGTGATTATGCATGATTTGACAGAAAAAATACAAACAGTTATTTCTGATTCGACCACTTTTCGCCATTAACCCTCGGCTATGGTAAAAAGTTTTCGGGCTGCACCCACTTCACCTGCCTGCCACATGCCGTCACAAAACCTCACAAACTCACCGCGTCAAAGTGACGTGTACGCGATCAAGATGCATTAATATGCCGAACAAAACTGAATTTTTTTCGGAATAGCCGCAGGCTGCCCCGTTCCGAAAGGAATAAAAGATGGCTGCCGCCGATCGCTGAGACACGGGCTACTCGCACCTGCCGGAGAGCATGGGTGTATTTGCGTATAATAAATGATCTTGCGTGACCGTGTAACGTTTTCAAGCACTTTCGGCACGTTTACTACCTCATTCTGCCAACTCTTTTTTGCTGAGGGTAAGGTATAGCGTCATTCTTAAGCTTCCGTTGCATGCCGCCGCGATTTTCGACCAGCCACCACAAGCTAAGTAAGGGAAAGCCGACCAATCGCAGACGTCGGCACCATCCTCTTCATCCGGTTATCGATTTTCAGTGCACTGGCTCTGCCCCAGTGAATCCCTCTGCACTTGACCGTTCTCTTCGCCTCTTGTCAGCCAATTAGACACGACAAGCCGCTCAGTGTAGGCAATGTTATTCGTTTTTCAAGCAAACAAAAGTGACCTCCTATGAACGAGGAGAGCGTTTGATTGGTCTGTTCAGACAACCCTGCGGGTGACCGCCCGGTGCTTGCGTCAGTGGTTGCGCAAATTTGACGTCAGGAAATAGGAATACAAACATATTGGAATAGTATTACGTTATAGGGCCCCTGTCTTACAAAAGCAAAAAATACAAAGCTTTGTTATTAACCCACAGATGCTTTTGCCTACGCAAAGCCGCACAGCCCTGCTTTTGCCCCTCTTTTAGCCTATTTGCGTTCTTTGGTATGCACCGCAGTTTGCTTCTCCTAACTTTCGTTGCACAAGACCTACAACTCCCCAACAACTGATTAAGAGTTATCAAGATATGCTCAACGCACTTTATTCAGCCATATCAGGACTCAGAAGCAATTACTATAGGCAAACATAAAAGAAGTATAAGTTTACAAATTGCAGCAATTAATTATATTTGGAGTCGTTTATCCAAATCCATACTTCGTTTCTGAGGAGGAGTTCAGGGTTTCTCGGGAAGGCTTTTTTTTTTAGGGGCGAGCGAGGCGGAGAGAAACGTAGACTGTCACCAAGTTTGCTTCAAAGCGGATTCTTGAACCGGTCAGTATAGAAAGACACAATATCGTAAAACACTTTCCCAAGCCAGCAGCGGTTCAGTAATCGTACTAGCCTCGTATTTTCTGTAATACTTGAGTATTCGAAGAGGTATGCACATTTTCGAAATCAGCTCTTTGATCCCGAAGCGCTTGATTAGCGTTGAAATTTTGAGGCATTAGGAAACTCCTGCCCATTTAGGCACTGTTTATGAAGTGAGTTAACACGTGCTGCTCAGCGGTGCCACAAGTGCTGTCGCGATTCACTCGTGATCACAATGGTATGGTATGGTATGGTATGGCAAAACTTTATTGAAGTCCTGCAGATAGTGAGTCTTCACGAAGCGGGTCGCTCCCACGTGGGAACCGGAAGGCCGAGCCTCTCGGCCGCATCGCGGGCGTGCTGGACAGCCCGGAGTTGGTCAGCCAGAAGAGGGTTGCGGAGAACCGCCTCCTGTCCGGGCGAGCTGTTAGCGATGATAGAGCGGGACCGGGCACACCACCAGAGCATATGGTCTAACGTGGCTATATCTCCGCAATCGTGGCCGGTAGCGTTGACGTAAGTCCGGACATATTTTATGTAATAGCGACGGATTGGCATACGTATTCCTTTGCAGTAGACGGAGCGTTAATGCTTGAGCTCTATTGAGGCGCGGATGAGGAACAAAGTAGGTTCTATGGCTGATATAGTAGTGTTTAGTAATCTCGTTGTAGGTGGAGGGCGTGTCCCTGTTCTCTGGGGAGTCGGCTTCCGATTGGTCGAGGGTAGCGCGGTGGGCAAGTTCATGCGCAGCCCCGTGAGCCGACTCGTTGAGCTTGGGAGGAGCACCCTTTATTTGACCCTGATGTGCGGGAAACTAATAATCGAAGTGGTGCGTGATTGCCTTGCCCCCAAAAAGTCTGAAGGCCTGTTTGGAAACGGCGCCTTTTTTCAAATGCTCTGACTCTAGATCTTGAATCACTATAGATGACATCTCGTGAGCTATCCAGCAGGGCTAGGACAATAGCCATTTGTTCAGCTATTTCGGAGTCCCTCGTCTGAACCAAGGCGGCATTGGTGATTCCTTGCCGACCATCGACAGTGATGATGGTGAACGCTCGACGTCCTTTACAAGAAGTGGCATCCACAAAGGTTACCTGTCGCTGATCACTGTGTATTTGCCTAAGAAGGTTGGCCGCCTTTGCCCTCCTTCTACCGCGATTATGATCTGGGTGCATGTTCCTAGGTATGGGCGCGACCGTAATGTTCTAACGAATCGACGGAGGAACGTCACAAAACTCCTCCGCTACTCTATCTGGGTGATATCCGAGTTCCTGCAAGATGGACCTCCCTGCCTTCGTTGTAGTGAAGCGAATCAGCTGTGCGACTCGCCTCCCCATTGTGTGATCACAATTGTCTCGAATTATAACTATATGCCACAATTTACTCCATGTAACACGCATGTCGCAATTAAACCACGAAATTGAGCAAAGGTGTGAACCTCTTCTCAATGCTTCGAGGATGACAATGAGCATTACATCAAGTAAATCGGGGCGCAACATAGTCAAATGCAACAGACGCTGCCACAACGAAATACACTTCTAAATAGGCAGTCCCCACGCTTCCCGCAAGCACATTTATGTAGGCGGGCATATGAGAGAAATTTGACTTGCCTGCGAAGGTTCTCCGAAAGTTCGCATCTGCGCACGCCCTAAGTACTCCTTCACGGGCTCTGTACGCGCCGCCGTCATGGCAAGGCTCGCAAGTAAAATCACAACCAGTGCTAGTAACATCGTCATACAAAAGCTGGAGCTCCGCATGATGCTCTTCTTAGCTCATAAATAAGACAAGTACCTTTCGCTGGGGTGAGTGGGGAGACTACGACTTTTCCAAAACATCATACTGACTCATAGGCCATGACCCGACATGTTTTTCTGCCAGAGGGTGCCCTTTGTAAGGCTAGTGTCGAGCGGGAAAAGGGCATCTCTAGGCATTATGTTTACAGTATGCATATTTCTTTTGGAATAACAATGATCGTCACATTTACTTTGACGTCAGAAAAGAGAAAAAAAACCAGACATCCTGGGGAACAGTAGCTACTCCAAATTTCCGTTCCGAATTTTTCCACAAACAACCTGAGCACTCTCTCGCTGCTAGGAAATACGAGAGGTGTCGCCCTTTTGCTCACGTCGATGATAAATAGCAATGGTTCTGTGCAGGTATTTAGCGTGCAATGCATTGTTCACGAGCCTGTTACTAGCTCGAAGAAGCACATGTCCCCATATTTCTACTATCCATTACGGCGTCTCACTTGCAGAATGTTTCATGAGGCTCATCACGTTCCGACAACCTTGCTATTGTCGTGGAACCTCCTCCTACCTCCAGCACAGAGAACGAAATTTCAACAAAAGCGGAGCAACAATAGAGCCCAGCGGCCGAATTGACTGTAGCGCACCAAGCGGATGGTATTAACACCTTTCAGTTTCGGTTTTGGGCGCGAGCATGAACGCCAGTTGGAGCACGCCACGCCGGCTCCGCTGATCGGCGCGGCATTTATTATTTTCTTTTTCGCTTCTACAGCTCAACCACGCGCGGCCTTGGCGTGTAATTGTTTTATTATTTAGTAAAAATGATTGCGAATAATCTTTACAAGCCTCTACGGAATCTGTGACACAGTTTAATAAAGAAAACGCAAGAAGTCCAATAAAGCAATGAAATGTTTATTTTGCTTTATATAGATGATCGTTCCGGGTTTCTTGTGCATTCATCCAAAGTTATGGCACCAGGTAAGCAGCGGTCGTTGCCGTACGAAGCTCCACCGGATGCCATCAGCTGAAAAAAAGTAAATTACAAGCATGTATTATTTTGACATATTCACCTAACAAGAATATTGCGTGTAGAGGCGAAACATGCGTAAGTGGTGAATGAGCGGTATTACAGATAAATTCACTTTTACATACATTTCGTAGCGAATAGAATCCTTCCAAACAATGCCATAAAACCTGAACAAAACATCCTATTTTCAAGCATCGCTCCCTTCTCAGGCATTATTTCCTGAACTTTAAGAGCACAAATGCACGGGTGACTGCGCGCTTTCAAAACAGCTTGGCCTCACTCGACGCGACGGTACGCTAAGTACACAGGTGGCTGCAACACAGCTCTCAGCCAGACCATGTTACGCGCTCGTAGATTGCCTTCTAGTCGCACTCAAGACAGATTTGTGGGTGCAAAGCCTGTTTTCAGTCGCTCAGAAGACAGAAACGTCAAGTTATTACGCTCCTCGGCGTTATCTTTTACGCGTCCTGCCGGCGCAAGCAACAAACTCCCGTGTTATCACTCTCGGCAATCGTTCCTCGCGTTTTCGACAAGCGTGAGTACCGAAATAAGGTATATGTTGTTGCAAGGTCATCAAAAGCGTCACAAATTTGTCCCACTAATATTCAGTAGACGCAAAACTTACTCGCCCCTGGCGGCTTGCTTTTTTTCCTAACAGCTTCACAACCCCAGGCACAGCGAGCATGCCTCAAAAGAATCCCAAAAAGTTACCAAATGAATTACAATAATTTTTTGGGTCAGAGAATGCGTCACAAACTTGTCCCGGTAAGATTCAGTACACGCGAAAATAACTGCGCCACTACGCCGAGCGCGACCACTGTGTTTGAAAGGTACCCAAAAAGTTGCGAGATTAGTTACAATAATGTCTGAGGTCAGAGAAAGCGCCAAAACTTGTCCCGGTAAGATTCAGTAAACGTGAAACCGCGTCACACGGCCGAGGTGCTTTGCGTCACAAAGGCAGGTGCGGCGAGCATGCCCAAAAAATAAGTTATAATAATGCTTGGGCTCGTAGAAAGCGTCGAAACCATCTCTCAGTACGAGTAATTACCTCAAATTAACTAGGCTTGGACGGTGGAGCTGTTTTCGATAACTGTGTCACTATATAGGTTCAGATTTGTGCAGCAGTAAGCCTAAATGTGCTTGAAGTGCGTCGCAGACTGTCAAATAAAATTCCTCACTTTGCTTAGTCGAGTAGGGAAGCGATGCCGTGTCGAAATGCAGAAATAACACAAGAGAACGCCGGCAGCCCGAAAAACGGGCTATATTCATAACTGACGGGTCGCCAAGCACGCGAACATCACATGCACAGTCGGCCTTGCTCGCTCCTGTGGCATGTCTGGCGGATGACGTATGCACGCGCGTCTGGCGTGCCGCTAGCTTGTTGCTAGGCAACGCAACAAAAATAAGTCGCCGAGTGTAAGTTCATTTAGGCGCAAAATTGATTTAGTTTGAGTGAGAAAGAATAAAAGAAAGAAAACGTTGTCTGCAAGTTCATTTCACATTCTTTTTTTGTGATGCTCGCGTCAACTAACAGATGGAGTTGACACTATAGGCGTTACGTGTTTCCTGTTGCCAGTTTTTGCCGAGTGTCCTCTCTCGTATAGTCGCACCTCCTCTTACCTACAGGGGGCAGAAAAATTTAATCCTTTTAAATTGAGAAAGCAAGAAGCGGCCTCTCTTGCAGATCCGTTGCGACTAACGAAAAAAAACGCTATAAACCCTTTCACTGTTCACAAACATACACCCTGGACGGCTTGCGGTTCTGCTTACTGACATGGCTGACAAGGAAATTTATTCACCCGTAGGCACGCTTACAACTGTGGTATGAACAAAAAGTACATTATAAAGTACATCACATGTAATACATCCTACTTGATGTAAGCAAAACAGATTAACAAATGAAATAATAAATGGTGTCTACTTGACACTGGCTTTGCCACACACAACAACATCAACAACAAAACCCATTACCGCATCCACACAAAAACATTATTGTCAGCCTCGAATTTATGAAAGGTACCCGGGGCACATACAGATACAGTCTGAACTCAGGCAACAGAATTGAGCATTATTCTGGATGTAGAAAGACTTTGCATTGAGAGACGGTTATGTACCGCGTAGACCAGCGGCGAAGAAACTCGACTTCACCGAGTTTGAACAGCTGTTCTTCAAGATGACCCCATATTATCACCCGAAGTTTCCGCATTCTGGGGTACATTGCTCTATTTGACTGCCGAGATCGTTCTGCGTTGTTACGGAAGCACCACAAAATGTAGCTAGCGCTGTAGTAGACGAGACTCGCAAACCGATCTTGGCGCTGTGGTGGCCGCACGATGGATATTCCGAACATTCTTGCAACTAGCTTTCAGAAGGTGCGTGCTACAACGCAGTCCTTTACTACATGCGTGTTGGTCTCTGTTTGTGCGCAATATATGCATTCATCATTCGCTACCATATGCCAGCGTTCAAGCCTGTCTCTTGTAGGTAGAATGCCCCACTGATATTGCCAATGAAAATCCTTCACTTGAGAGGGCAAATCAGGTGAAAGCACAGCTGTCCATGTTTGTGTAGTAGCTGTCCGTGGAGGCACAGCTGTCTCACACAACATTTCACAAAGCCTGGAAACTGGTGTCGCACGCCACTTTGTAATTCTTAGTTGTACACGCTGGCTTTGCAAGCGCGCAGCCGCCGCATACTGCGGTGCTGGCGTTACCGCCGTCGGAAGCAAGTTTCCTGTACTCTGCGGCATAAGCGTTCGACGGTAATGGCCCAGCCAATAAAGGAGCAGTGGCCTACCAGGGTACTCAGCATCATCAAGTAGATCACATGTACTCTTAGTGCACAGCAGCCTATCGAATGTAACTATGCACGGCAAGCTCCATCCTCCGCTGGATTTTGGCAGACGCAAAAATTGCTGCGCTACGTATTGCGACATGTTTAGCCAGAACCATGAGAAAATAAGTGAGTTTACTACTCGTACTGTTGGTGACGGCGGGAGAGCCACCCTTGCAGCAAACCACAGTTTACTGCACAGTACGTTCTTAATGAAGAAAGCCCTTTCTGCCAGCGGCAGTGGCGACGCAACCACTGCTTCTGACTGCTCTTTAATGGAGCTGACAATGTCTCGCCACGTGTGAGGTGAAATACCACTTGTACAAAATTTGATACCTAGTATTTGCATATGTTCGGTCTGTTTAATGTTCCCTGGAAGCGTTATTTCGCCGCGACCTAAATTTAATGCTTCGCATTTTCTCATATTTATTTTGCCCCCTGACATTGAAGCATATTGATTATAAATACGAAATACCTCTACAAGACTATCCCCATCCCGTAAACACAAAGTGATGTCATCCGCATACGCCGATACCATTATGCACCCGGATCCCGGCATAGGAAGACCTCTTATGAGCGGGCTCTCGCTAAACCGCCTTAACAACGGGTCAATCGCAAGCAGAAACAATATGGGTGACAAAGGACAACCCTGCCGCACTCCCCTTGTCACATCAAATCTAGGTGATAAAATGCTGTTAAGTAGTAGCTCAGCTGTTGTTCGCGAATACAACATCCGCAGGATGTCTACAAACTCTTCAGGGAAGTTATAGCATCGTAAAACCTCAAATAAGTACTGGTGTTCTAAGCGGTCGAAAGCTTTGGCTTGGTCCAAGCTTACTAATACTCCTGAACCTTCACGCGCTGTTGTGTATTGTATGATATCATGTGTTAAGTTGAGAGACGAAAATATACTTCGACCCGGCACGGAACATGTTTGATGTACACTGACTATTTTCGGCAATAATATCTTCATGCGATTTACAAGAAGGGTTGTCAATATTTTATAGTCTGTGTTGAGCAGCGTTATAGGCCTTCAGGATGAGGGTTCTGCAAGGTTGGAGTCTGGCTTTGGCAAGAGCATTACGCGGCCCCGATTAAACGATTTAGGAATACCTTCCCGTGCAAGAATACCGTTAAGGAGCGACACTAAGGCAGTGCCTACTTCCTCCCAGCAAGATCGGTAAAATTCGACTGGTAAGCCATCTGGACAGGGTGTTGATCCGTTGTTCATAGATCGTATAACATCAAAAACTTCTTGCAGATTTGTTGGAGACAATAAATTCTGGCCTTCTGTATCTTCTACTTGAGGTAGGTTAGCGCAAAAGTCTGAAATTTCTTCACTCAATAGCTCTGCATTATAAATCTTTTCCTATGAAAATGCGTCTGAGAACCAGTTCCAAAAGATTCTCTCGATATCTCGCCTCGCACCGCTCTCTGGGCCATCTTCTATTATAACCCTTTCAATGAAAGAGCTGCCATTCTGCCTCCTGCTGGACGCACGAGCCAGCCGCAGTACCTCAGGGTCGGAAATTGGCCTGTTGGTCATCCACGCCTTTGCGGAGGTGCGAGAGTACCAGCTCATAAGTCTATGGTAGCGTTCACGCTGATGATCTAGGTATTCGCGCATTAACTGTGTTTGGGAGTTACCGTCTCGTACTATTCTTATCCTTCTCAGGCACTCACAAAGCGGTTCGGTCTATTTTCTTTTTCTTTTCCTGCTAGCTGCTATGCATACTGACCTCCACCTTTCCTTTAAGGTATCCCACGCTTCGATATTGCATTCATAATCGCAAACTGTTGTAGCTACTGACGCTTTTAGTTCGGTTAGAGTCGCCTGGTCACGCAAAGAAGCAATGTCTAGTCTCCACATGTCAGTGCGTTCACCTGGCCTTCCTTCTAGGTTCAATATGACAGCGAAAGGGCGATGATCTGAAATGTACCCGGCGTGCGCGGGGAGATCGAGGATGCTGCACTGGACAATTTGCGTTGTTAATTCAGGGGGGAAATACATTCGATCTAGACGACATTGCGATTGCCTTTGCTGTCATGTGGCGCCAAAACTTGCGCCATGCATATGGACCCAGGCATCCGATAAATTGTACTCTTTCACTATACGAGATAATTC
Source organism: Dermacentor variabilis (assembly GCF_050947875.1). NCBI lineage: Eukaryota > Metazoa > Arthropoda > Arachnida > Ixodida > Ixodidae > Dermacentor > Dermacentor variabilis. The sequence goes on along the minus strand of NC_134574.1, from coordinate 89,150,447 downwards.
AGTTGCGTGCGTATTGGAAGCGTATTGTCGTGGCCCTCGTGAGTCGCGCATGGGGTCGAGCACACAGTTAAAAACGCCAACGATAAAGAATGGGTGGTTGTCTAACAAAAAAGGGGAGAGTCTCGCAAAAAAGTCATTGCGGTCTGACCGTACGGCGGGTCCATAGACATTCAATGCCCGAACATGGCACGCTAAATGTAGCGAGCAAGAAAGGCATTGGCGCCGATGTAGAGTAGCAGGAGTACGTTAAAATCCAAGCCCGCCGATTTTCATCACTTTTTCTCTGTGGAAAGCGCCAATTTCTTCAAGTCAAGGTTACTTTAGGTTACACGGAAAATTTTATGTATAAGTACTGAGCGTAAAGTGCATGTCTTTTATTTCAGAACTTAAAAATACACTATTCGCATAGTGAAACAACTTAAAAGCGCGCTTTGTGTTTCGGCGCAGCAGGATGATAACACCCGTGAATGTAAGTTTATTGGAGCCGCAATCTTGATGCTGTTATCGTGCGAGCCAAACCGTCTATAGCGGAATTACGCTGTGTAAATGTCCACGCACTAATACTTACACTGACGGTTCATTAATGTCAAATTACAGGAGAAGTGCAAATTATTCCTGTCTTTTCATAATACCTTAAGACATGAGCTTCTGATATTTTTCCACAGAGCGAATCGTTCTATAGCGCAGGCGTGCTGCGCACAGTGCATAAGAAACCGCATTCATTCATTCATTCATTCATTCATTCATTCATTCATTCATTCATTCATTCATTCATTCATTCATTCATTCATTTATTCATTCATTCATTCATTCATTCATTGGTGTTGCAAGATGCGCGATGAGCCTTGAATTCACGCTTTGCGGATGGCGTTAGAACTGTATGAGGGCATGCCGTCTTAGTAGAAAATCGGTTCATGAAGCGCTCATCGCGGTGCGGCTGACTCTGCTGTTCTCGCCTCGTGATAGGAGATGAGGCAAGACCTCCGCGAAAAGGTGTTCTTCGGCTTCCCAATACAAAGGAAAGAAGGAACGGAAAATGATGACACACATTCAACTGGTGCAAAAAAAAATCATTTTTGTATTCATTTACAAGAATATTCGCAGACATCAAAAGGAGCAATTGATGAGGGCCATGAAATAGAAATAAATACAGTTCAGTAACAAATAAAAATGATAATAAATATATACCGAAAAGAAATGCAGACGAACACATCTATATATAGTTATCGTGTGCATGTCTCTTTAATTAATTATTTCAGTGAACGTACTCGTTCACTGTGGAGCAACGCTTCCGACAGAGTCCGCATTGCCTTTGCTATGAAATTCGCATTGAATATCTGACCGCGCCTACGTTGTAGCGTACGCCCAGGACTGCTAGGAAAGCGCAGCGTCAGTAGAATACCTTGGGCACCTTTTTGCCACTCGGTCAATTCGCACGTCCATAAATCACTTCGGGGACGCGGTTTCCTCTATCTCAAATGTTAGGTTTCTTCGAGCTGGCTGGCCTTTGTGCTCTAGTCCGTTTCGGTACCGTGCTGCGTGGGCAGCAGACGGCACTGCATCTTCGGAATGTTCAAGTGCAGTACGTTCATTTCGAAAACAAATAGAAAGGTGCAAGTCTTGTCTGCTCAGCGCCTTTCGCCCTTTTGGCGCATTGCGTCGTAGCGTCTGCTCTTCACACTTCCCGTGCGTGCTGTGGGGCAGCATCTCGTGGCGTCTACTGGTGTCGCGGCATTGTTCTACGGAAGCTTTTTGAGTTGCTGCTGCACTTAGCTGTACGAGAAAAGATTTTTTTGTTCATGTATGCTCTGCTCAGAAGTATTCTCCTGTACAGCCATGCTTCTGCAACCTATGGCAGTACCTCCCATCAACTTAGTGCGCAGGTCTGTCGTTAACCTTCGCGACAAACTTGCGCGTAGTGAAATGAACGACAGTTTCTTTTAGTTACCGCAATAATCGCTATTGGGATATAACTACATCATGAGAATGGAATGGTGGGTGTGGATGCTGGTTTTAAGTTAGAGAACGCGTTCCAACGGAAACATATGCGATCGAAAGCAATCTTTACGCGTCACATATATTGACTAACGTGCCCTCACAACCATTCAGGCATCGAACTTGCACCTCGCATTTATGCCTGGTATAAGAACAATTGTACTCGAAGCGGGTGATATTTATGTCCTCGTCCCCTTATTCTAGTGGAGCTGCGCCATGTCGTCTGCTACCGAAAGCTAGCACGATGCTTGTGCTTCCTAAGTAGCGAGTGCAAGAGACGCACGAATGGTGCAGAACTAAATATTGCACGAACTCAAATAAAACAACGTGGTGCATGCGGTGCGGGCTGCACTGTAATATCGAGGGAAAAAAAGTGCTACACTCCCTGAAATAGCGCACAAAGTGCAGCGAAATTGAAGGGACCAGCTGTGTTTGCAAGGAAGGTGACGTCAAAAACGAAATGTCGTATTATGTCGAGCTCCGTTTCCATCCACGTATCTTTACGTGTGATTTTCTGCGCTTCGAATTCGAGACTTTGAGACTGGGATTGACTGCCCAACATGATATTTTGCGATCACGTGCGTCAACTGATGAACGCAACTGGTTGACACGATGCCGCATGGCCTAAAATTCGACAGTTGTAACGCTCAAAGATGACTTGAGATCAACTTAGATTAGTCTAACCGTATATGTCTAACACTCTACTTCAGATGAAATTGAGCGGCAGGTGACACCCCAGTCACCCCAAGAAGATAAATCACAACCGCAGAAAAACACCCACAAACAATCAAAATTATCAAGAAGGCTTAATTGAGACCTGCGGATATCACGAACATTATAAGCACGATCGTAGCGCTCCTCCTGACGAGCGGGCTGTACGTCCTCGGCAACACAGCACTCTGAACGCATTACCTTTACATTACTTAATACAATATTCCTGTGCATATTTTACGAGCACAATAAAAACGAAGGAAATTGCTGGAAAGACAGCATGATCTTCAAGAAAATGTTACTTTGATTCGTATTGAAAAAGAAGACAGAAAAAAATATCCTTGATACCGAGCATTTGTTGTTGCCATTTATTCGCTGAACATCCTCATATATCAGGCAAATCCGCCAAAACAAGTTTTGCGATACGAGAAAAAAGATCGAAAAGCGGTTTCGACGTTTGCTCCACATCGCTCTCGAGGGCAACCCTAAACAGCAGATGCGCCAACATCGAAACGATGTAGATAAGAGAAGAGTGGCTTGAAATGCTTTCGCAGAGCACGCAGCAACGACTCCGCACAATATTAACTGGTTGAAATCTAGTCTAATCGGACGGAACGAAACTGGAAGTCACGTCTGCACCTGGACTCCCTCGAGACACAATCTACAACACAGGCTGAATTGAAACGAAGGAACCTATTTAAACATGCACTGTGAACAAGGCTTTCCTATAGAAGCCGAAAGGTTTTTTCTTTGAAATAAGTTTTGCTTGGTCGGTGTGCGTCTTTCTTTGTAATGACTCATCCCGACCGGACGGGCTTCCGTCGAACTCTCCGTTGCATCGCTCTCCATATTTTCGCAGCTGTTTACAAACGACATAGAGAGACACAAGGTCGTCCGTGCGCTCTGTCCTCAAGCTGAGGCTTCTTCATCACGCAGCGCATCGTTGAACGGCATGTGCGTTCCTTTCTCGTACCTCCCTTTTGTATTTATTTGCCATTTAATTGACATGTGCTCATTTTAAAGCGAAGCTTTCTTTGTCTCTCTTCCGAGACTTTACGGGCGCTGCCGCTGTGGTCTTGCTCGCGCTTGCAGCTGTATTTCTTGAAACGCCGGCAGACGGCGCTCGCCTTTGAGCATCACGGCTGGCCCCGCCGCGGCGGCGTGTCACAGTTAGCGCGTGTGGAACGTGCAGTGTTAACTTTCCTATGCGCAAATATGCACGTGCTGAACTGCAGAAGTTGCGTGCTGGACTGTTATAGTGTAGTCATTGCAATCGTCCATAGCTCAAAGACGGCGCTTGTAGTTGGCATTTCAATAGCGTGTTGGTCACGTATGCACAATCAGCACGTAAACACGCGCCAGCAAAATGAATAAACCAAATTCCTGGGTTTTGCGTGCCGAAACTACGATTTCATTACGAGGCACGCCGCAGTGGAGGACTCCGGAATACTTTGGAGCACCAGAGTTTTTTGCCGTGCACCTAAATCTAAGTACCGCAGGTGTTTTCGCATTTCGCCCCCCTCAACATGTGGCCGCCGTAGCCGGGATTCGACGCCGCGACCGCGTGCTTTGCCGCCCAGCACTATGGCCACTAAGTCACCAAGGCGGGGGCAAGATGGCTCCAAAGCGTGCACTTTGCGTCGAGGACACCCAGGCCCGAAATAAGTGTCGCGCAGAACCGCAGTATCATCGCTACGCAGCGAAATGTCGTGCAGAGCGCGAATTTTATGTATACAGTGTATACATACCATCATAATAATTAATTAAATAATGTGCAGCCCCACAATTAAATAAAAGTTTAATACTTCTGTCCCGATGCAATGTGCCATGTCACACAATGATAATGATCGTCTCTCTCAAGGAGTAGAAACAATGACGCACAACAACGCGTCAAGCAAGCACGTCTCTTTATGTGTACTGTGGACTACGCAGAAAAACAGCAGTGCTGCACGCAAGGTAACTTTTAACACCAACTAACCACTCTTATACTCTCTGGACCACTCACCACTCTTCTACCACTCTGTTCTAAACGCTGAAGAAATTACACGTTAACCGCCAACATCACTGGTAACTATCGTTAATCAAAGCAAACAGCATACAAAGCTTCGCTTATATCGAGTCCCACATTGACTGGAATACGCCTACTTTCTTTCCATTTCAGCTTCGGTTTTCAAACGCCGTTCTATACGGGGTGATCATTTTTAAGTTCCGGGGAACTTTTAAAAGTCGCCTGTTGCAGTGAACATAATTCTCGTCCTTCAGCTGGATTGTTCAGAGAGGTGGACATTACTTGCACAAGAAAAAAATAAACACGCACGCACATTCAGCTAAATAAGAAATATTTAATTATGAACTTCTAAATTAAATACATCAGGGTGAGCATTTTCATTTACATATTGTAGCGGCTGGGATCGCAAGGCGTATTCACTTGAAATGAATTTCCACGATGACACCAGTTTGGAGACGTGCGCCACCAAGCCCACCGTAAAAATGCACTGTTGTACCACTTTTGTTTTTTAACGAAAAGCTTTTTATGCAATTAATCATAAAACTAGCTGGAACGCCCATCTTTTTCGTCCACACTTTGGGGGACTTCTTGAGTCGCGCGACGTGGCCCATCTCAGGTCGCGCGCGAAATCGCTGTGACTGTGTCACTACATCGGGCACAACCTCGTAGACAAGTGGCCCAAGTCGTCCAGTTATCTTGTAGGGCCCGAAGTAACGGCGCAGGAGCTCCTTAGTAAGCCTGCGGCGTCGAATTGGCGTCCACAAAATACCGCGGCCACCAAGTGCGTACTCTTGGTCTCTTCGTCAAAGGTAGTAAAGTCGGGCGTGGGCGTTTTGCTTTTCTTTAATACGCATTCGGGTGAGCTGGCGAGCTTCCCCGGTGCGTTGAAGGAAGCCTTCAACGTCTGCATGTATGTTGTCTTCTGCGTGAGGCAACATCGCATCCAGCAGCGACTTGGCGACCGAAGGCAAGCTGGAATGCCATCATCTGCATTGTGGGCTGTGGTGCGGTGTCGTACGCGAACGTCACGTACGGAAGGACTTCGTCCCAAGTCTTGTGCCCGATGTCGGCATACATTGCAAGCATGTCGACGAGGGTTTTATTTAAACGCTCCGTGAGGCCATTTGTCTGCGAATGGTGCGCTGCAGTGCACCGAGGGCTCGTGTGGCTCAAGTGCAGTATCTTTTGCGTGAATTCTGCTGTGAATGCCGTACCTCTGTCTCTTATAAGTACCTCAGGTGCACCATGACGGAGAACAATGTTCCTTACGAAGAATCTGGCGACTTCGATCGCATTTCCCGATGGCAACGCCGTTGTCTCCGCGTAGCGCGTCATGTAGTCAGTTGTTTCCCTATCCACCTGTTCCCGCAAGTAGAAGTCGGAAAGGGGCCAAGAAGATCCATCCCTATCTGCTGGAATGGTTTCCATGGTTGCTCAATTGGATGCAGGAGGCGGGCTGGCCTTGTAGGCGGCGTTTTTCGACGTCGGCAATCTTGCCAGGTTTTCACGTAGCGTGCGACGTCTTCGTTCAGACCGAGCCAGTAGTACTTTTCTTGGATTCTTCTCAGAGTTCGAGTGAAACCCAGATCTCCCGCTGTCGTATTATCGTCACAGGCTTCTAAAATTACTTGCCGTAGCGAGACTGGCACGACGAGTAGGTATGACGCTTTTTACGGCGCTAAGTTTTTTTAACAAGCACGTTGTCGCCCAGGCACAACGAAGAAAGCGCGCCTGAACGATTTTGGCGCCGAATCGGTCTTGCCTTCGAGGTATTCAACGTCCCACCTTAGATCAGGATCAGCACGTTAATCTTGTGCGAAGGTCATAGAGCTTATGGGCCCAAGAAAGACATCGTCGTCACCGTCGCAGCGCCCGGTGGATTCAACAGGGGCTCTCGAAGGGCAGCAGTCGGCATCTGTGTGCTTTCGACCTGATTTATACACGACGGTGACGTAGAACAACTGTAGTCGCAGGCTCCAACGAACGAGGCTACCTGACAGGTATTTCAGGTTTGCGAACCTGCACAGAGCGTAGTGGTCACTGACGACCTTGAAGTGCTTCCCGTAAAGATACGGCCGAAATTACAGCCAAGCCGGCCGAAATACAGCCAGGCATTCATTTTCGGTCGTCGAACAATTCAATTCGGCTTTCGACAGGGACCTGCTCGCGTAGGCGATGGCTCGCTCGAGGCCGTTCTTCTTTTGAATCCACACACCGCCGAGTCCTATGGTGCTTGTAGCCGTGTGGATCTCGGTGTCAGCGCTCTCGTCGAAATAGCCGAGTACGGGCGGTGACTGCAAGTGTCCTTGAAGTTCGCGAAAAGCGTCTTCTTGGGGCTTCCTCCAAAACTGCACGTCGGCTTTCGTAAGGCGAGTGAGCGGCTCAGCGATTTGCGAGAAATTTTGTACAAAACGCCTGTAGTAAGCATAGAGCCCCAAGAACCTATGAGCATGCTATGTTTTCACAGAGCATCGGGAAATTTTCAATGACTGCCATCTGTTTAGTGTCCGGGAGCACGCCTTCGCGATTAACTACGTGGCCCAGGAACAGGAGCTCCTTGTAGGCGAAACGACATTTCTCTGGTTTCAGAGTTAGCCCTGGCGCCTTAATTGCCTCTAGCACCGGTCTGCAGCCTGTTAAAGTGCTCGTCAAAGGCGGATGCGAAAACGATACGTCGCTGAGAACTAGGAGGCATATCTGTCATTTCAACCCAGACAGCACTGTGTCCATGACACGCTGAAATGTCGCTGGCGCTGAGCATAGTCCGGATGACAGAACTTGAAACTCGTAACGACGGTCCGGCATGATGAAGGCAGTCTTCTCACGGTCCCTCTCGTCGATCTCAATCTGCCAGTACCGGCTCCGGTGGTCCATCGACGAAAAGTACTTGGCACCGCACAGTCGATCTAACGTGTCGATTCTCGGAAGCGGGTAGACGTCTTTTTTTGTGACGCTGTTGAGGCGCCTGCAATAGACGCAATATCGTAGAGTGCCGTCCTTTTTCTCTACGAGAACCACGGGTGAAGACCACAAGCCCTTGGAGGGCTGAATCACGTCGTCGCGAAGCATTTCTTCAACTTGTGTCCGGATGGTTTCGCGTTCTCGCGCTGAAACGTGGTAGGGACTTCGGCGGACGGAAAGAGCCGATTCATCGGTTGTAATGCGATGCTTCGCTATCTGCGTTTGCCGGATCCTCGACGACTTTAAGAAACATTGGCCATATCGCAGGGCATGTTGGGCATGTTGGTCCTTCGTGCCTCTTCCTAATGTTATAATCTGAACTCTCGAGGTTGTTTCTGTCCTCTAATGAGCTACTACGGTTAGTGTAGCACTTTGTTAAAAAAGTAATGACATATTACTTAATACATAATACAATCGAAAATATAAGGTCAGCACTCGGTTAATGCCTAGTGTTAGATTGTAGTGTTTATGTTGTTCTCCAATATAATGTGCACGATATGTCATTTTTGTTAAACTTTCTTTTTCAGATTCAGGAACTGGATTGCAAAGGTGGAGCATGTGCGACCACTTGCACAAAAAAATACTGCGCCACATCATGGCAACATTGCGTACTTGCAAGTTTTTGTGGCACGGGGAAAGGACAAGCATTATTTCTCTCAGGTGAAACTCTCATCATGCATTACCCGTAAATAATTCACCCTTGCAATGTACGCAGTTCGCTATTGATCAGAAAACATAAAATTGCCTATTGTGCGAAAAAGCCGCCATCTGTGGCATTGAAACGGCACCTAAATTTTCATTCGCTGTGATGCCAAGGCACGTGCATGCCTCAGCGGAGCAGAGCGGATGAGAGGTAACGCCTGCTACCACGCCAGGTGCTATTTGAGGTGAGAAGGCATCGCCACGACGTCACTACACCCTCGCTCCTGCTCTCGCATGTCAGTGTTATCCACGCGCTCCTTGTCCGCACAAACTCTCGCCTGCGTTCTAACTCTGGTTTGGATTGCATTATACAGAAAGAAATGTATAAAAAACGGAATTCTAAAACCAAAACTTTGGCGATAAGGAGTTTAGAACCTACGACTCCACACTCTGAAGCCAGCTGTCTTACCCACTGTGCTAAACCAGCGCCTCCTAGGTTTCGGGCCTGTGCACTCTGCCTTATGGAATCATGCTACTTGAACCGAAATTTTCATTTCCAAGCTCGGCGTGACGAATACGGCGACATCAAAATCGCCGCGGCTTACTCAGGAGCATGCCCATCAGATTCTACGGTAGTCGGGCAAGGTAACATCTAGGAGCATTGGCCAAGTGTCTCAACATGTTCGCTTGCCCTTGAGAACTTCGTCATGACTCGAAGGAGTGCTCAGCGGTGTTCAGTTGGACATTACTGATTTCGCATTCACAACTGATAAGAAGTGCTTAGGTGTCCTGAGAATTTTTTTCTCTAACTACCTGTAGGACCTGTCAATATTCCCTCCCATAAGAAGCAAAAGCATGCTGATATGAGTTCATTGCCTTTGAGGCGTTAGTTCATATCGTGTAAGCGGAAGAGCAGGCAGCCGTATTGTTAAATAAATAGGCAAGCTGATTTTAATAATTTAAAATTGTATGCCATTATTGAGTATGCTTCACTTCCATTAGCTAATTTCAGTTAAAACAGTTTGGTAATGTAGCAAGTATTTGTAGCCTTGCATAAGTTTAAACATCGTTGGTAAATTTTAATAATACTACAGCACACTGCTACTTCAAATGCACCTGAAAGTTGTTTTGCATCCACAGTTTATTATTAGGAACATATGTAGGCGGATAATCTGCCTCATTGCACTTCTGCTTCGCTACGTTTTGCCGCGTCCGACACAGCTGTCCATTAATAGTGATGCTAGAAGTATCGTGAAGTGGATTAGGACTTCCAACTGTAAATAATGAAAGCTAAATTAATAAACTGTTCAATCTTGAGAACTTATTCGATAAACATTTTATGTTTGATTTGATTATTTGTTAGGAAATTCAACGCCTGTTCACCACGTTTGTAAAGTTGCTATTCGAACCCTGCTAATACTTCGTTCTACATAGACTCGCTAGTGCTCAATAACCATGTCTAGACGCGATTCAGCGATGCGGTGGGAAGACACGAGTGTGAGATCGCGAATGTATGGTTGTGTGGATCAAAATCAGACATTGATCGAGTAAATATGTTCATTTATTTATAAAACGACAACCAACACCCAACTTTTCCCCGAAGGATCCGTCTGGACAAGGCTGTAGCGGCGGAAAGCAGCCGGCTGGTTTTTCGCTGTTAACGGAAATAAATTATGCATAGTATATATAAACTACAAACTTGGCTTGTCAAATAGATGAGCTTGAGAATTGCAGTTATACAATCTTCTACTGTATGCATCTATTATGAACGCATTTTTCTGAAAGAGAAAAGTGTAACACGTTATTGGAAAACTAAACACGATAGAACTCTGGCTTTTAGCGGAAAATAACATATATACTATTGTACCAGCTTTCATGTACCAGTTTGAGAAATAGCTGCTACAGGCAGGACGACAACATGCTCTGCAAACAATGTAGCCGTCAATCTATCTAATCCATGATTCCTGGTGGTCATAGAAAGTTGGTGCTACAATACCAACGCGGGAGAGCAAGCGGTTTGATGGTGAAATTGCGAGTAGACACAATTGTGAACGTTCTATGGTCCCATCATAGACAGCATGCATATTTAGCTCATTGGCAATGCTAGTTTTTTACGTTCAGCAGAGTGGGCTACATTAATGTATATTATTGTAATACTGCAAACTGTGAAACAACTCATGTAACCAACGAACTTTCGCAGACAATCAGCTGAAGACCGAGAAACCTGGTGGAGACATACCAATGGTTCGCGACATTCAACAACTGGAAAACTGAGGAGAAATTTCGCCATCTATACTTTTCCTTGGAATATTCCGCCAGCATGTGGTTAGAGAATCTAAAGTAGAACCGAAATACATGGGACTTTTTCCACAACACCTTCCTGCACACCTTTGCGAGCTTCACGCACAAAGGGCCGAAGCTGTACTAAAAGCCCGAGTGTACTTCCCAGGGCACTACACAGCGAATGAGCTCTACGCGAATGAGCTAACCCGTCTGTTCCGCCATATCGACCCGAAGATATCTGAGGTAAAGAAAGTTCGTTTCCTCACGCGGGGTGCAATGCAGAAGCTGTTCGCCGGATTACTTCAGGAGCTACGTAAGCAAGGCTTCTTTTACGTTTTAATCAATAGCCACAATCGCACAAATCTAACGAAAAAAGTACCAGCGTCGCCTTATGCAGTTAAGAAGTAAGAACGGAAAGAAAAGGAAAGTAACGGATCACACAATGTGCCACGGTTCATCCCCAATAGAAACATACCCACGTGAGAAATAGCTAGCAGCGTATTCAAGCCAAAAGAAATCAGCCAAAAATTGACTAAGAAAAACGAAAGTGAAACTATATGATTAGGTAGACGAGAATACACAATATTTACTACGACAAGAAGGGCTACTTAGGAGTACGAAACGTAGTAAACATATTCTCACGCGAACGAAGGAATAATAACTGGAGACCATTCACAAAGTGTATTTACAAAGGATAATGCAGCGCTAGCCAGTTCAGCCGACAGCTAGAGAGCCAGAGAGCGTTCGTTGCCTTCGAGGGGGCGCCCGCGTGCATCGGTCACAAGAAACATGCAAGATGCATGTACCAGTATCCCCGCCGCCGCAAGCACCGTCCCGGTGCTTGTAAACATCGGTGATAACAGGAGAGTGATATGGGTGGAGGCGTGCAACATGCACAACGTAAGTGGAATTCCAGGCAGATGCGGCACTTGTAGTGCCTGGGGCGATTTCGTACGTAGCTGGCGTCAGGGCACGCAGCACTCGATATGGGCCTGTGTACCGAGACAGGAGTTTTTCTGACAGGCCAACGTCACGAGTGGGGGACCACAGGCGTACCAGAGATCCAGGCAAAAAGTGGACATCTCTGTGTCGGCGATTGTACAACTGCCGTTTCTTCTCTTTCGAGGTCAGGACGCGAGCGCGGGCAATTTCGCGTGCTTGGGCTGCCCTGGTGATGGCGCTAAGTGCGTACTCGCTGGACTCTGCTGCGCGGGTGGGAAGGATGCGTCCAATGGCAATGTACGTTCTCGGCCGAACAACAGAAAAAACGGGGAATAACCAGCAGTGTTGCGACGCAAAGAGTTATACGCAAAAGTGGCATAGGGTAAAGCAAAGTCCCAATCAGTATACTCGGACGAGACATACTTTCCAAGCATATCTGTTAGGTTACGATTCAGACGCTCCGTGAGACCATTAATCTGTGGATGTTGAGACGTAGTCAGCTTGCGCTTGGTTGAGCAGGACTGAAGGATGTCGGCGATGATTTTAGAAAGAAATGTCCGACAACAGTCAATGAGCAATTGGTGTGGAGCGCCATGCTGCAGAATCACGCTGCATAAAAGAAAATCGGCGACATTTGTGGCGCAACCTGGTGGAAGTTCTCTGGTGATGGCGTAGTGCGTGGCGTAATCTGTCACGACAGCAACCCACCTGTTGCCAGATTCGGATAGAGGGAAAAGGCCAAGTAGGTCCAAGCGAACGCGACAGAACGGCTCCAAAGGAATGTCGAGCGCTTGAAGGCACCCAGCAGGGAGCGTCGATGGTGTTTTTCGGCGCTGGCATTTCTCACACACCGCAACGTATTTCCGGACGGAGCGAGGAAGGCCTGGCCAAAAGAAGCGTCGGCGAATCCGGTCGTAGGTGCGGGAGACGGCAAGGTGACCTGCCGTTGGTAAATCATGAAGTTCTTGGAGAACAGCTGACCGGAGGTGCTTAGGAATGACGAGGAGTAGGGCAGGACCGTCGAGGCGTACATTGTGGCGGTATAATACACCATCCCGGAGAACAAACAGGTGAAGGGACGAATCACAAGACGAAGATTCCAAGCCATCAACGATGGCGCGCAAGGCGGCATCACGGCGTTGCTTGTTGGCAACGTGTAGCAGCTGAGAAACGGAGAAAATGCAAGCGTCGGCATGGGGTTAGGGTCGGCGGCTGGTTCATCCATTGGATAGCGTGCTAAACAATCTGCGTCTTGATGTAATCGACTCGACTTGCACTCTACTGCATAGGAATATTCTTGCATGCGCGAGCCCTGCGACCAAGCCGTTCGGTACGATACTTGAGTGAGGAAAGCCAGTAGAGCGCGTGATGGTTCGTGATTACAGAGAATTGCGTGCCATACAATACGGGTGGAATTTGGAAACCGCCCAGGCGAGAGCCAGGCATTCATGATCTGTAATCGGATAGTTACGCTCCGCTGCTGTGAAGAGGCGGCTCGCGTAGGCGTTAACACGATCTTGACCCTGCTGGCGCTGGGCTAAGACGACTCCGATACCGTGACCACTGGCACTGGTACGTACCTCTGTAGGGGAGGACGGGTGAAAGTGGGCCAGTATAGCTTGCATGGTGAGAATGTTGGTGAGCTGGGCAAACGCGGCAGTTTGAGCGGGGCCCCGCGTCAACTGCACGTCCTTCTTCAGAAGATCAGCAAGCGGTCGGGCGATAGCTGCGAACTTTTTAACGAAGTGTCAGAATTAGGAGCAGAGTCCTACAAAACTTCGGACGTCTTTGACAAACTGAGGTACACGAAAAGACGTGACAGCACGAATTTTCTCCGGGTCTGGTGGAATACCGGAAGCGTCGACGAGGTGGCCCAGCACTGTAATCTGCCAACGGCCGAAGGGACACTTCGATGAATTTAGTTGTAGCCCAGCCTCGCGGAAGTCTTGAAGAACAGCTGATAAGCTCTGAAGCTGCGTGTCAAATGTAGGTGAAAATACGAGAACGTCGTCCAGGTAGCAGAGGCATGTTCACCATTTGAACCCTTGAAGTAGACAGTCCATCATACGTTCGAACGTTGCTGGGGCGATGCATAGACATAATGGCATAACTTTGAATTGATATAGGCCATGAGGAGTGACGAACACGGTCTTCGCTTTGTCCTTTTCATCCATAGAAATTTGTCAATAACCAGACCGAAGGTCTATTGATGAAAAGTATTTGGCACCTTGGAGACAATCGAGGGTGTCATCGATGGGTGGCAAGGGGTAGACGTCTTTCTTGGTAATGCGGTTTAGATGACGATAATCTACGCAGAAACGACATGTGCCATCTTTCTTTTTAACAAGTACCACGCGTGACACCCAAGGACTCGACAAAGGTTCAACAATACCTTTGGCAAGCATCTTGTTCACTTCATCTTGAATAACCTTACGCTCTGAAACAGAAACTCGATATGGCTGGCGTAAATAGGACATGACTCACCAGTATTTATGTGATGCTTAACAATTGAAGACCGGCCCAATTGGCGATTGTTGAGGTCGAAGATGTCGTGGTAGGAACCCAACACGCGGCGCAGAGTTGCTGCTTGTTCAGACACTAGGTCCGGAGCAACGATAGAATGAAATGTTGCGTCAGGGCAAATAGCATCTGGTGGGCATGGTGAAGAACCTGAGCAGACGTCAACTCAAAGCGTCGTGACGTGGTCATCTCCTATTGCACGCAGCGTTGCAACCGATATGTGTTGTGGTAGAACCTCCTTTGTAAGGCCGAAATTGATGACGGGGAGACATGTCCGGTTAATGGCAATGGTGGCGACGGAGTGGCGCACAGTGATATTGCAAATTAAAAGGACATCAGGAACAGGTGTGGTGACGTAATCACCATAGGGCGCAGGAAAACATGATAGCAAATCGACGAAAGTCAAGGCTTTAGGTGGCAGGCGGAAGAAGGCGTTCGTACTAAAGTTGTTCGGCAGTTCGGCACGAATATGCGCAAGTAGAGGAAGTTCGAGGCAAAAGGTAGCGGCAGAACAGTCGATCAAAGCTGAATTCCCCACAAGAAAGTCGAGTCCGAGGATTAGGTCATGGGGACAATTGGTCAGCACTGTAAAAAGAACAGGAACGTGCCGGTCGGCGATAGTGATACGGGAAGTACACGTTCCAGTGACGTCAACAGTGCTACCATCGGTCACGCGTACGGCTCGAGTAGTAGGAGGCGTGAGAACCTTCCTCAGTCGACGACGGAGGTTTCAACTAATTATGGACACCTGGGCTCCAGTGTCTATTATCGCCGTGAAAGGGACACCCCATCGACGTGAACATCAAGTAAGTTCCGGTTTGATGGGAGCGTCAATGGAGGATTTCTACATGACGAAGATAACGCAGCACTACCCCTAGGAGCTGCATGGTCTTGTTTTCCGTCGGGGAGAGTCCATAATTGGTCGGCGACGAATAGCGGCATGGCTGGGGTGACGGAGACCGACGGCGCTAAGGTGACGGCAAGCGAGCACGACAACTGTCATTGAAGGTTACGCCTGAGGTAGGAGGCATACGGCGAGGCGAGTAACGGCACGGGCCTGCATATGGGCGAGGAGACGGGGGAAAGAAGCTCGAATACGGTGACGTCCAGGAGGCGTAGCAGTGGTGAGCGACGTGGACAATTCGGAGGTCACGGAAGCAAATGGGCTTGTCGTCCGGAGTTCTCCACCCGGCCGGGTCGCGCTATCTGGGAGGCGAATACCGATCGCTGTGAGGGGTAGGTGTCGGTACCGGTCGGACGTCAGGTCGGGAGACGGAGCAGACAGCAGGAAAACCGAGGTTAGCAAATTCTTTCCGCGCAACTGCCTGGATGATAGAGATCGCTGGGGCTGGTTGGTCAATGGTGGGGTCAAGTGGGCTTCGATGGAACGGCGCAGGACTTGTAGACTCGAGCTGGCGGCGAACAATACGGGTGACGTGCCCATTTAAAGGTGGTGAAGTGGTAAGTTCGACGCAAGACGGCATCGCAGCCGTGTTAGGGAGCCGGGAGAACTGTGGAATGACGCGGCAGCTGTTGGAGAACTCAAAGCGGCGGAATTCCTTGACAATGACGTCAATGGTGGACACATTGTTGAAGGCCAACATGTTGAACGCGTCGTCCGCAATGTCCTTAAATACGTGGCCGATTGTCAACTTCGGCCATTTTGTCGTCGACTTTCCGGCAAAGAGCGAGCACGTCTTGTATGTACGAGACGTACGATTCAGTAGACGAATGAATTCGGGTAGCAAGCTCTTTTCTAGGAGCCAGCTGCCAACAGGTGGGATTTCCAAAGAGGTCGGTGAGCTTCTCTTAGGAAGCATCCCAGCTAGAAATCTCGTCCTCGCGTTTTCGGAACCAGAGACGGAGTTCCGTCCAAGTAGAATAGGACATTCGCTAGCATAATGGTAGGGTCCCAGCGGCTGTTTTGGCTAACACGCTCATACAGGATGAGCCAGTCTGCAACGGCGGCATTATCTTGGCCGGAAAATGTACCAGGATCGCGGGGGTTGGTAACCGTAACGTACGTGGTTGGTGGGGTCGCATGGGTAGAAGCAGACGAAGTGTCGTCACCGGGAGCCATTACGGAAAGTAGGATGGTGCAGCCACTTCGGAGCTCCGTGGCGAGGACGGGGAACGGCATGCTCCGCCAAAATGTTATGAGAACGAAGGATTAAGAACTGTGACACTATTTACAAGGTGTATTTACAAAGGATAATGCAACGCTAGCCATTTCAGCCGACAGCTCGAAAGTCAGATAGCGTTCTCGGTTTTCATCAGGGCGCCCGCGTGCATCGGCCACAAGAAACACGCACTATGCATGTATCAATATGTACGAAATTAGTAGTAGAACAAACAATAAAAAGTAATTTTTATTTCAACAATTTATTCAAGGCAGGCAGTCTTACAGTTCATGAATTATTTTTTAGGAAAGGGAGGTCAGAGCTGCCGTGTTGAATAATTTTGGAAATATAAATGTTGGTATTTTAGGTGAAGGGAACTGTCATGTTAGATATTTGGTAGGATGACATTTGATTTTCGTATATTGCCCTGAATAACGTTGTTGTGAGTGGGTCGTACTGAATATCACAGGGAGCAGTAGTGTGGTACCAATGTTGCATAGGCCAGGTCACTTCGTTTTTCAGTTCATTGCGGATGTACAAATCGAGTTTAAGATTGTAAAGCTGCGTAACAGCAAGCCATTTAAACTTGAGAAAAATTGGGCCAGTGTGATCAGTG
Organism: Dermacentor variabilis; assembly: GCF_050947875.1. Lineage (NCBI taxonomy): Eukaryota > Metazoa > Arthropoda > Arachnida > Ixodida > Ixodidae > Dermacentor > Dermacentor variabilis. The sequence goes on along the minus strand of NC_134574.1, from coordinate 89,133,649 downwards.
CATTTAAGACTTTCAATACAGCCGAATGCCCTCCTCTGGTAAATAATTATCAATTTAGTTGCTGTAATCCCCTACGTGCACTCGATTTCATATACGGTAAATAAAGTTTCCATGCAATATATCGTTGATGTTTTTTCTGGTGGCAAGAAAGTTGGTAATATATGCGCTGCGATTGATAGGCGTGCAAAGATAGGTGCAAGAGCAAGTGATTCGGCTTGCACTGTTAAGCATCTTTAAAGGTATACTCATTATACTTCAGGATGGGCGTATAAGATACCTTGCCACTGTAGCAACGTCTACATCCGACATACTGGCCGCTGTTTAAATATCAGGCTACGTGAACGTGCCAATTCCTTGAAGTGAAAGATGTCGACGCATCTTGCCAGCCATTGTCGGGATTGTGGCTTCGTGCCTTGTTTTGAGCATATCTTGATTATCATGAAACGACGTGATCCGCGCACACAAGAGATTGCTGAGGCATACAACACTGTGGAGGGCAAGAACAGTTGTACAAGTCAGCCATCAATTTCCTTCCCACACGCAGCAATCTGCTTCACTGACCGCTCGTTGGTGTATGATAACATTACAATGTAATCCACATGACTTTTAGTACTACTAGTTAAATATTCCTTTTCTCCAAATAAAAAAATGTCTGTTGCTAGACCAGCGCTTGTCCTGTGCGCTTTCGCGTGTTTGGTTTGTGTGTGCGCTGCCCGAGAATAGATGCTGTTGTTGTCAGGGGTGTCTTACGTTACTAGCAGTCTCGACTGCTCCTGATGTATTAAGAGACCTGGGCGGCGAGTCGCGGGCAGTAATATTTTTCCCGGTATTCTGAAGAGCATGCGGGAAAACCTGAGGTTCACAGCGGTTGGACATTCATGTGGGGGGGGGGTGCATAATCTGTGACCGTAATGATGATGTCCCAATGAGAAGTTATATGGCGCTGATTGCGGAGAACGTATTCTTCAGCACGTCGCTTAGCAAGGAGAAGATAGACAATCCGCGCCAAAACGCGCTTGGGACAAGCCGGTATATCTTTCAAAATACTCAGCCAGGCTTCTTAGAACGAACTCCAGTCGCTGCTACTGGGTGAGGCCATGGGTGCTTATTATTTCTAAAAAGACATCGTGATCTTGCTCGTCTTGCGGATACCGGTCGATGAAGGCGTTGGACAGGTAGTCGGCATCAGAGGGCTTTCGACCGGGCTTTTATGTCACGGAGGCTCTACCATATTAGGAGTCCTAAAGAGTCGTTTTATTGGACTAGCAAACACAATGCGTAATGGTCGCTTACAATTTTGAAATGCCTGCTACATATAATGGCAAAATATTGTGGTGGCCCAAATTATTGCAAGGCATTCTTTATTTCTTGCATAAGAATTGGCTTCAGCTTTTTATAGCGACTGGCTAGCGTAAGATATGGCACTTTCAAGCCAGTGTTTGTTCGCAACTAGCACAAATGCCGAGGCCTACGCTGCTTGCGTCGGTGTAGATTTTTGTATCGGCATTTTCGTGGCAAGTACTCGTGCGGATCGCAGGAGTTGTTTGAGTTCTTCATGTTGTTTGAGTTCTTCAAGTGCTTCAACTTGGGGCGTTTCCCGTTTGAACTCGAGATCAGTTTTTGTGAGAAGAATCAGAGGCGCGTAGATACGAGAGAAGTCGCCACCTATAGTAGGCACAAAGAGAAATATCTTCATTGCCTTTTATTGACAGCCTGCGGAAAAGTTTTTGTTGGCAGCTCTTTTCTGCGTATCGGGAAGGACTGCAGACTTCATGATGATGTGCGCCACGATTAGAAGTTCTTCCTACGCAAAGGGGCACTTTCTCAGGTACAGGGCCAGGGCCAGTCGAGATGACCTGATTGACCTGATATTTTCTGAAGCAACGTAAGGGGATCGTCAAAATTGGCGGCAAAGCTAAAGGCATGCTCCAAGCAGACGGAAAAAGTCTACCACTTCAAGCCTGCCACAACTATATCAATCATGCACTGGAACAGTACAGCTGCCGAGGAAAGTATAAACGGCATGACCTTAAACTCATAGAGGCAGTCAGGAGTAGTGAAGGTGGCCCTCTCTCGATCCTTCTCTTCGACTTGAATTTGCCAGCAGCCAGTTTTGAGACCCATCGGCGAAATGTATTTCACATTGAATTGCCGATCCAACGCGTCGCCTATCCGTTGGAGGGGGTATACGTTCTTAGTCATTTTGTTCAGGTTGCGATAATCAATGCAGAAGCTCAGGGTTCAATATTTCTTCTTCACTAAGACAGCAGGAGACACCGATGAACTGTTCAGCGACTGTATAATGTCATCGCTGAGAGCTTCATTGAGTTGTTCCTTTATGGCTTCTGGTTCTCGCGTCGAAATGCGGTGCCGGATCTGGTGAAGTAATCCAGTGCTAAATTCGGTTATTATGCGATGCCTGGTAACTTGTCTGCCAAATCTTTGATGATGGCAAAAAGCTGTTCTTGTATTGCCGGGGGACGGCTTTGACCTTCTCTTGCTTCTGTCTGAAAAGAATCAAAATTTTATGAAAAACTGGTTCAGAAGCGTCGACCGCGGATATTGAAAGTGTCCAAGAGTACAAATGCATTGCTGACGGCAGTAACGTCCTTCATGTAGGCAATTTTCGTGTCCTTTTTCAGGTGTTTATTCTCAGGGGTCATGTTCGTCGGCACAAGTGCTCTTTCTGTAGGAAATTGCATGATTCTCTTTGCGACGTCACTTTTGCGATCAGCAGCAGGCGTTGGTCGTCCTCGACGATGACTTTCGTGTATTCGGCTTCTTCGCTGAAGGTAATCATGATGTTGCTGCGAGGCCGGATACCGGTTTGATATTTAAGTAAATTGAAGGCATAGTGATTGAAAGTTCTCTCCAACGGAATCGCTAGCTCTGGGCATAGCGTTATCGACTTGTACTTTTTGTAGAAGACTGTGCCGCGTTAGCTCTGACAATGAATTACGAAAATTAAGTGACGTGAACAGTGTTTCCGAATAAGGACATCGCAGGGCATGTTCGTTCATGAACTGTTAGTCTTTCGGTGCGCATTCCAGTCGGCTTTGTTAGGCATCTCAAGCTGCCCGGATTTGAGTGCTGTCCATTGAACTTCCTTCAACTTGGCAGCACAACATTAATTTATCAGGGAGTAGTCAGCTGCTGCGTCCACTAAAGCAGTGCCATTTGGCTGTCGAATTCGGTGATTTGTGGTCTTGCCTTACAGTCAGGGCTCAGCGTCGGGTCCCGGCTACGCCACACCGTTCCGTTGCTGTTTCACCGATACGTTAAACCTTTATTAGGTGGTGTTTCCCTGGCTTCAAGGCTTCGCTCGCGTGGCTTTTTCTCGCCACTTCTTTGTCGAAATGGAACTTGAAGCCTTGTCGTTGATGGCGAAGGATCTTGAGCACTTTAACGGAGAGTAACTACACGTCCATTAGTTGCTGCTTTCCATCTTCCATATAAGGGGTGACAGACCGGCCACGGGATGGATCTGTGTACCGTGGGCTCTGAGGTGACATGTAGTTTCCTAGTGATGGCGAACCTAAAGACCGTCGAGGTCTTCATTCAGTGATGGCGATCTAGTCGGCACTCTCACGTGGTCGTTTGCCTCGCATGGGACTGGACGAGTTGACGGCGAACCCTCGCTGGCTCATCTCGCGGTGTGGACACCGGCGGTAGACACGGTCTGCTTCTCCGCGACGAGAGCACAGTGGACGGTGGTCGGGGGCAATACATAAGACTGCCTTCCTCTTGGTGTTGCGCGGTGGACGGATGGGCAGAATTGTGGAGGCGAATAGCGATGTAATTTCAGCAGGGCCGGGCGCAGGCGCGGTTGGAGGACCTGTCGGCGGGTGTCAGCGGCGCAGCACGGCTGATACTTCGGCATACTGCGGTGGTTGAGTGCCTCCTAGTGACTGCTGCAAGCCTTCGCGTATGATGTCAGCAATCGAAGCCACTTGAGGCTGCGACGAAAGGATTACCTTGTGAAGTTCCTGCAGCATGACAGCTCTGATCCCACAACTCGTAGGTGCCTAGTGAGTAAAGCTCATCATAGCTTTTGGTGACCATATGGCAGTTTATTGCTCGTTCGGAATTTTGAGCGTCACATAGATGTTGGTGACCTGAGAAATAAACTCTTCGACTGTCTTCGGTCGGTTCCGTATTATTCCCATAAGATGTTGAGCACACAACGGGAAGGCAAACTTTCTTCTCCCTGTACGTTTCCTGGTCAGTGTGGCGGAAAAGACTGGTCGTCTGCGCCATAAACTTTGCAACGTTCTCCTTATATGTCTGCACTCGGGCTTCCAGTAAAACTTCGGCCCTTTTTATCGGGCAACGGCCGTGAAGGTTCTCAGTCAATCGTTAAGGAGAAAGTCCCAGGTTATAAGTGCGGATTCCCGAGTCTCGAACAAAGTACTCGCGGTGTCTTCCAAGGAACACTTTACATGGCGCAGCTTTTCCTAAAATATCCAGTTCTTGACGGCTGACACCCTTTTCAATGTCGCAAGTTAGCTTTTCCGATTATCCGAGTGAGTTTCGCGAAAGCCGGGTGGGTTGCTTGGTTGTTTGACTACGATGGCTGAAGGGAATTTCGCCTCCTTTTTCATGATTACAGACTTGGCCTTGGTTTTTTTCTTGGCAGTGGCAGGGAAGAGCTGCAGTAAAACAACTGCAATCGCAAAACTCTCTTTTGGCTAACCTGTTCCCAGCAAAAGCCACTAGCATTCAACAAAATGACAGCAGCGAGAACACTTGTTGATTGCCGAAATAGAAGATGCGAGTCGAGTGCGCCGGCTTTTATACTTGACTCGTTGAAGATTCCAGCGTAGTCGGTAGGGCGTGTTTCCGTTCGATAAAGTTCACCCGTATTCGCGTCGCGCGTGATATGTGGTTACACAGTGTTTGGCTAGAACTAACACAACCGACAGAATCAATGCTAACATTCGAGTAAGTTCCAAATCATTCACGCTAGTCTTGCGCTCAACGATAAATTGAAGTAAGTAGTGGGTGAAAGGGCGCCAACGGAAAAAGCCTTGAGATGCAGTAGTTTGATAAACCCAAACATGAGATGCAGTAGTTTATTCAATGAATTTCAGCAACACTAACAATATATTGAATAATTACTGTGACAAATTATTAAAAGGTAAGATACCAAAACACAGTAAGCGAATTTAGTTTTCAGAGTTTGCCTATGCGCTACCGACCATAAGAGTTACTTTCTAGTCATAAAGAGCTTTCTTATATATGGGCACAGCAGACAGAGAAACATCACACCTCCGTTCTTATATTGTCACACAAAGTATTATTTTACATGGCATCGCAGCCCAGTGGTTATCGCGTTGTCCAGTAGAGCTCGAGGTGACTGGTTTGGTCCCCGTCGCGGCGGTCTCACTGAGATTGGAGCGGAATGTAAAAAATATGTGCTCGTGCACAGTATGTTAGGTGTATGTTAAAAAACCTCCGGCAGACAAAAATAATTGCTGAAGCACAGGACGATGAGCATCATAATTTAATTGTAGCTTTCCCAAAGAATCTCAGAATTTGCGCATTCTTCGGGGTTCCTTTTTGTCTATTTTTGCAATATGGTAATAAGATTACCATATTCGTTCAAATTCAAGTCGACCTTCGCTTGCGAAAATGTCACCTGAAGTGAGAAATGGGCACGTATTTGCGACCCTTTCTCACCGACTTATACACGTGAACAAAGCTAGCGAAAATAACCAGCTAACGAACTTCCATCCCACCCACTCTCTAGCAAACCTGTAGATTATGCAGAGTAGGGTTAAGAATTTCTGCATATTCAACGGAGTCGACGGCACCGAAGACACCGTCGTTTGGGGTGCCGAGAACGTCTGCGAAGCATCCGACGAACACAATTTCTCTGGTCGTTGCGATGAGCATACAGCTTCTGTCCTCGTGTAGATATGTTTAGTAGCCAAGCTTTGCTAAATTAATGTGTGTCACGTTCAAAGCCAATAGGTTGACCTGCATTGTAGTGGGTATTTTTGTATTCACGGGTGTGCTCAATATATAGGAATCGAGCTACATTCGAGTTTGACCTATCCTGACATGAATACGGTATGTTGAAGCTAGTATCTTTTGCGTTGACCAAAATTTCCCGGCAGAAATGGCTGTTCTGAAACAAAGCAATAATTTTTTGTTATGTAATCTGAGAACCGAATGATAACGGGATATTCTTGGTATTTTATATATATCCCAGCAGAAACAGTCGCTGTACTTCAAAACAAGAGCTCCCGTTCAAATCTATGTGGCAACGAGCATGTGGGAAATGACACACTCGAATAATGCAGCATTTCTGCAGATATAGTTGATAATAAAATTTACACTAGTGCGCATATTTATCATTCGTTGCTCCTGCTGGCCGATTATGGTAATTACAGCACTGCTGATGCATGTCAGCTGATTCCAAAGGGCTAGGAGGAAGGAAAGGTCATGGATCATAACTAGTGACTGCTACTGCGCGTAAAAACAGATCTCTTTCTTACCTTCCCCAGCCATACAGCAGCAGTGTCCAATATAAATGCCACATGCATCCTTGCTCCTACTGCAATTTTGCCCATTAGTAGCCTTTATCTGGCAAGATGGTCTTCGAAGTTGTTGTCGCAGGCAACACATACCATTCAGGCAGTCACTGCCTCTGCTGCACTCTTCGTCGATATCTTTGTTCTGAAAGTAGTAAGGTGCAAAGCTAACCGAGTTTGAGCGGATGAGTTCGGTGCATACGCGATCAAAATGATATCAACCAGAAAAGGGAAGAACTTAGAACGAGCGCTGTCTAACAAGTGGAGTTTATTAAGAAAATATATAAAAGTAAGATGCATTCTACACGCACTTGTCATTTCGTTATTCCTATTAACTAGGGAGTCCTTCTGGAAGTAGTACGCGTGTCTGTACTACTAAACAAGTGTTTAAAGTTGATAAACTTCCTTGCTCGCATCTCTGGCAAAACACTGCTTTTATTTAGAAGATGTAATATAGTGAAAGTAGAAAATTTATAAGCTTTGCTCAAACCTAAACCGTGATAACATATGGCTTTTTTAAATCGGAACATGGCGAGATTCATTTTATAACGGACTAGAGCTTACCAGTGGTTGCATTTAATAGCATTCCCCGGCAGTTGGCTGGTTTTCAAGCACCTAATGACTCTAGGTGGCTAGTGTGTAAAATGTTGCTTGCTATTGGAAAAGGCATTTGTTAGAGTTTCAAGCATTCTGGCATTTCAGGCAGGGAACCACGATATAGGTATGAGGCATGCCATTGTGTGTGTGTGGGGGGGGGGACTTCTTAATAATTTTCATCACCTGGGGTTCTTAAACATGCACCCATGCACGTTAAATGGTCGTTCTTGCAATTAGCCCCATATAGATGCTGCTGCCACCGTGGGCAAGATTCGATCCCGCGACAACGGGCTCAGCAGCGTAACGCCGATGCAACTATGTCACGAGGGTGGTGATGTTAGTTGGAGTAATGCAGCTACAAGGTCCATGCGAAGAATTTTGGTAAAAACACTTATTTGCTGAAATCGAAAAGAGGAATTTTTTATTTCACCTGTCTCATCCGTTAGTTACATTCTATGTCACAAGGAATTTGGCCCTCTGCGAAAAGTACGATGATTACGACGTGTATGCAGGAAATATCCTCGCGCATTTGAATAGCTAGACGTAAAGCTCAGGTTATTGGCGGTGTTAGAAAGTTGGAATTGTGCTTGGTGTATGAAATAATACAGCGCTACATAGTACGTTTGGTCCATTGCGCATGCAAAACAGTTGGGATTGCAAAACAGGTGGGATTCTCATTGCGCATGTACCATGCAAAACAGTTGGGATAACCACCACTAATCGTGAATAAGTAGCAAGCAGCATGGCGACGTACATAATGATCGGACCACCCTCTTTGATCTCAATCCACACATGTTACTTGTTCTCCCCCATCAAATTGCAAAATAAATTTTGTATCAGCCATCGGTTTTTCTAATATCATGCTGAGGGCAACTCTCTAGGCATGCTTTGTTGTTATTAGAGAGCTTAGGCCTAGAAAGGGGAAGTTGAGCTGTAAAAGTGGTTTTCTTTGCTCTAAGCAGACGGCATCACACTACTGTCACTGATGATGTGCTAAAAATGTGCTATGCTCTACAAGGCTGCATCATATATTTACTACTCCGCCTTAATACGGTACGTGAGAAGGGTGGGGAGCAAGCACCGACTATCAGACGCCAAGGAGAGCAATGAGGCGTTGCTGTAGCTAGTTAAAGGGGGTTCCGCTTTACTGCTGGCTAAGGAGTTTGGAAGTAACTGCTCAAAAAGCACATGTAGATGCGAAGTAACCTGTCACACTCACATACACGCGGTTTATGCTGACGCACATGCCAATCAGAGGGACACGTGCCAAGACGAAAGCAAGCAGACACCAGGTAAACGGCGTGGCGCGGATGAAAGCATCTAGAGGGGCTTTCGCCCTTCGTATTAACCAAGAAGTCCTTAAGCGTTCATAGTGCTTCAAAGAATTGCTGATATAAAGTATACACGATAATACGTGGTATCCTCCAATAATATCAGCCTATGCTGGTTTTGCATAATGAAATATAGCGTGGCTTTTCCGTGTAGATTTAACATCGGCGTGAACGTATAGGTTTGAGCGACACAAGATTTCCTAAAAATATAATGTGTATTCGTCAGCATATGACGCAAAGTATGTTGCAGAAAATATGGACAGCACTTTGCGCGCCTGGTCAAACATTTAGTGTTTTGCTTACGTGGTGCTTACCCGTCTTCCATCTTGGTTGCGTCGCTCGCTAACCGTGACAACAGGTTGAGAGCTACTCCGCAAAGGGACCTGCAGGGCCTCTTCGGTCACAACATCGATAGCTGTGGATTCATCGCGCACCAAAATTACAAACAGCATGGCAACGGCGGTTGCCTGCGAATAGCGCATTCTTTTTGCAAACCTACTTTCAACGTAAGCACTTTAAATCTTCCGGGGTTGGTGACAGCCCATATTATTTATAGCCCACGTGCACATGCTCCAACAATAGCATCTTGTACTACGAAGTAAGAACTAACAAATGGAAGAATTCCTTTGATAGCATCCATTGTCAGTCTGACTCGAATGAATATATTGTAAGCGCAGGATAGCTATCAACCAACTCAAATAGCGCCATATATTTGAACAAGCTGCTAAAGTTGGAAGAAAGTGCCTTTAGAAGAATACACAGCGTAACATGAGCTCTTGCTCGAAACTTGAAACTTATGTCTATTTTTCTGCAAGATCAGCCCCTTTTTTCGTTTCTAAGAAAGCCGAACACGGGCATGTGGACCTCTCATGCATTCACGCTCAAGCATTCAACACTTGTTTGGGCCTTCCACAATGCAGGACAACCAATCGAACAATAGCGGGAGCTTGTGCTTGTCCTGTTGGTCTATACTTGCTCTGCAATATACCTTCACGTGTACTTTGCGAAATGTACCTTCGCGTGCGGATCCGGCGCAGACAAGCTCCTTTGTCATCGCTCTGCCACACACCGAGCTTGCTGTTTTTCAAGGACTCTATCGCGCCATCTGAATATACAATTTCGTACCGCCTGTATTCCCAGAATACCCTCGATGGCCCTGCCCAAACCTGTTCGTTACGCTCCAGATCCCTGGAATTGCGGAACGTCATCTGTTGTATCGAATGGCCTCAAGAAACTTACCATGTTTTACATTTACGCACACTACGGAGGTACTGTAGGCGTGTATATAATGGCTCTGTCAAAGCATATGCCTAGAATCCGGGCCATGGCGGCCGCATTTCGATTGGGGCGAAATGCGAAAACACCCATGTACTTAGATTTAAGTGCACGTTAAAGAGCCCCAGGTGGTCTAAATTTCCGGAGTCCTCCACAACGGCATGCCTCATAATCAGAAAGTAGTTTTGGCACCTAAAACCCCATAATGTTAAAGCATATGCCTACACTTCAGCATTTGTCATTCAACATATAGTCATTACCAGGAGGTTTCAGCCAGACCATAAGTCAACATCAACTGCCGCAGAACTTGCTGCTCTCCGGGAAGCACCTGGATTTATCTCCGTTGAGCCTCCTCGCACATGTACGATATTTTGCGACTGCAAGCAACCTCTTCATACGATTTACGTTGTCCTCAGACAGGGCCCCTATTATTGAATGGCTCTACAAATGACAGAACATCTCAAACATACAAATAGAAATGGCCGCACTATCCCCTTTCAATGGATACCTTCCAACTGTGGCGTGATAAGGAACTAACAGCAGACGCTGAAGCGAAAAATACTTGAAATAACGCTTTTGATTTACCCATTCCGTTCACACGAACAGACGTAACCGCCCTACTTTGTTGCCTAATACGCAACCGTACGTTGGAGCACAGGAGCCAACCAGAACATCGACACGAGTGAGCGCAAAACGTAACCCAGGAATGAAATTTCGTATGTCTTATCAGCTCAAAAGAAGCCAAGCACGCATGGTGCACCGGATTCGCCTTTGTGTCACGTCCAGCAAGCGGTATAGACGTATAGCTGCAGTGATACTAGCCCAACCTGTGAATACTGTCAACTACCAGAAACACTTCATCATATAGTTTACGTTTGTCCCGCGTATGCGCAACGACAACTGGTCCCTTTCATTGCAAATGTCAATAAGTGGCCGTTACCAGACGAGTTGCTTTCAGGTCCTTGGCATATTGCGAACAGCGTAGCCCTAATAGCAAGTGCCGCTATAGCCTTTCTACAAGCCAATCGGCTGGACAGAGGGCTTTAGAGATGCCAGAACGCTGTGAACTTGTATATATCCTCCTCCTTCTTAGATCATCATCGTCATTCATCAGCCCTTTAACTTACCGTTTTTCTTCGCCAGTGTATATTAGCACGCAAGAGCAGTTGTAGCTCAGGGAAACCTATCTACCTATCGACCTCGAGCGCGCCATCGAACACATAAGGCACTCCACCATCTTCGAACGCATCTCCTTGTTTAACCTTGGAGAACGCACTTACAAATACGTAAGAGACTTTTTATCCAGTCGGGAGGCATTCCTTTCGGTCGGAAACATTCGATCGGAGGGACTGTCCCCCGGCAGCACGGGCACACCGCAAGGCTCTGTCATTTCGCCAATACTGTTTAATCTGGTTATGCTCAGATTAGCACAAGAACTACAAAAACTCGATGGCATTGAACACACAATATACGCCGACGACATTACAATCTGGGCTACAAAGGGCAGTGACGGACAAATCGAAACTGCCCTTCAAGACGCCATTGACGTCGTAGAAAATTATCTTGAAGGCACGGGACTCCGCTGTCCCCCTAAAAAGTCGGAGCTTCCCCTATACCGCCCCACACTCCGTGGACGCCCCCTGCGGGGCTCCACGAATAAACGCCAATACGAGGAAATAGAGCTCAACCTGAGGGATGGCAGACCTATACCCGCGGTCCCTAGCATCCGCGTTCTTGGTATGACCATAGAAGCCAGTGGAGCTAACTCTACGGCTATCTCCAAGATCCTTCGACAGACCGCTAATACATCCAGACTGCTGAAACGAGTGACCAACCGGCGAGGTGGTATGATGGAAGAAAGCCTTATCCGCCTTGTCCAATCTTTTATCGTCTGTCACATTACTTACGTTGCGTCCTTTCTCAACTGGTACAAAGCTGAAAAGACTAAACTGGACATCATCATCAGAGGAGCCTATAAGCAGTCCTTAGGACTACCCAACCACACCAGCACGGAACTTCTACTACAATTAGGTATCCACAACACGCTAGACGAGTTAATCGAAGCCCAACGTCGATCCCAACTAGAGCGGTTTACCCTAACGGAAACGGGCCGCAGCCTTGTAAACAAGCTAAATATCACCTACCACCGTCAACATGGAAACAAACACCCAATGCCACGCGACATTCAGCAATGGGTACACGCCGACTCTATTCCGAAAAACATGCACCCAGACTACAACAAAGAACGCAGGAAGGCACGAGCTACTTCCCTCATCAAAGCTTATGCCAACACCGCGGTCGTCACCTTCGTCGACGCAGCTGAGTACCAAGATGGACGGCACTTTGCGGCAGTTACCACGGCAGGCGGATTGCTCCGACATGCTGCCAGCATCGTTACCAAAAATGCCGAGACGGGCGAGGAAGTGGCCATCGGCCTGGTCACTCTTGACCCAGCCTGTCACACCATACTGAGCGATCCTCTCGCAGCAATCAACAACTACATCAAAGGTCGTATTTCTCAGCAATCACTTCGGATCTTACGACAAGTCCCGCATTCGCCTGAAAACCAAATCACCCTCGTCTGGATCCCAGCACACACCGGCGTTGTCCACCCGCACCTCGCCAACCTCAACGAGGTTACACACTCCGTGGCACGAGGACTAGTCAACCGTGCTGGAGACGGTGCAGGTGCACCCGCAGGACGCGACCGCCTTACAAGATATAACGACCTTGCGAAGTCATTTTAACTCGCAAGAAGAACCTTCCCCACCTCTCACCGCAAGTTAAACAGGGCACAGGCAACCACCCTTCGCCTGTTACAGACGAATACATACCCATCCCTCACACGCTATCACACTATATAGCCCGACATCTAACCGAGCCAGATGTGCAAGGTCTGTAAAACTGTATCAGTAACACACCCCCACATGCTATGGGAGTGCAAACATCAATACCCAGACCTTAATCCCGTGACCCTCTCGTCGAGATGGCACGCCGCCCTGCGCAGCTTCCATATCGACGACCAACTCTGGGCGACCCAGCGGGCCTACGAAGCGGCGAGGAGGCAAGACCTCGACGTCCCATCGTGGGAAGCCTAGGCCCAGCCGACTGAACTGCTGGTGCTCATTAAAGTTCACTCTCTCTCTCTTTCTCAAATTTGAATAGTAGATTTTAGACGAAGCGAGAGCCAATGGATCGTTTTCTCTACATCGGGATATATTGACGTACAAGAGCACATGCTCTTGTCGAATTATGAGCTGAAGTAAAGCGAAAATACAGTTTTAAATATTTGACGGTTTTATATAATGCTTCCATAAGTGTAAAGAACCAAGTCAAAGGGAATCCTTATTTTTTGCAAAGTGTACGTACTCTTCAGGCCTCCCTAATAAAAGCGTACTTTTCAGTTTGAATTTTGTTTTATAAACTGTGTTTGCGTAGGAAGCGATTTTATGTGAATTGTCGTGAAGCGCCTTCCTTTCGATTTATTACTTTGGTTGTTAGCATTTACTATTTCAACGCAACACTTAAGCTATTATGAAAGCTTAGTTGTTAATGCGAATAGCGTTGCTTCCTACGTCAGCCTTTCTGAGCCTTTCTTGTTTATATCTATCTATCTATCTATCTATCTATCTATCTATCTATCTATCTATCTATCTATCTATCTATCTATCTATCTATCTATCTTTCTATCTATCTATCTATCTATCTATCTATCTAATCTGCCTGTCTAGCCTAGTAAGCCTACCCAGTGAATAAAATTGTCTACTTGCTTAGGCCACTAAATATGTGCTCCTTGCCCTGATGCTATCGTTGTCATCCCATCATTATCATTTCAGCGTCGTGTTTATCCTTCCGTCATGCCCTCATCGCCACACCTTTTACTCCGGGCCCAGTTGCCTAAGTTGTCTTATAGTTTGGCCCACTAGGTGCAACAACCATGATGCAACCACCACTAGCCGCGGTTGTTGCATCATGGTCATTCGAGCTTTGTCATCCGACTCTCGTGATGCCGTGGTTGTTATGCCATCGTCATCTTACAGTCTTTATTCACTCGTTGTCCCAACGCCATCGTGACGCCATTGCTGTCGTTCCCTCGCTTCCATTCAAGCTTCCTCACCTGCCTCTACTCATGGTCACATCGTCGTGTCCTCTATTCTGATCCATTGGACATTCTTTATTTCTGATGCGATTCTTGTCATGTCTTAGTTACCACGCTGTGAGCGTCATATGGTCATCGTCACACTGTATATTCATCATCCTTATCCGTTAATTTTGTCATCCCATTGTCGTCCTGCCGTCGTCGTCTCAACAACGTCCATCTTCGTCGCACTGCCGTACACTATGGTCATTCATACGGGATTAGGGTTCCCTTGTCATGCCGCATTCGTCACACAGTGGCTATCATGCACTATTTATCGGACAGTTCTCATCATGCCATCGTGGTTGTGCCATTGTAGTCACACTTGCCTCTTCACTAGACTCTCTTATTGATGTTGTCATCAGATAGACGCTGGTGTGCATGTATCACGATGCAATGAACGTTATGTTAATATGATCATAGACTCGTCGTCATACCATTGCGCTCATGCTCTTGTCACGCCACCATAGTCATTACCTTCTCGTCATACAGTCGTCACTAGGCATTTGTCGTTGTACCGCCCTCGCTAAGCCATCGCTGTCTTTCATCGGTAATATTCCAACTTCTCGATTTCACTTCGGTCATGACGTCGTCGTTGGCTGTCGCCGCCACACATTCGTCGTCATACTGCAGTCATTATGACATCGTGATCATTTCAGTAATGTATTTCGACTGTCGTCATCCAGTCGTCTTCATACAGCCTAAATGAATCCATCAACGTCACTAATTGTTCGCCATTCTAGGATTATCGTGCTGTCTTTATTCAATTAAGAATATGCTCCCGTTTCATGCCGTTGTAGTGATTGCATCGTCATTAGACAGACGGTATCATGCAGCCGTCGTTATACAATAGTCGTTGACGCCATCGTCATTATAGAGTCGTCGTCATCTCATTTTAATGATGTCGGCGTCGTGAGGTTCTGGTCGTTACACTCTCTTCCTAACTTAAAATGGACATCCCATTGTCTTTAGGCTACTATCGTTATACAGTTCTTGTCGCCTCATCATGTTGTCATGAGCCACCTGTCCTGCGGACGAAGTACACGTTTCATAGCAGACTAGAAAAAGGACGAGCTGCGTCCCGGCCCACCATCTTTGTTGTGTTGGTGCCACTCGCTGCCATTGTCTAAATGTTTGACATAAATCCTTTTTTACATCCCCGGTAACTGATCTGGCGGACGAGCGGGTTAAATCTGAAGGACACTATGGAGCTTCGTAGCGGACACCTTTTGGATCATACGATCATTTCGACTGAGAGGCCCACTTGCTCAGCCTCGGTTACTCGGTTGTCCTGGCCCAACTTCAATACCCTGGTACCTTCTCCGGTACTGACTGAATGGACATCGAAGACTGGTTCGCCGAACATGAGTGATCCAGTAAGAACAACCGGTTGGACCCAACGATCGTGCTGGCTAACCTTATCTACTACCGCAAGAGAACGCCCATGTTTGGGTTCCAAACCCACGAAGACGAACTGGATTATTGGAACATTTGCAAGCAGAGACTACAGGAGATACTCGGGAAAGGCAGATGGGCGCCAGGGAACCACTAAGAAGGAACTCTCGTGCCTGGATCCAACATTAACTGAACCGTATGTCCTGTAGATCCAGGACGTGTTAGATCTAGGTCGGCGGGTTGATGGCAAAACGCCTTACGTCTACAATGTCAGCCACAAACTTAAATTTCTTTAATTGATCTATATATATATATATATATATATATATATATATATATATATATATATATATATATATATATATATATATATATATGGACTTCTCCACTGTCGACGACATCTTAAAAGAGTGTCAGCGCGTTTAGGAAGCGAAGAGCCGTCGTGTCACCACCATAACCTCAACATGTGAGGACATCCAGCTGCATGTTACCTAAAGCTCACTGAATCTTGTGGGGCGTGAGATTGAGGCCACGTCTCCATCTGTTCCTAAGGCCCGTTCTTAAGGCGAGCCTTGCCCGTCAGTATGATTGATCCAAGCCGTCGTTCATGAAGAGGTGGCGAACGCAGGCATTCATCCCATCTGCGTTGTAAGTCGGCTTGCGGTCAGCAATTTCTTTCGAGCTCGCCGCCCACAATGGACCTGTCGCGCATACTGCGATCTAAGCCGATGGCCCACGTTTTGCAACAGGCCAATATGCTTCCCCTGCAATGGTATACGCCATATTTTCCGCCATTGTTGCTATCGCCAGCCATCCTCCCCTCGTTCTGCGTACACTTAACGCCCAGAAGACAGACGGTCGTCTTGATTTTGTTCTCACAATGACCCATCGCACCCTAATGTTCCTACCCCGACTGTACGCTACGATCGCTCGCAATCGCCGCAGGACCGGCGTTCTCGCTCTCCGCTGCCCCGTCACTCGCCGTCGACATACATCGATCTTCATAAAATTGACCAGTCCAGCTCCTAGATGTGATGCTGCAATAACAATCGACTTGAAAATCATCGGTTGACTCCGCCTGCCCGACAAAACCTGTTGGACATTGAAATCAACGGCGCACTTGTTTCGGTGCTCATAGACACTGTCGGTCATGAGCGCTCGCCTTTGATGTCTATGCAAGCTTCTTATGTCCGCCAGGTCGACTATCGTTTGGTTTGTCGACGGCAGTGCACCTTTTGCTGTTGGCATGTGCACTGTGCGTGTGATCTTCGCTGGCCACCTGAACACATTTAGATTCGCCCTTCCATAACAGTCTATACATTACGTCATGCTCGGCCATGACTTCCTGAGCACCCATTCTGCCCTCATTGACTGCTCATCTGGTCTTCTACAGTTGAAACTTCGTTCTGTACCCGGCCTCAACACCAAGTCGCCACTGTGTTTGTGTGTCATTGAGTTTGTACCTCTGCCACCAGCTATTGCGATGTATGTCGCGTTGATCTGCGAGTACCCTGTTTGTGATGGTGACTATGTGATTTCCCCTTCTCTCGGCGCTTTTTTGACGAGGTGTGTTGCGTTCCCTCACACTGTAGAGACTGTTGCAGAAAAATGGGCGTGTTTACCTATTCTTAACTTAAGGTCAACCCCACTGGTTCTTTCCGAAGGCATCACGTTGGGCAGCGTATCGCCTTTAGACCTTTAGACAGACGCTACCTTCTAGCCGTAACTATCTATGTTGCACAGTCGTCACCGGCAAGCAGGAATACGAGTATTGCGCTTGACGAACCTCTTGACGGTATCATTGCCCTGACCTCTCCCCTTCTTAGTCCGAAGATCTTCGCAGCTTGTTAGCATCTTAGTGTCATGTTTTTTTTTATTCGCCTCATCACGGCCAGACATCCCTTGTAAGTCATTGCATCGATACTTTACCGAGCGTCTGCATTCTAACGCCGTGTAATTCAAACAGAAGTTGAGAAAATGCTGACTAAAGACATTATTGAAGCATGTGCGAGTCCTTAGGCGTGTGCTTGCCAGAAAAAAGGACAACACCTGGCGGATCTGTATCTACTAGCAGCACCTGAACAAGATTACAAAAACGGACGTGTACAGTTTTCCGCGAATAGACGATGCACTGGACTCTCTACACGGCGTAATGTACTTTTCTTCTATAAATCTTCGGTCCGGCTATTGGCAAATTGCCTCCGTCGAGAAAGCTGTGCCTTCGTTTAAATCTAAACCACCAGTTTAAAGTCAAGCTCATTCGGTTGCGCGATGCCCCAGCGGCCTTGTTGAATGAACGGACTTCATGGACGTCATGCTCTACCAGTACTTCGAGCCATTGATAGTGCTTTGAGCCGAGTCTCTTAACCCTTAGCTCTAGAAATCATAGAGCTTCTCGATCTTGCCAAGAGAAATGTCTTCAATATGCACCTGTTTTGACATCAACAAGACACGCAAAAACACCCAATATAAAACATAAATCAAAGCAATGCCAAACAGCATTATGGCGTTGAGTCTACAAAATTCTAACATCTATTGACAAGAACGGAATTATAGCGTGGAATTGCAAACAGAGGACATGCAAGAAGTCACACAAGGTCATGACATATACTTCCGGCTTAATACTAGCCTGGCAAATGTACGCAGTTATCTAAGAGTCTGAGTTCACCTCATCAAAACTGTGGAAAAAAAGTTCATCGGTTGTTTCTTTATTCTGAGAAGTTCGGACTGCGTAGGCAGCAAAGTGACGCTCGCAGACACTCGAGAACGGCCGAGCCATGCAGTTGTCTGGTCATCGAAACGTCACCCTGTCTCCGCAACACCGGGAGAGACTCCACAGGCCGTCGGGACACCACAGTGCGTCCACGTGGAGGCCTCTGCGAGCCCAGGTCTAGGAGCCTGTCGAGCCTGTGCCTCTGCGCCCCAGCAGCTTTCCTCGAAGGATCCAGCTTAGGTCGTGCCCAGTAGACACCAGGCCATCGCGGAAGCTTAAGTGCGGCTGGGTGAAGGCCTTGTATGCTAGAGCGTTGTGGCCCAACGAGCGTGAACCTCCGCACCCCAGATTGTCTTCCGTCGATTTATTGATTGATTGATTGATTGATTGATTGATTGATTGATTGATTGATTGATTGATTCGAAACATTATTAATCCACCGAGCTGGGGTGCCTGCCTTCCACCCTACACGCAGGTAGGGGGGTTACGAAGCAGTCCCCGCGCTTTGGTAAGTGAGTCTTCACGGCCTCAACGGCCAAGCGGATTGCTCGATGCTGGTCGTCTTCAGCCTCGCTTGGCAGCAAAGCCTCCCAGACTTCTCTACTGTCAGTTTGTCTACTGTCTACTTCTCTACTGTCTCTACTGGCCCCTGGGGAGCCAGCACACTCACATATTATATGGTCTAGCGTACCTTTCTCCTTACAAATTTTGCAGAGGGCGTCGTGATAGTGCCTGGTCTGAGTTAAGCAGATCCAATATGGTGATGTATAATTGTTTCCCTGGATACGCCACTAAATACGAGCGTCATCCAAAGAGAGAGAGGGAGAGCCCGATGGGGCGGTGGAATGATCCTTCTTTCGGCTTTTAATGATCTGCGATTTCCCTGTACGTGATGGTGTTATCTTTGATCCCTGGAACTGGCTGCTTTAGAGTTGTCCGGTGGTAGTGTGCTCCGGCGAGCTCGTGATCAGCTTCATTACCTGGGACTCCTGCATGTGCCGGAACCCAAATAAGTTTATGTCCCTCCTAGGAGGGTATTTGAATAGAATTTAGAGGGCCTCTTCCGAGATTCTCCCTTTGCTAGAATTTAGGACAGTTCATTTGTTATCGCATAATATGACTGCCGCTTTTGTACCCGTACAAGTGAGCGCTACTGCAACTTCGTCGGCTGTAAAGGCGTCTCTCGTGAACATCGAGCATACTAACTTAACGCACCCATCGCCCTCCACCGCCGTCGATACCACAGCCCCGTCTCTGCCACAAGGGGCATCGACGTACGCTTCTTTATGCGCCGCTGTGTTCTTTAAGTTTATTTACTAGAGCCTCACCCCTGTGATCTCTCCTGTCTTTGTTGTAGATGGGATGCATATATTTAGGTAGCGGAAAAATTTGGAACCATTTACGCTCGTCCATCGGGATGTCCTTCTTCCCAGTCTGGGCACCCCGGTCGCATCGGATCCCTACCCATTCCATGAGTTTCCTGCCCGTTTTGTACAGGCCTAATCTTTCCAACTCAGACACTCGTACTCCCTCAGTGAGCTCAACTAGCGTGTTTGGAACCCCCATTTTGAGAAGGAGGTCTGTCGATGTCGAGTCTGGGAGCCCTAGGGCTCTCTAAACGATCTTCGTAATGATCGCATCTATTCTCTTTTTCTCCTTGTTAGAACACAAAATATGGTGTGGCATACGATAAGCGGCTGGTAATCAAGGTTTGCATGAGTCTGAGGAGCCGGTTCTATTTTAGGCCCCTGCCTTTCAGTGCAACTCTCCTAAAGTTCCCTGTGACGTGCGCCGCGTATCCTTCTAACTTCTGATTTTCGTGAGGTTGTATCCATTGCTCTGAATATCCATGCTCACAATCCTGATTTATTCCACCTTGGGAGCCTCAGTTCCGTTTACGAAAACAGTGATGGGTCTGCTGCTGACAGCGTGCCCCTTTGACATTTTCGCTCAATGATTAATAGCTCCGATTTCTATGGTGAGCGTGCCAAGTCTCTGCTGGCCGCATACTATTCCACCATATTCGCCTCTATCGGTGGTTTAAGTTCGATGGCTGCGTCACTCCCACTGCTAACCCAGATGAGCTCGCAGCATCGTGCACCCTAATTTTGACCGGGGTTTCATCTTCTCGTATGCACATGATAAGAAGAGCCGACATTTCCGCAAAGCAGCGCAGTCCGCACTCCTCGGCAAATTTTCGGACAGTCGACGCAGCCTCTTGGAGCGCCTCAGCCGTCGGCCCCAGACTGCCCTTTGTCACCCAAACCGCGATATCGTTCTGCAGTGAAGGTGTGCCGAATTCCTTGTATGCGATCGAGTTCAGGCAAATTTATAAGGGTAATATTAAAGAGCAGAGATGAGAGGGCTGCTCCTTGTGGCGTACCTCTAGTGCCCGTAGGGATTGGCTGGGAACTAACATATCCAATTTTTCCATTAGCCTGTCTGTCTAGTAGGAAGTCTCTGATGTACTCAAAAGTCCTTCTTCTACAATGTGTCTTTCGCAGATTCCCCAGGATCTTTAAGTGCTTCACATTATCGAAAGCGCCCTTGAGATCTAGGGGTAATATGGGCTCTGCTGATGCGTTTCTTGGGTGGGTCAATAACTTCCACTTTGAGCTGCAGCAGTACGTCTTGCGTGGATAGGCGCTCCGTGAAGCCAAACATGGTGGGGGGCATGTAATCGTTTTCCTCCAAATACGCTGAAAGTCTGGCATGCACTGTCTGCCGTGGAAATCGGCAATCGGATGCCGATTTTCCCGCCAGAGGCAACTTACCAGCTCTCCAGCACTCATTGATATAATCCGTCAGCTGGCCTAGCATCTTCTTCTTCATGTTCGCGTGCAAGCCGACCGTAATTTTGTCATGTCCTGGCGTCGTACCTCTTCTCATGGTTAGTAGCGCCGCCTGTCTTTCTTCTACTTCGAAATCTCTGTCGAGTTCTGGATTATGTTTGCCCTGATACTGCAACACAGGCTCGTCATCTTTGGTCATACAGAAAGATTTTCTCGTGAGGGCTTCCCCAGCTGCTCATCCGTACCCTCATAACCGTGGAGTGCTCTCTTGAGGTTCCGCTGCTGCTCTCCGCTGGTCTTGGGCTTGATGAGGCACCACAGGAGGCGCCACGTGGACTTGACGCCAAGCCCGCCTCTCAATGAGTCGCCCTTGATTAGCCAGTTCTTCTTCGGCAAGGTCCACGCGTATTCCTCTGCTTTTCATGTGATTTCAGTGATCTTGACTTTAAGCTTGCGATTGTGTTTCCACTTTCTTGTGAGGCCTTTCCTGGCCTCCCATAGGTGGAGCCGGTGGATGCCGACTGCCGGGACATCCTGTGAGATACGCAGCGTTCTCGTGACTCTCTCTCTCTGGCCGTTAGCAGCGACTCAGCACATTTCTCATATTCTTCAATATTCGAGTTTAGTTGAGCAACCTTGGACTCTCAAAAATGCAACCAATCCGTAAGGCGGGCTTGTCATTTGTGTTTACGATGCTTTTGTGGTCTAAGCAGATTCGGAGTATATGTTGATCACTGCCTAAGGTTTCGTGCGTATTTTGCCACTCGCAATTTTTTCACTTTTACCTAGCGTTAAATTCGGGCATGTTTCCCTTGAAACTCTATTGCCTATCCTTGCAGGATGTTGCGGGTCCGTCAGAATAGCAAGAGCCATATCCGAAATTGCTGCCACCAAGTTCCTGCATTTTACGTTCTCCTTGTTGTAACCCCAAAGAAACCTGGGCGCATTAAAATCCCCCACTATAATGAGAAGCGCGGATTTCGCAGCTTGCGCCTCTTTCCGAAAGATTCCGTCAAAGACTGCTGTCCTGTGTTTCGGGTGGCTGTATACGTTAAGTACGTAGCCCCTTTACTGGAACGAGTGTTAGGGAGAATACGAATAAACACGTGTTCTATTTCAGCATTAAAGTTGAGATCCATAGTGGAAGCCGCACTATCTTTATGTACAAGTATACAAATTTAAGTGTTAGTTTAATGCGTACTGCACGACCTGACTTTAGCTGCCACACTAGCGTCCTGTAACGCGACTACATCCGGCCTCTCATCTAGAGGTCCACATACGGTTGCAGGGATTCCCGCTTACGTTTAAAACCCCTGCAGTCCAATTGTATTACTGTTAACTTAGTTTGACGAGCCATGTTCCAAACTGGAAGAGGGCATTCCTTGTTCTGTGCTCAGGTCAAGCATGTCATCAGAAGCAATCTGCCTGGTGCCCATATTGCCTGTCAATCTGGGTGCCTTAGTGCACGAGCATTCGGCGAATTCTTGTAACCTACGGTGGATCCTAATCCCGTACGCATGGAGTATTGAGAGAGGCGGCTGTAACATTTTATGAATTGCCCACTCTGCCACTCCTTGTGAGTTCTGCTCAATTTTTTTTTTGCTTAGCGTCTTTTCAATTCTTTCTACGCTAGCCCGTAGGCTTCGTAGCATGCGACAATCCATTTTCTCGATTTCCTCCTGCATTCGCTTTTCCATACTTTCCACCCATGCACAAAATTTTTTTGTAATTGCGTCCGCATCTACGCGTGTCGTAGACTCCTCTATCGGGGGCGCAGCTGCCAACGCTAGCCGCTGCCCCTCGCTTCCCGGCCGATTTTTGACATACGAGGAGGTGACTTAGTTGCACTACCTGACGTCAGCGGGGAAGGGTTGTCCTCCTCCATCTCCTGCGCTGAGGGTACCTGAAGTGCTTTAGAGATCCCTGGATCGTTCGCTGCCGTCTTCTCTCTAAGTTTTTGTATTTCTAGTTTGAGCGTTTCTTTCTCGGCTCTAATTTTCTGATTAGACAACGTGAGGGAAGGGGAGGCAATCCAAGTGGCCCAGCTCACCTTGTTGCTTCTCATTTTGTTTCCAGGTCTGTGTTCTGGCTCGTCCCATCGTGCTTGTCTGCTGGACGACCGCCTCCCCTAAGGTCCCCACTGAAGGCTCCCGCATACGGTCAATGCGAAGGGGTCTCCCCCCGCGTCCGAGCTTGCAAGTCCGGTGCTTCGCTCCATCCAGCGTTCTAGGAGAGATGTTGCTGATTGACTTTTTTATTGACGGGCTGCCGCCTGGCCCCAGTTATAGCACCGCCTCTCTTGTACGTTTGGGTACACTGAATTGACCCCGCGGCCTGAGGGCCCCGCAAATGAGGCAGCAGGGTTGACACTCGTGGCCCTCTTCTAGACTCGTCTCACCGCAAGCGTGACAACGACCGGCCTGCGTATTAGGGCAAACATCGGCGCGAAGTCCGATCGTGCCGCAACGGGGACAGGCCGGCGTCGTTTTGCAGTAGAGGGGAACCGGCATAGCTTCTCGCCAGTAATAAACGTTGAAAGGCTCCTTCCGGCCTTCAAACGTGATCGCTGCTACGTTAGCCTCTCGTAATTATCGAACTTTTACTACTGAAGCCTCTGGCGAATAAATGGCTTGAATAATATCCACTTCAGTGGCTGTAGGTTCCACTTGCAGAACACCACGGCTTGTGTAGTCCGATGACTTGAGGTAGGTTTGAACAGCTCGGGCCTGTCCTCCGAGTCGGAGCTGTCCGACCGCAAGGACCTGACAAATAAGTTGGGCGTTCTTGATGTGAATAATAATTATATTCTGGTACCAGGCCGCCCAAATAGCGAGCGCCTGCGACGGTTGCGGAATGCCGGCGGCAGCGTACATTGCTTCCCCGATCTGATTGCTGCCCTTAAATGGTGCGAGGTTGAGAGTTCCCTTCGGCTTCATGATGGCCACGGCATCTTCCGCTGCAAATTTGGGCATAACTTGCGTCTTACAGCGTTTGCTTTGAGCTTGCTTGACAAAAGCCGTAGCGGCGACGTGGCCGTCACTACCACCACCATGGCTTCCTTAATGTTCGGAACGGGAGTGCGTCGAAGTTGCTCGCTCCCACTCTTCTAACTTTTTCTGGATGGTATAATACGTAGTGTCATCAAAAACTGGCGTCTCCGTGGTCGAAAGCTCCATGTCTTTCATGCTGTCTGGGTCGTAGCCCCGTACGAGAGGCATGGAGACCGCGTCGGGTGCCTTGACCGCGGCTACGACGCTTGCGGCGTTCGCGTGGCCGAAAAATAAAGCGCCGTCGAACTGCCAACTATTGGCCCATCTGGATAAGAATGGTGTTCACGGGTTCCTGGTGAGTTCATGAATGTAGTTCAACTGGTTTCGGGCGGTCCAGAACAAATTTTTGGCGACAGGACTTCGATTCGATGGAGCCGACGTGAAATGCGTCCGCTCTCCTTGACAGCTCGCAGCGCCAGCTTTGAGCTGGAAGAAACTACTCCAGCATGGTCGTAAAAAGATATTGTTGCCAACATCAATAAATCTGTAACCGGCGAAGAATTTCGCTTCTGCCTCATGCACATCTATGAAAACAACAAATTGTTTGAGAAAATCAAGGAAGAGGTGATGAGTCCATTTAACGTACACGTTGTGGACCCCCTGCTTATATTCAACAGCCAGAGACATTGGAATAGGGTCACCCCTGTCACATGCCTTCTCTAAGTACTTGCCTCATCAATGCCAAGCATGCAAATAATCATATTCGTAGATCGTCCACAAGTTTTGCATGCAGTCATTCTCTCAAAAAACCGGTGCAGTATCGCACGCCTAGCATGATTGCACCACGTACAATGAAAAAAGTAGAGTCTATGTTGGCTAAGCGATATCCACGTCGCTTTCCTTCAAGACTAAACTTTGCACTAATATTCTCTTCCACCAAGAAATTGCCGTTACGCGCATGTTCATCACACTAACGTGTTCCTGTCAGTGTTGAAGCATCGGACACGTTCACTGCTTATTGTAAGTGCAGCCTGCCGCCTAGTTACACGTCACGCGATTCTTCTAAGAAGCTCATTCCTCAGCCTGCTTCACAGAATTGCTTGGTTCGTACATACCACTTTACAATTTCCATACACAGCCCAATCACGCGGCGATCGTGGGGAAGCCATTTCCGCTGCAGCGTTGATCAATGATTTAACATCCGGGATATTCAAGCAGCATCCCCTCAGATTACTATTCCATACACCCTAGTCAAGGAAAGAGCGCCACTATTAGCTCCTGCGGTGACATGAAGGAGACCGCCTTCACGCGAAGACAACAGATGGAAACTACTACGAGCATATGCTCTTTTCACAAGGTAGAAAAGGACTTTCAGCAGCCGTGAGTGAGCCCCGTACATTTGAAGAACAAGTCACTTTGCAACACAGTATCTTCCACGAAACAAATCAAAGGCAAATTCTCATGTAAATACTGTATCATCAACTTCTGCAGCAATATCATTAAGATCAACGTCAACAACTTCGGTTACCACGACGACGACTTCTACACAGACGAAGACGAAGAGCGTCGCCGAAAACACAGATGCGACAGTAAGGAAGAGGTGAGAGCGCAAGCCGACTAAGCCCACCGCAAACCCAAATACATCGTGTTCCACGAACGTCTCCTAGGATCTTTTCAACAGCACCGGTAAAAACTGCGCCAATTGCGGAGGCAACTACAAGGAGAACACAATCTACGTTCAAACAGAATGATGTCATTTTTTCGCCCCAGAAACGTCGAGCAACTAGCAGTCATTTCAGCAAACGCGCATCCCCAACCATCAGGAATGCGACATGTCATTCGCCGACGCCACGTCGCGTGTGAACGCAGTATGCCGAAGAAAACAGCGAACCTACATCCTTCGGTGTGCATTAGCTTCAAGCGGTCAACATGTATTATCAACAAACGGTCAACATGCACCGTATTACCTTCGTGATACGGTGCATGTACTCGTCATCCGGAAGGCTACAGCCAGCTTCACTCACCATGCAGAGCTATTGTTCGGGCGACCCAGTCTGACCACATCCGCAACCTCCTGCTCACGTCACATGAACATAATACCCACTCTGTTTGTATTTCACTACATATGACATAATTTCTTCGCATAACGTGCTGTTCTTCTACACACACACACACACACACACACACACACACACACACACACACACACACACACACACACACACACACACACACACACACACACACACACATACATATATATATATATATATATATATATATATATATATATATATATAGCCGGCCCGCTATTTTTACATAACTTTGAGAGGCAATTTCAGCATATTCCGAATGAAATACTAATAGCACACTGTTATTCAGTGTTTATTCTGATAGCTACAGAAAACGCGTACTCAGAAAGTTATAAATATCACTTTCCTGCACCATTTGCTGCATCTTGCGGAGTTTCCCAAAATTATGAAGCTTTCGATAATAATTTGGAATTTCTTTCTTTTTCAGTTTAAATGGCACCAAGGTGGTTTACCTGCCAGCTACTTATGACCATAAGAAACACCACATGCCACCTGCTTATATTTTTCTTGAGCATTTTACCTGGAATTCATGTTTTCGTACATGTGCCCTAGGGTGTCTAAGCCCAACTGGAAGCTCAATATATTGTTTGCACTTTTGCTTCAACAGCTGCTTAGTATTGTGAGTGCACTGCATTGTGCACGTTGGCGTGTTCTCTAGCGTTGCATCACGGTGCACGGAACTCACGCTCCTATTGTGCATTGCATGCAAATAGTCGCAGAATTGCCTGCGCCATTGCCACGAATTGGAGCAGCGGATTGTGGGTGCAAAAATTTAAGAATTGTCATTTTGCGGAATGTTTCTAAAAGCCCTAAAACAACATTGCAGAAAACCAATTTCGAATCGGTTTAAAATGGGACGAAGTTTGAAAAAGCTCAATGTGCGGTGCAAATTTCACGTTCTTGGCTTAACTATAAGTCTGGTAAATAACAATTGAAGCTTCGTTTTTTTTTTCAATATTTTTTATGCATCTCATAATATTTCTAGTTGTTTTCTTTGGTCTTCCCAATGATCTAAACAAGGCGTCTTGCTTACATTTACCGAGAATAAGGAGCACGGCAAGGGCAATATGTCGGAAAATATCTGTGTTGGTGGGCTTGATGTGGCTTTTTAAAGTAAATTACGCATGTAAGTTCGTGAAGCGTTATTTATCTGTTTCATAAATTTCGCGAATTTATCACGCTTCCCAGGCATAAATACAACTGCCACCTAAATGAAATTTAGCAAACATGAGGGGAAAGCTAAAAAATTAATTTTGTGAACATAAGTGAATTAGAATGAAATACTGTCTTTGTTAGCAATTAATTGAGCTGGTGATCCGACAGCGTTTTCTAGTTATCTCGAGCAATTTGTCGGTCCCTAGGCAGCTAGCCAGTGGGAATCTTTTACTCAGTAGCAATAGTATGTTCAAAGTGTGGCGGCATTATTCTGACCTTTAGAATGATTTATTGAACTCTCGTTTCTTCGGCAGATGAAGCAAGGTTCGACCAGTGTTCTTCGCCTACTAGAACGGGGACCTTTCCTATTTTTCGTGAAAACAAAGGCCACGTAATGGGTGAAGTGTAGCCAAAGTTCTAAGTCGTTGGGTTAATCGCTGCATTACAATATATTACACTTACAAGCAGTTTTCGAGCGCGTTTAACGAGCAGCGTATATTTTATCCCGTTTCCCTTGCTAAATGGAGAATTTCTGAAAATCTGCAAGCACCTCGATACCGTTGTCAAGAATGCATGCAGCGTGACATCTCAGCGGTCCTTCTCATACTATCACTCTAACAAAAAGAAAACACCAAATTTCACTAACCGGGGCCGAAACTCCATGCACCCACGTATGAGATTACAACTTTTACCCGATTTTGGTCGACGGATAGAAAGGTTACTGTGCCGCATGCGACTAGGCGTCTCCTTTCCGAATGCCTACTCATTCCTAATTCAAATGGAGGACGTGCCAATTGCAGCACGTGTGGCGTAGAAGAAAGAAAGAAACACTCCTATGTGACTGACCAACATAGGAAGATGAGGGCATGGCCCTTCGGATAGCTTTAGAGTGCTTAGATGACAGATATTTCACTGAAGAGAAGACCTTCTGATTATGGCCTCGTGTGTCTGTTATGTACAAAGCGACGAAAACGCGCCTTCGTTTCTTGAAATGCACAAGCCTTTATGACCATTTGTGATTTAGTTAGCGATGAATGCTTCATTGTGGGTGTGGTAGTGCATAAATAAAGTGATATCTAATTCCTTCCTTCTCTTTATTTAATGCCTTTCCGCCTTTCTACAGTGCTAGGTAGCCTGCATTGGTCAGCCTGTTTGACTTCCCTGCCTTTCCTTATTATCTCTCTCTGCCTGAGAGAGAGAAAGAAAACTTTGTTTGGTCCATTAAGGGTTTAGCGTTCGGTCTTTGTCTTCATCGTTGCAGACGCTTGACCTTCTTAGCAGGGTTGGGCCCCTAGTCCAAGGCTCCACTGAGCCGCGCTGCTTCGCTTGCGTGCTGCACCATTGCCCTTTGGGCGGCAAGCTCGCAGCTCGTGAGCCGGCTCTCCCACTGCTCCGCACTCGGGGTTTTGTGTTGGTGGAATGTGTAGTTACGTTTACACTCCCAGGTTATATGGTAAAGCGTGGGGGTTGCTCCACACCACGGGCATGTGTTCCTAAATTGTGTAGGATACATCTTGCTTAGTATATGTAAGTTAGAGAAGGTTCCCGTTTGCAGCCTCCGCCAATTAGCTGCTTCTTGCTGTGTTAAGGCTTTGTGTTGCGCGGAGTATCTAATTCTCGTGCCTCTGTGGTAGTTCAGTAACTCTGAATAGCCGATCTCCATGGTAAAATGGTGTCCCAGGGCGTGTGGCCGCTCGACTCGGTACGTGATCTCGCGAGCCAAGCTGTCTGCCCTTTCATTTCCTTCTATCCCCGTGTGTGCCGGAATCCAGATTAGTTTTTGGGTTACTGTGAGTCTGAGGTGTTCTGCCTTGCGGAGGATAGCTAAGGCATCCCTGCAGATTCTACCTTTTGTGTAGTTCCTGCATGTCTCTTTTGAATCCGTTAAAATGTCCATTGATTTGTCTTTTCGATAGACCTCAGCCGCTGCCAGCGCAACAGCGACCTCCTCCGCTTCCACTATCCTGGCTGTACGTGTAGTTGCGCCGGTGATTAGCTTGCCTGCGTTGTCAACCACTACCGAAGCTGCCTTAATGTAATTTGTATGTCATTCCATGGATACAGTGTTGCATCCGTGAAAACCATGTGTTCTAGTTTAGCTAAATGCCTTTCCACATAATCTGCCCGCACCTGCCTTCTGGCCGCGTGGAGATTTGGATCCACGTTTTTTGGAATGGGATTGACCTGCAGGGTCTTATGGATCTCGTCGGGTATATCGGCGTATCGATCGGGATGCTTCCTTGGGTCGCGACCTAACCTTGTCAGGAGCGCTCTTCCCGTAGCCGTGTCTCTAAGTCGGTGAAACTATGCTCCAAGCTGTGCTTCTGCCAGTTCGACGAAGGTCTTGCTAATCCCTAGCTGTAGCAGCTTGTCGTTCGGTGTGTTTCTTGGTAGGTGGAGCGCCGTCTTGTAGGCCTTCCGCAGGATTGTCTCTGCTTCTTCCGTTTCGCTCTTGATCATGGGGTGGTATGGCAGCGAGTAGATTACCCTGCTGACTATGAGCCTTCTGACGAGTTTTAGCGTGTCGTCTTCTTTCATCGCATCCCTTCGGTGGCAGACTCTGGTTATCATTCTGCCTACCTGTTCAGCCGACTTGCTGAGCAGGCTGAGTGTGTGGCTGCATTTCCTGCTTGCTTGTAGCCATATTCCCAGGATTCTTATCATATTCCTCTCCGGGATGCACTGGCCCTCCAGTTTCACCTCGAGTGGTGCATCAGTGGGGTGCCTTCCTACCCTCAGTAGATCAGATTTCTCTGTAGAGCAGGCTAGTCCTCTTTCCTTCACGTCTCTTTCTACGCAGCTTGCTACTTGTTGTAGCTTCTCCTATTTCTCTCCCAGGGATCCATGGTTCACCCAGATCGTGATGTCGTCTGCGTACATCGCATGCTGGATGCCCTGGATTCTGCTCAGTCTTTTGCTAGGCCGATCATCGTCACATTAAAGAGTATGGGCGAGATGACCGAGCCTTGGGGCGTGCCTTTGCTTGGGGTGGTGAAGACATCACTCCTCAACTCCCCTAGTCCCACTGTGTCTGAATAGGGTTACGGAAGGATGAACGAAGAGAGGAATACGAAGATGGCGATACGCTGGCTGCTGCGGGCTGTAAATGGTCAGCCATGTTAACAACTCCGACTCATTTTGTATATATATTGTAAATATAATCTTCTCTACTCCCTGCATCCCCATGACAATATATTGCCAGCCTGCATATAGCTGTCCGGTGCTGTTATTTCGCGGTGTTTGGCTCATTCTACATGCATATCCCGAAAGCAGTGGGTTGACAAGGTTGCAGTTAATGTCGCTAATGCTGAGCGTATTCCTGGGCTAGTTGGTGAATGTTTAGCAGGCAATACGTGCTGCAAGCAAAGAGCCAAAATGCACTTAATACGACTGGCGAATCGAAATACGACCGACGAGGAATATCTGAACGTCGCCTTCTTTCTCGACAGATCGACGACCACCACGCTTGTCTGGCAGTGGAATAGGCACGCCCAGCCGTCTAACAATAGGGACAGTGGGTCCATACTTTGTTCTGCGTCCATGTGGGGCTGCATAGCAACGGGCGTTCACCAGCGCGTACAGTGCACAGCGCATATATTTTCTAGGGCAAGGTAGGTGGAGGGAAGGGGGGTCGGAGGCTAGGCGGTGGCGACAATATGATCGGCGAACGTCGCAGTCTGTTCGCGTTGTAATTCACTTGGCTGCTGTGCACGCGGTACGCTTCAATCCCTGACTACCTACGCCTAGTAACCACGGCAGTTCGTTCAACAATAAAACATATTTGCAAAATGAGTTTGCAGATGACTACAAAGGCAGAAGCATGATGTGCTGAATGAAAATTCGGAAGCAGGAATCAATTCTGCCGTTCGGCAGGTGCGTGTTTTCTTGCTCGGAAAAGAGGTCGATTACAGGTAACAATATCAGCCAGGCACCACCGTATTTATTACTTCGGATAGACCTGGCTAACGTGATATACAAAGTAACCTAGAAGCGTATCCACCGATGCAGAGCTTTAAATCTTAAATGTCGACACCCATTTGAGCTTTTTCTTTTGCAGAAGTTGCCGAAGTTATACCAGTACCAGCCTTGGAGGTGATTTTGTTAAATATCATTTCTAAATGTCAAAAGCAATCAATGTAATAGTAGAAGAAGTCCAAATGATAAAAACAAAGGTTTTCTTCTCAGCTTGTGCGCAAGATTGATTACAGCGAGACTGTGTGTGTGTGTGTGTGTGCAATAGAGGGGAGAGACCTTACCTCCCAATTCCAGAGCACAGGACAGCTCGCTGGCATGATCTGTGGTTTCCAGTTCAATAATACAACCCGGTCCCTTAAAACTGACTGCAAACAAAACAGTGGTTGCGTTTGTAAGAAGCCTAACCACAATACAAGACGCGGTGCATAACATAATAATAAAAATTCAAGAAATGTGGCCGTAGTGTTCTCATTTTTTCCTGCCTTATTTTACAGCATTCCTATTGAATTGCTTCGGTAACCAACCAAATATACGAGTGTATTGACGACCACCACTTGCCAGTGTGTCTGACCGGCCAATTTCGTCCCGGGTATACGCAAATGAAAGCAAAGTATAACAACTCGGCCAGCCTGATGGTATTTTTGAAGTACGGCCAACGCTGGCAGACTAATGGTGAATCAAGTGCAAAGCAGCAGTTTAACTATTCTGTCACAGCCCATACTGATCATTCAACTGCTGCACCGGGCGCGTCTTGGAGACTGTATACAATGGTATAGCATAGCCAACCCTCGCATAACTGAGGCAACAGCATGCCTTCAGACGGCAATAGATTGCGGACTCAAAACCAACGTTGGTTCCAACTGCTCTGTTGCGTGTGACAGCATTCGGTGTATGTCCTTATTCAATCAGCGTAGTAATCACCATATAGTAAATCAATATGGTGGTTACTCTACACAATTTATCTGGTCATCCGCCTTCACAGAGTTTAATGCCACAGATTTTTTTTTCCTGAAGCTCATTTGAGGATGGTACCTCTACAATTCACTACCTCGAAACACGATCCCCGAAGCTTAGATGTCGCGTATTGTTTTTCTCCCTTAAGTCGAGTCCCTTCATCGATCGGCACAACAGTGCTAATTATGTAACACCAACTAGTCCACTGCCGAATTTTCCAAGGCCGCCTTCGACTAGAGTCATGATATTTAAAATATTTCTTATTCTCTGTCACTGGATTTCAATATCAGGAAAACCACATAAAAAAGTAGGCCGACCCCGCGTTAGTAATGTATCCAGGCAATGTATTTTAACGCGATAGCGCTAAGGGCCCCGTGTCGCAGGAAATCCGGTGTGAGCGTCTCGCGAACGGCGTCCAGCGTCCAGCGTCGGTCGTCTTTTCGGTAAAAGTAATTTGAATAAAATAAAACCTACGCATACGCAACCACTCTTCTATCACGATACTTGCTCATACCTTGTATTTCATTCTATACAACGTTATTCCCAAGAATCTTGAGAACGGCCGCCCACGAACAAATATAATGAAATTAAAAAAAAACAGCCAGCGCATATATATTATGTTAGATCTTCTGAGACTGTAAAAATTAAATTGCGAAACAATATGAGCAGATCGACCAATGCAAGGGGCCGCATTTTTACAAGAAAGCTTGCCCTACTGCACAGCATTCGCTGCCAGCGTTTCCCGGTGAACCTTCCGGTTACATAAGGGGAAGTTCCGGGAAGCGTGAAAAGCGGGCAGAGCTCTTTCAATGCTATTGCGTTCCATCCTTAAATGAGAAGCTTGAGCGTCCTCCACATTTTAAGAGATGTCA
This sequence comes from Dermacentor variabilis, assembly GCF_050947875.1. NCBI lineage: Eukaryota > Metazoa > Arthropoda > Arachnida > Ixodida > Ixodidae > Dermacentor > Dermacentor variabilis. The sequence continues at coordinate 89,100,833 of NC_134574.1, read as the reverse complement.
TGTCACTTAATAGTGCCATGCACGAAAAGCTCTTTAACCCTCACCGCTCAAGTGGACACTGTCGAAAAATGTGGTGCTCATAAGCGGCACTTCGAACATGTTCTAAAAGTATGTTTACAGATTTGTTTGAAACCTGTATGAGGACCACCTAAGAAGACACAGTGGGAAAACCTTGTGTCTTTCGTCGCTGCAAGAAGCTGGCGTTGAGCCTCTCAAGCGCGACGATGCGGCCTTTACGTATGACCATTGCTACAGCATGTCGATGTGGGGTGGTACACAAAAATACTCCATTAAAGTACCCCTGCAGTTCTAGCTGAGCCAGCGCCCTACATTACGCCGATTACAGCAGCCCGTGAATGCTCCAAGGTGGTAAAGCCTAAAATGTATTTCAAGTTCTATCTATGTATTGTCACTCTGCCACCACCATGTATCCACCTGCGCCATCTTGGGGCTAGGTTCAAACATTTATCGCATTTTCCTGACAAAGTTTTAACCTTGATTCTTCAATGCGACATATCCATCTTTCGTTTTTACGTTATCATGCAGGTCTGTCAACGTTCGACATTTTTTTTCTGAATCAGGAACCTTATAAAACAGGCCATACGCAGTTGTCATGACGCAATGGTCATTCCCTTCAGGTGACTCATTCAGGCCCGCGCACTGAAAACTGGCAACATTGGCGAGCAAGGAAAGCGCGGGGAAGTCGCTGCCAGCTCTTCTCAGAAACCATACATGCTGCAGTCCGAGTTTCACCTAATTTTATTCAACACCTAAAGGAAGGAAACTGGAATAATGGCCGTTGCATTACCAAGGAGGTTAAACAAAAACTGCTGTAATGGAAACAATGTCCCGAAAGTGAGGAAGCGCAGGAGGGGCACAATAAAACTACGAATTAACGACAAAATGCACGACAGTGAGTACATGCAACAAGAAAAGGCCTGGAAAGCCAGCCGAGGATAACGCCTGCCTTCACCGCTGGGTGCAGCTCTATGCCTGTGCATCGAAAGGCTGCTCTTGTCAATATCAGAATCAACACGATTTTCACTGACATGGTGCCCTTTCTTATTGTGGAGAAGGAAGGATTCCAACAATTTTCAAAGGTAAGTTTGGCAATATTATAAGCCGGCTTTCATCAAGTAACTGCATTCTATTCTTGCAGATTGAGGTAGCCATTCTGGGCGACAAGTTGTCATCGTGGGATGACCTCTGAGAGATGTTCATGCCCGGGAAAAACGGCACTGCAGGCAAAAATATCGTCCCCTTTGTCAGGAGCAGAGTACGTCTGTATCTCACTAGACATGCGGACGTCGTGGTATATGGAGGGCTTCCTGGTTATCGAAGCAACATTCTTGAACATCAACTTTGTGGCTCACACGTAGCTCCTCAGTTTCCCTCACCTGATGGAGAGCCACACAGCTGCTCGAATACGCTCCGTGTATGGCGCAGCGTTGCGGAAGTGGAACATCGCTGACAAGGTGAAATTTGTATTTGAGGAAATTTCACCTGTGTGGACTGTTCTTATTTCATTTTCCAGGTCCTTGTGGAGGTGACAGAAACGCTTCATCAATGATAAAGGCATTTCATTTACCGGGTGGGATACTGAAAAGGACGATGAGGGATGACAGTTTCGACGACTGCCCGGAACGCTTAACCAAGGAACATTTAAGTAAGTTCCATCATAGGAGCAAATCCAATTTGGCTGCTTTGACCAAAGCCTGCAGCTTGCCGTAAAAGACGCCATACGACAGGTATGCCTATAAAATCGCATATTGGTTCCATGCTATGTTCAATGATACGTCATTTATTTATTTATTACTATTCTCATGAAGAATTGCACGGCCCCAGTTTTTTAAGTAAGTTGCCATGAATGCATGCACAAAGAATATATAAATATATTAATTGCAGTTTGAAAAGTAGGGATAGACATCTATGCTTATTACAGTTTCCGTGCTTCAAAGCCTTATTATGCATTACGCCCAGCTCATGTTTGCCTGAATTTTGGAGCATGCTTCGCTTTTTTGTCTAGTGGAATCCGTGGTGCATTTGCTGCCGTGGCCGAGGTCATGAACCCTGCTTCCGATCAAATAGTGGCTGTGGATCATTTGCTGCCACAGGCCGTGTACCAAGCTTACGCGACTTCGACGTCTGCTCTAACCACGTCAATCAACATTCCGGAATACCTTACAAGACAAAGAAAAGGAAAACAGGCACATCATGCAAAGAACGCGCACGATGTCCCGAAGTTTCGTTTTAAAAGATTTGTACTTAGTTGATTCCATGTTCAAGCTTATTTCATCCTATTGCATTTCGTGCTCCTTGCTATTTTTTTCTTTTCCTGATCTCCCGCTCCTTCTTTTTCTTCTCCCTCCGTAAACACGGTTGTCTGGCATATAAGACCAGGCAGTGAGGCGGTGGTCTTCTGTTAGTGTGTTTAGTTGAAGTACGAAGCCCATTTCATAAAGATAATACCAGCCACAGTGCCGTAGCCAGGGCACTATGCGCACGACATTTGTTCCTAAAGAATATGAAGGTGCAACCTATGCAGTAATGTGCACTGAATTTATCGCAGGGCTGGAGAACACGGCTGCGTCTGTCCCCATTTTGTTCTGTCTAATCCAGAGTTGAAGAGTGTCAGTGTGTCGTCGAGTGCGACACCGTACGATTACATATGTCATCATTTTATTCCTGAAATTCTATTGCATTGCATGTTTGCCGTTTGCGCTAGCTTTACTTGCTGTCGCAATATTCACTAATTGTCCTCCTCGCTTTATTTTAGGACCCAAATATCGAGAAAGTCGTACAAAAATGCGGTGCCATCGTTGCATATATACGCAAGAGAACCACCGACACGGAAGAATTGTTTATTATGGCCGGTCTGCATCTGTAATCTCACAATGCGACGAGGTGGAACTCGCAGCTGCGAATGATGCGAATGCTCGCTACCACTTTTTCTAGTCATCCATTCCCGACAGAAAGTCTGCACGCATGCAAGAAGGCAGAACTCTCTGAATATGAACTGAGGCTGGCGACAGATTTTATTGAGCTTCTATCCCCTGTAGAGGAAGCCACGGAGTTTCTGCAGAAAAAGCAGGAGAGAGCCAGAGGCTTGCTTCACGGGTTGCGAAATATGGAAGTTTCCCTTGCGGAACAACCGTTGGACAAATCAAGTTTATTCCTATCCTATCCCTTGCGGAAATCTTAATCAAAGGCGCATTGCTTTGAAAAGTGGGGGCTTATGACCCAGAGTGTGGCCTGGAGAAGCGGTTCGCAAGCACGTGGACTGACTGTTTTTTGATAGGTGCTCTAGACCAATTGTTTATGCCTTCTTATTGTTAAGTTGCAACATCCGAGGAGATGCGTTCTGCTGTGCTGGGGAGGAGGCCTCTTTTGTTACAGCAGGACAGCGCCAGCACCATCGCGAATGCAGACTCTGAAGCAGGGTCAAGCATGCTGATGTATAAAGGCATCAGCCAAAATGAAAATGCCCACCAAGACAATATGCCTGGATTCATTAATAATAATAATAATAATAATAATAATAATAATAATAATAATAATAATAATAATAATAATAATAATAATAATACTTTATTGATGGCTTGAGAATCATACAATGGAAGCTTTCGGACAGATGATGGCATGTAAAATTTAATATTATACAAAACACAAGACACTGCACGAAGTTTCTGACACATATATGCGAAATGAGAGTTCCAGGATAAATCACTGTCAAAAAAAGCACCAAGGTATTTCATTGAACAAGCGTATTGCACAGGGTCCCACGAACAGGCATTGGAATGTAATGTGCGCAGATATAATGGGGACGCTAGGGTAACTTGCTTGATAGGATTGTGGAAACGGATTGAGTTTTGGACGCATTGATATGGACTACATTATTCCGAAAACAGTCCATCACGTTTGCTGTTGCCATTTGTAAAGAAGAAACGGCGTCAGTGTAACTTCGATCGTGTGAAACAAGGACAGTGCCATCAGCATACTATATAATTTGACCTTCACAACATTAGATAAATTGTTGAAATATAAATTAAATAATAACGGACTTAAAATTGAACCTTGGGGGACGCCCGCTTTAATTTTGGTCAGGTTGCTACGAAATATTCCAACAGACACAAGTTGGTGCCTGTGAGATAAGAAGTCTTTGAGAAGCCGCAATAACGTACCCCGAAAGCCTATCAAAGAAAGTTTGGTTAGTAGTGTGCTATGACAGACGCTGTGAAACGCTTTGCGGACGTCTAGAAACAGTGCACAAGCAATCTGATTGTGTTCAAACGCAGAGTTTAGTGTATCGGAAAAATCTTCAAGTAGCAACTGCGTACCCCGATTCGGCACAAAGCCATACTGTCATGCTTGTTTAAAAGGCTGCTCATTGTCTTGAGCAGATGTTTTTCAAATATCTGCCCAATGCATGAAAGCATTGAAATAGGCCTGCAGTTTTCGATATTGTTGCGTGAGCCACTTTTAAAAGGAGGAATGACCAGCGCATTTTGCAGATTATTGGGAATGATACCAGTGGTAACAATATTGTTAAAAATGACTAGTAGCATATCTCTTATTGCTTCGAAAGTTCTGCGCAGCTCTAATATTGAAATACCATCAATTCCTGGAAAACTATTTGGTTTTAAACTGAAAAGGATTGATTTCAGATCATGTTCCGAAAACATGGGAGGAAAGGCGGATTCTGAAATACTAGTTTGCAATATGCAAATATCTGAATGAGGTGTCGCTACACCAGACATTTTGAAAAAATAAGTTAAAATCATTAGCGGTGGCAGTACCATTTGAAGAAAAATGAGACATAAGATCAACATGGCGATTAGCGTTTACATCACCACCTCTAAGATTGTTAATTAGGAACCATGTTTTCCTGCTGTCAAAACGAGCGTCCGTGAATTTTGCTGGTATGTTATTAAGTTTTGCTAGACGTACCATAGCATTGACCTTATTTAGAAGCTCTGTGAACCGGAGCCGCTATGTAGTACAGGACTTCTCTTTGTTTAAACCCATAACAAGTATTTTGCTTTTATTGCCGCGAGTATTTCTGTCGACATCCATTTTTGGTTCAAGTTACGTTATTTAATTTTACAGACCCGTGTAGCTGCAAGCCGGAAATCGCTGAACAGTGTTACAAATTTTTCATAGGCGTCGCTTGGAGGAACAGTCATCAGAAAGTTATACCAGTCGTGATTCATTACAAATTTGTCGAAAGCCAAAGGTCAACAATTGTGACTTGTTTGACTTCGTTTGGAGTGACCAAGTGAGTAGTGTCATCTGTTAGAGAGCAGGAGACCATGTAATGATCAGCAAGTTTCGCTGTAATAACGGCAGATTTAAACTCAAGTTATGTGCACGTATATTTATATGATCTATGCAAGACGCGACAAGATGACCAGCAAGGAATTCTTCGTGCGTAGGTTCACAGTTCGTGTTCTGCAAGCACCCCGTTTGGAAATGACGTCCAAATAATTACTAACTGTCGTCGCTGAAGGGCGTAGCGTATCTATGTTAACATCCCCAATTAGGCAGCCATGGTCCATTGATGACATCGAGGCCAGGGCGACATCCAGTTCATCCAGGAATATACGACCGTTGCAACACGGCGGGCGATAAACCGCAAGCAGAATTAGTGACAAGGAAGGTGAGCCATGACGCACTGCCAGAATTTCAGCTTGGAAAAATGACAAAGTCAGCTCACCTATCGCCCATGTGTCTCGGATGAAAACTGCCACGCCTCCTCCCCTCTTAATTGGCCTAGTGTATGAAAAAACTTGGTATCCAATTATCTGATACTGATTGATGCAGGCGGACGGAATGTTAACCTCGGCAAGCACGATCACATCGGAATACGAGCTCAACGGGGTAATTAAGGCCTGAAAATAGTCCCAATGTTTTCTAACACTGCGAATGTTGACGTTAACAGCACGGAAGGCGCAAACGTTAGAATTTGGAAAGAAACTGCAAACCTTGTTCAGATTAGTACATGTCTTGAAGGCATCTTTGTTCGTGCTCATGCAATATTCTCGAGATCAGATACATTATTGATATACAGAATCAGTGTATCTTCATCCCTCTTAGCCAGTATCTTGCCGTTTTTGGTCCAAACAAATTAAATTTTTTTTCTTTGCCTTTCTGCCTTGCCAGCCGATCCAGCTCCCGTTGGGCACACGAAACATAATCGTTGAAATAAAGCCGCGGAAAGGAACTGCAGGGTAAATTTCTCTTTACCTTACAGAGGAAACTTGCACAGACACGGTTAAGCCCCTGATCTATAATAAAGTGAACGCTAACCAGTCTCCCTTGATTTCCCGCCTTGCAAAGGCAGTTTTCACTGTTAACGCAACGTCACATGACATGGAAGAGGTGTATTCTACGGCAGCCCTAATAATGACAGCGAAGCCAAATCGACTGTAAAGCACTTCTTTCGAGCAGCTCATGTTTGTGAAGCGGCATACATAGGTAGAAGGAAATGTTTAATGTAACTTCTTTGTTTTTAGAACTAACCGGTTATTGATGCCGCCATCCGGTTATGATTCAGCACACGTCGGTTTTCAAAACTACACGGTGAAGCGCCCATTTCGCTCGTGATATTTAGCTGCAATATTTCGTTGAATAAAACCAAAATAAAGCTTCTTTTTGCACCTTGCACTGCTTGTGACCTTTATTGTGTCATTTAAACATCACGAGAACACTTAAGCAAAAATGCGCTGACGTCATTTTAGCATTAGCACATATAAGCTCAAACAATCTTAAACATCCCATGCTATTAGGACACGCTGAAAATATAGATACTATAGGTAGCCGGAGAACTGCCCCTATGGTAATTAGTTGGGTGGTTGTACTGCACGAGACATGTCGCCAAGCTAATATCCCTCGACCTTGGTAACGTGCTTTGCGCATTCTTGCGGTTCTTAATGCGCCTGATGACATCAGCTGGATGGAGCGTTCATCGGCAACTCGACAATACTACCAAGAGGCTTTTCCTACGTTCAGGAATGACAGGAATGGAATTGAACTGCCCGACCATTCCCGGAGTGGGAATGGGTTAAGTTTTTCATTCCGAGGAATTGAAAGGAATGGAATTGCGGCAAGTTTTATTTCCCAGGAATGGAATTGGAATGGAATGTGGGCGCCCATTCCGCAACACTGCTCTGAAAAAAGATAATAAAAGGAGTGGCAGAAAATGCTGCCCGTGGAAAAAAAACTGAAATGTAATAAATATATGTAAAAAAAGTAAAAACAAAACAGAAAAATCTCTCCTTCCTTTTTTTCTTCTAAACATTTATTCTGTTTTAGAAATTTTTTTTCCGCGAAGACCATTTTCTGCCGCTCCCTTTATTATCTCTTTCAGAGAGACGATAGCACGCTGACCTTCAACGAAGAACACGATCTTGTCCATCCCTGCCGCCCCCCCAGCCATCGCCTAGGCCCCTTCAACGAAAAAGCACAAGGTCGGCTGACACATGGCCGTTTCACTGACCGTGTGGACAGCATCCCTTTCTTGTCAATTCTACACCCACGCTGCTCACACATCTTCGGCCGTTGCCTCACTCATCTGCCTTACCACCTCTCCCCTTTAGAAGAATCTTACCCAGATATACTATGCCAAGAAAAGCATATGTCGCCTTGAAAAAGCCATATTCCGCTTTTCGAAACGTTGGCTCCCTCTTTTACCTTCTCGGTTTGCTCAGTTCTTATCTGTGTCAATATTGTAAATATTGACCAATTATTTTTTCAGCTTACGGTGCCCGGTAATAGATATTCATCACAGACAGACCTAGTACACTGTACTTAATAATAATGGTACTGGTAATTCGTAGATTATGTTCTCTGCAGCATTCCTTTTGTCCTATAGCTGTTTTAGAAATCTGAAATTATGCACCCATATCCTTATGTCAGCAAGTTACAGTGAAATATGTCAGTGTACTTCTTGTAGGTCTAGTTCAAATACCCAGTCGTTAGGCTATTTCTTAGTTATATATTGTAATGATGATAATGGGTGACACAAAAGATGATTGGCGCACCGACCGAGGCTTCAAGACACAGGTCTTCGCACGAGCTGAAGACGTCATCAAGGAGCACAGCCTGGCAGCCATCGTACCTTATCGTCCCTTACCGCTGACTCCCTCGAATAATATAGTCGTTACTCACTCACTCCATCTCACAACTGTGCCTAGCTCCTTCCAAGCAGCTGCACCGTATAAAGTCAATGTGCTAAGAACAGGTGAAAGCCAATAAAAAAGAAGTAATTGCCACCCAAACCATTTACTCGCTGCGTGTCATCTTGTAAGGGCACATTATTTGCCCGCTGTATTTTATCCTCTGTACTTAGATAGATCAGATTTGTGAGGTGCCTTATTTGTAGGAAGCATGTGAAATGTTCTTGTAACCTTGCTTTGTTTCCTTTGTGACCATGAGTGGCTTATCAGCCTCGATGCATATTCGAAAAACTGCGTCATCCGTGAGCGTAAAGAATCTGAATTGACACATAACTATTCCAATTCCTATTAAGGTGAGCTTTCAGTTTATTTCACTTACCTTTGATATTATGTTTATTCACACCTGTAATAACTTATCCTCTTCTCGGGGACTGCCTTTCACCCGCTAACAACTTAAAGTTATGGCTCAGCACAAGACGCACCTGTGTGATTTAGAAATTATGCTAATGTTATCGTTGATTCCATTAGTTCTGTATGTCCTCGCCGAACCTCGTTTAATGAGATTGCAAGCGCGACACGAATTCTGTAGCAGTTTCTGGCATCCACGCCGGTGCCATCGATAACACTGGAACCTTCGACATGTGCTTTATAAGAGCCGACGTACTTTACCCGCTGATCAGATTCTGACGATCGACGACTGCGTTCGCCGATATCGCTGTTCTTTAATTGTAACTTGTTTTGGTGGGCGCAGGTTCCCAAAATAAAGAGTTGGTTAAGTCATTTACAGTTTTGCGCTGTTCTTCCCCGTCACCACTACACGACATCTGGTGGAGGTGCTTTCCGCTCATGTACCGAACGCTCTGTGAAATCCGCGATCAAAGCCCGAAATTCAAAAACAAAACCCACGTCGCCAAATATCACTGAGCTAGCCATAGGCGTTAAGTACTGCTACCGGAGTACGGGTCCTTTCCGGAGAAGACCACAGGAGTCAAGGCCCAGTCAACAACCCCAATTGCTGCCCTAGCGTCCGCCGTCCTACTGCAATAACTTGGGAGCCATCAACTTTTCGTCGGTTATTCCGAAGACCCAGCAACCTGGCTTGAGACCTACGAAAGCACCGCGGCATTCAACAATTGGAACTCTGACGACAAGCTGGGCGCATGTGTACCTCGCCTTTGAAGACGCCGCCAGAAAGTGATTCGAGAAGCGGGAGTCGACCCTAACAACATGGAACCTGCTCTGAAACGGCTTCCTGCAGACCTCTACGAGTGTTGTGCACAAGCAAAGGACCGAAACTCTGCTACAATCCCGGGTGCCCTGCCCAAATAGAACATCGCTATTTTCACGGGGCAGATGACTCGACTGTTCAACGCGCCGACCCAGACATACCAGACGAGAAAAAAAATTGCCGGCGATTACGATGATCCCTAATGCGATGTTTCAGTGCAGCTCTACATGTCTGTTTATTTCGCGAAATCTTGATGAAAATAATTTGAGAGAGACCTTTAGCAGAGTGGGCGATCGTCCAAAATCTGTTCTGCGGATCAAGCGCATCGGCATTTATGTGTGACCCGTCGTAGGTTCCAGTGTAATCGCTGGTTCCGCGTGGCTTCCAGAAAGTACTACATAATTGGGGTGCCACATAAAATCACGTTACAAAACAAACGCAAGCCATAGAAATACAAAGCGCGAACAAGACCAAATCAAGCTAACCAAACAAGCGCGCGAGAGAGCTGACGCGAGCAGTCGGTAGTACGAAACGAGCGTTCAGGCAGATACCACATACGGTTACGCATCGAGCGCTCGGGTGGTCCGCAATACACCAGTTTCCCGCATACATGTCACGGAAGCGGGCGTTCTCATTCGTCTCCGCCATTTACGGCTCACGTATATCATCTATCGCTCCACGTTTGCTCTTTCATCTCTCGCAGTACTCGCTCGCTTGGTGATCCGCCGGCACCGACGCCGACGCTGGTCGCAGCAACAAAGCCCCTCATAGTTGCACTCAAGAAAGTTCGCCTTTTGATGAGAGATATCAAGGAAAAGCTTTTCGCCGTATTGATTCGCAAGCCGCCCAAGACATTGCTCAATTTCTTTCTGAGGCCAGAACCATTAGGATGACGTTCCATGTGGGGACAAAGCAATATAAGCGCCGAAGGCTAGCTGCAAACTACGGCGATGTTCAGGGACTCGGCAGCAATGACCTGCGAGAGACCACCAGAGCTGTCGCTCGCGAGGCAGAAGCTATTTCCAAGGTCGCAGCCTCAATCGCCGACACTGCCAAACTTCACTCACTACTTATAGTTCCTGTGGTGCAACCGAAATTGCCACAGCCACAGCAGGAAACGATGACATACGCCAGCGTCGCATGCCGAAAAGGTCTCCCTCCGCCCCCGCGCCACGGCCCCGCAACGCTGCAAGTCCGTCATCCGCCACCTCCACCAGCACCCCCTCCCCCTCGCCCATCGCAGCTTCCCGAGGAAGACAGATGTCTGGCGTACTCCCAACAACCACCCACTCTGCTACCACTGTGGAGAAGCAAGCCACATCTACCGCCGGTGCCCAAATCACGAAATGGGACTGCGAAGGTTCGCCCTGAACGCTCCGCGCCCGCAGCAAGGCGAACGCCCTCATAATAACGCTGACTACCTCGCCGCCACTCACTGAAGCTCTCGCCGACCGTCCCTTTCGCCTTCATCAGTTCGCTACATTTCGCTGCCGCACCAACCATACACAAGCCCATCCCGGGATCTGTCCGACAGCCCATATCCCGAAAAGTGAAAGCAGCAACTGATAGATGTGCGGTTGCTGTACTTCGAAAGGCACAAGATCCTCCGCCGAAGACGAAAACACTGGAAGGACTATCTCGAACACGTATGAACGAGACGCCACTGTCACACCTAAGCATGGAAGCAAAGAATACGCCGACGAAATAAGACCTGACGACGGTGCGTTCAAGCGACAGGTCAGCACGATGTAGCCATTGCCCAACGCCAAGACGAAACAACAAGACAAAGAACCACCGAACTCGGCGTGCCTCTCGACGGCCACGCACTTACTGCTTTACATCGCGCTTACATCGCGGCCCAGTTGAAAAAAAGTAAGATAGGACTACACGGGAAGGCCCTCGCTCTCAAATTCACACCACTGGAAGACACCTAATAACGCCGACTCGTGTCTGTACGGCAATAATTGCCGTTCATGACCGGACCTAACCTGCTACCTTCGTTATCCTCCAAAAATGTTCACAAGATGCCATTCTAGGCACAGACTTCCTCAACTAATACAACGCAATCATCGGCCTGAAGTCTAAATCGATAACGCTTTCCGAAGATCAAGCGATAGCGCCGGAGAGCTCTCGCAGTCGCGATGCCTTGAGCGTGGTCGATGATCAAGTCAGCATCCCGCCTCGCTCCAGCATTGTCATTTCCGCCAGCACTGAAACACCTACCCGCAGACGTAGAAAGCGTCATCGAGGACGACCAGCTCCTACTGCTCGGCCATGAAATTTACGTCGCAAGAGGAATCACTCGCTTGCAATGAGAAAAGTGAAAGTGATGTTGGGAATCTTAAGATAGCAATTCAAATACATCAGCAAGGGCTTGAGGGTCGCATCCATCGAGACAAATTGTGGAAATCAGGAATTTGTTTATCATCGGATTCTGTGGGACCTGCCTCGGAAGTCAAAATTTGGAAAGTAGCCTACAATATCAATCGAAGTCTTCCCTGGACTAAGTAGCTACAGTTTAAGTCTTCTCCCGCAAAGCAAAGACTGCTTTTTGATGTCAACGAGTAGTGGACAAACGCAAGTTGCGAAACAGCAAATAATAACCGAATAATGCACTCGACGACTCAGCCAGAGCCCTTATAGAATTTATACGTGAGAACATAATGTTGTAAGGCATCAAGTTGATTTAATTCTACGCGACATTATCCAGCGGTTGAAAACCCCGTAGGCACCTCCTGCAGTCTTGCTGAAGAAAGAGGACGGAACCCTGCGTTTCTGCGTCGATTATCGTCGGTTGAACAAGATCACAAAGAAGGATGTATCGCTCCTTTCAGGCATAGACGATGCATTGGATCGGCTCTCTAATGGTAAGTACTTCTCGACGATGGATCTGAAGACCGGCTGCTGGCAAATTTAAATCGCCGAGAGGAATAGTGAGAAGACCGCCTTCATCACACCGGACGGCCTCTACGAGTTCATGGTCATGCCATTTCGACTTAGCTCGGTACCTGCAGTGAACAAGCGCGTGATTTACAGAGTATTATAGCAGGGTTGAAGTTGCATACATGTCATAACTACTTGCATAACGTCGTCCTGTTCGCAGGGAATTCTGACGATCGCCTTAGGCGGCTTGGAATTGTATTAGAGGCCATGAAGTCATTAAGGGTCAATCTGAAACCGGGAAAGTGCCAGTTAGCTTACGATGAGCGTTTGGTCTTGGACCATATCTTCAGCAAATCTAGAGTCGACCTTTATCCGCAGAAGACATCTTTCATCGCTGAGTCTTCACAGCCCACCACAGAGAAAAGTACACGTAGATTCCTTGGCTTGTGCGCCTATTACAAACGGTTCGTCAATATTTTTTTCACACATCGTCAAGCCATTAATCTTTCTTACCGGATCAGATATCGATTTCAAGGGGCATGCGCGGCAAGCCAAAGCTTTTCAAGAGCTTAAATACTGCCTGCAGTCACCACCAATGCTAACCCACTTCGACGAAGGAACCGACGCAACTAGCCTACGCCTCAGTGCCGTCCAGGTCCATAGGAAAGGCGGATTTGAAAGGGCCATTGCTTGCGCTAGTCGGTTGCTTTCGAAAGCGGAAGCCAGTTATTCTACGGCGGAAAAAAATACCTTGCGATCACTTGGGCTACCCCGAAATTCAATCCTTTCTTTTACGGCTAGGCCCTTCAAAGTCGTAATCGACTGCCATGCTTTGTGTTAGCTGGCAAATTAAAAGGGCCTTTAAGGACGCTTCGCACGATGAAGTCTCAGAGTCAAAGAATTGGGCGTCACCGACGTCTACAAACCCAGACGTAAGCACTCTGATGCCGACTACCCATCACATGCCCCAATTGAGCTCCCACCGCAAGATGACGAAGATTAAGACGCCTTCCTAGGATCAATAAGCGTGGAAGAATTTGCTGAACAGCAACGAGCAGAGCCGGTGCCAAAAAGCATTGTCGAGTATTTGTAAGGTAACACCGACGCTGTCACAAGGGCAGTAAGGCGAGGATTGTCTTCGCTTTCCTTTCAAAACGACTGTCCTCGCAAAGAACTTCTACCACGTTCAAGCAAACTACCTTCTTGTTGTGCCCGTATTACTGCGGCCAGAAATCCTGCACGCCCAGCATGATGATCAGACAGCCGGGCACCTCAGATTTTCGCGTGCACTCGCAAGGATACAGGAGAAGTAGTATTGGTCTCGCGTAACCATAGACGTCGCTCGTTACGTCAAGGCATGCCGGGAGCACCAACAACGCAAAACCAGCAGGACATTTCCGACTGTTCCAACAATCGGAATGTCCTTATTAGGGCCATTTCCGAAACCAAAATCCTGAAATAGGTGGATCATCGTGGCTACCTACTACCAAACCCACTACGCCGAAACGAAAGCCCTGTCCAAAGGTAGTGCGGCCACAGTGGCGTAATTGTATTATATCCTACTGCTGCATGGTGCGCCTGAAGTGCTCGTTGCAACATCTCGGGAACAACTTTTACACTGTAGCTCACGCAAGCGACTCTGCGATACTGCGCGACAAGCTACAAGACAACTGCCTACCAGCCGTAGACAAATCTTCATGCGGAGAGGCGAAAGAAGGCCCTCGCCGACATGTTGGCAGTGCACTTCGACATTGAACTAAAAACGTGGGATGCCGTCCTTCCGTACATAATCTTCGCTTATAACATGCCCATGCTAAAAAGAAGGCAATTCAAGCTAATAAAGCTGGTTTACGGAAGCACTCCAACGACGACTTTTGAGGCCATCACGTCACCAACAAAGAGAATCTCGATGTCGCCGCCTATATCCGGCGTGCCGAAAAAGCACAATAGCTGCCATCCGGCGCATAAAGAATCACCAGAGGACCAACCGCCGGCACTATCATCTTCGACGACGCTACGTGGAGTACCTTTTTTGGGTTAGGACACCAATATGCCGACGAGGGCCCAATGCAAAACTGTTGCGATGTTCTTTCCGACCCAACAAGATAACCCGTCAACTTGGACTGCGAGGTCGTGGCAGACGGCGTTAGAAAACACAGTGGCGCAGCTCGCCACCTGAAGTAGTCCATGTCTTGCGCCTTAGGCCTTTCTATCAGACTTAACGAACTCTCGAAGTTTCTTTCTTGTTTCTTGGTTATTTTTCCGAAGTGCGTATACTTTAGTGCTCTCATGTTTGTAGCATCATCACGATGCTTTTAAAAGTGGGCATTGACACGAGTACTTATTCATCCTCTTCTTTGCCTTTAAACATGCTATCGCTTAGCGCAAGACATGCATGTATGGTTTATAACTTATGCGAATGTTATCGCTTATTCTGCCTCTTGTTTATGTCCTCACAGAATGTTGTATAATTAGAATGCATGCGCGACAAGACTTGTGTACTACTTTCCGAAAACCACCAGTGACAGCATTGGCACCTTCGACGTATGCTGTAAAAGCCGACGCGCTTGAGCCTCTCACCACATTCCGGCGATCGCCGAATGCGTTCACCGCTAGCCTTGGCTTGGGGTGTAACTTTCTTTAGTGGAAACAGGTTCGCCCAACTAAACGTTAAGTTATTCATAGTTTTTCTCCTGCATTCTTCCCCGTCTCTGAATTTAAACATATCCACTCACCGAATGCACAGTGAACACCCAAATTCTGAAAATGTTTTCTTGACTTCCAAGTTCCTCTGGTATTATTTTATCATTGGCGCAATGGTCTGTATGCACCTTCAGAAAGTTGCAAAGTGGCTAAGCGTAAATCTGGACCAGAGGATAAAGAAACAAACTGAAAACAATAGGTTTGCCAGTTTCTCGTGTATCCAAGGGTTCGCTTGTTTTTTTTAAAAATGTGGCATCTCGCAGTGGTGTGAGAGTTGCTTTGGTCGCTGAATTAACTGCGTTGCATCTGTGCTAGAGTAAAGAACAAAGCAAAATGTCAGCCATGACAGGAGCAGCAGCGGAAGGTTATGCATAAAAAAATGTTTTCTTTCATGCGCCATTAATGTGGCTTGTCCCGTGCTCCGTTGTGTGGAAATGTATACCTTGGGTGTGCAGACGTTTGTGCGAATGTTACCTTAAAGAGACACCAGAAAAAGGTAGAAATCAAGAAGAGATACAAACACTTAGCGGCCCACTGTGTGTTGTGCGAATGTGTGTCGGTCTACGAAAAGCTACTGCAGTAGTTAATCATACAGGAATTAAAAATTACACTTATGTGTCAGTCAACATTCAGCGACATTCAGCGTTTATAGCCACACTTCTTTCTGTGTATGCGTCAAGTCACAGGGGGGCTTTATGTAAGTCAGTCACGCAAGCATATTTAAAAATGAGAACAAGCGAAATCACAAAAATACGGAATGTAATTCATTTATTTACTGCGGTTACATTACAATCGGTACGTAATCTTCCCTTACAGGATGACTTGTGGCGAGTAAAGAAGCCTTCTTCAAGCATTCCATTTCTCTTTGTGTTTATTGTTCTTTATACACCCTGTGTATTGTATTCCTACAACTGCGTGTGTCTAGCTGGGTACAGTTTAGTTATCACCTCTTCTGTTTCCCCTCCTTGTCCTTATCGTTCGCGCGCTATCTTTGTCGTAAGAAAACACAGCAACCTGTGCTAAATGTTATGCCGTCATGCTTGCTTCAAGTCAAGTTTTGAATTACTTTTGTTTGTGATCTCTGTGTAATTTTACGTGTCAGTTACTATACTGACTTAAAGATACGTTAATACCAAGTGAAAAATCTGTGATAAGTACTGCGCTATTTGGGTAATGTTGTCTCTTCTGGAGTTTTTATGCATTTTTGCACATTGTAAGGGAGAATAATAATAATGCAGAACTTTGAATTGATGTATTTTTCAGATAATTTTTTAACTCAAGCTAAGAAAGGTGCACTAGTTGTGTGGGAAAAGTGCCAACAAGGAGTACCATAAGGTAAAACGTGTGTTTACTTTGGAATTGGACTATCGCTTACCAAACAGTTGCTTTCAGGTAGCATTTTGTAATTCACAGGTTATGCAGTCTAAGATGGAGTAGTCTTCGTATTGAACTTTATTATCTGGGCTTTATTATAATCTTTATTATCTTCAATAGAGGCCTCTTTCTATGTTATGCGTACATTATTTGCTTTGGAGGGTAAATCCTCAGTTCTACAAAAAAAAACGTTACTGAGGACTGTGAAATATGTTTAGTTTGAGGACCTCTTGACATATTTTAAGACACATGTGCTCTGGTGAATAGAACTTTGGCACGAGAAACATACTTTTTTTATTTGTAATTACGGTTCAAAGGGACTTAGCAATGCCTTGCACTTGTAATTGAAGGGTGCATGTTGCATCTTTCTTTGAAACTGTTTTGCTTTGTTGGCCATTAACTCCGTCTTAGTAGTGAAGAGAGCTGCCTTCTGTTCTCGGTGATGCTCTGCTTTCGAATACATTTGGCACTTGTACATGGCAGTAGCAAAGAGGGATGAAACATTCACTTTTTCTAGCTAAGCAAGCACGGCTTTCGTACCAAGTCAGCTATGAAATGTTATTCCATGAATTGTGGTCTTTTCAATATAGTCGTTTTGAGAAGTCCCTTAGTACTGTTGGCAAGAGTTTTTGACTCATTTTGAAACGCAGCTTCACACCGCCAGCCAATATGGATTAGTTACATATGCTCTGTTTGCAACAATCCTGCGTCACACACTAAGGGTAACTTTACAACACTAGTGTAGCTATATACCTCATAAAAATAGTTACCTGAACCGCTAAGCAGTAGTCAGGCCAGATGGTGTTCATGGCGCCATTTTTCAGGTGGTCACATGTTCACCATGGAAATCAAATCACCGACGGGGAAGAATACAAATACGTAATACGTATTTGGCAATATGTAATAAAACAAACGACAAAAGAGCGCACTTTGTGCGGCGCACGATAAATATGAGGCTGCAAGAGACGTGCGAAAGGGGGGTATAATTTTGGATTTAGGGCTCGATACTTGGTGCTGTATTTGGAATTTCAAGTGCAAACAGGAATACTGATTATTCAAAAAGCGTTGGAAAACTACCTTCTTGGACACACTGCTAAAGAACAAGTGCGGCCGTGCAAAGACACTTGAGCTGAGTAATTTTTGAAGTGCGGGAGGCCAAAACAAGTTCTGCATGAAAAAAAAGACTCAGAAGTATAAAGACAAATAGACTAACAGCAAGTTTTAGCTACCACTGCAGAAAAAGATACCTTGGCTCAGAGTGAATGAAACAAGAATACAGACAAGTACATACAGCCTTAACAGTGGACACACTGACAATTGAAAGGGGTGATGCATATACATCATACTCGACAGGCGCAATGAAGAAGGAGTCATGGATGTAAATATACTGAACAGTGAAGAAATAAATGACAGCAGAAAAGCCTTACGTTAACTCAAAGGCAGCTGCTATCCCGAATCGAATCGAATCGTCATCTCGATGCATGAGAAGCAAGTGCTATGGGAGAAAATTTATGGTGGATCAAAATACTTCGGTAAAATTTCGAGATAGCAGGGAACCGAATCTTACATTTCGTTCGCGAGGCACAGTGCCTATCCAGCGGACACTGAGGACGTAGAAGGTAAAGGAAATTCAGTAACTGGAAGTCTGGTGATTCAGCGGTAACTAATAGAAAAAAAAACAAACGAAGCATTGGCTTCGGAAAAGATGAAAGCAAATAATCAATGTTAGGACATTGAATATTGCTTAGGATTACTGTTTGCGAGCGAAAACGGCGGGGCCTATAGCCCGAATATAGGCGCACAAGGGAGGAGAGATAACAAATTTGTTGGCATCCGTCACCGCGAAGTTTCAAAGAAAACACTCACGGTTTCCACCCATCCATCAATCATCCACGCATCAATGCAAAGGCTCAATTGGCTGGGGGCGGATGGGAGCCATAGAGAGATGAAACTGCAGAATTCTATTAGGAAGCGACTGTAGGGAAAACAGATACACTCTGCAGTAAAAGTTCATTGCCGCAGAAATTGTCCAGCGGCAAACTATAAAGCGGCTTCGGAGACACTAAACTCATTTATAAGGCATTATTCTGTGCTTTCGTGTTTAAGTTATCAGTGAGCTGCAAACGTGGCGGCCCTGGACCTTCAAGAACTTCGTATATTTCTCTTTCTGCAAAGAATTCATTTCACAAAACGCATATTTTTTGGTCATTGGTACCCCTCGAGAACACCTTTCGGTTAACGAAAAAGGCTTTGGGAGTGCCTAGGTTCGGGGCCATCATGAAGAATTTGATTTAAAACGCCACAAGAGTAATTCCAGCACCGGAAGGCAGAATTCCTACCCAAGGTCAGCTGCAAAACTGATTCACGAGAGCTTGGCCACGCATCCACAGAAGCACGGACAAGCTCGTCGGTCGGGGGCTTTTGCAGCCCAGCGCATAGTTCTCGTCTCTGAGGGCCTCGTCTAACACCGAGATGGCGAGCTGCGCATGCGCTGGCGATACCTTGACAGCACGCCGAGTGAACTAGCGAAAATGCGCCTTCGGCGTCCTGACCTTGCTATTTCATTTTCAATACGAAAGTTGGCCAAAAGAAATTGCTAAGGCTGTTGGTCTCGTCCTCGCCTTTCGTATCCCATTATTTTCCTTACGGCATGAAAAAGTCTTACCTGGGACATGACTTGCGTACGTGTGCGCACGCATGTAAGTGCAGCTGTTGTAACATCTGGAACAGCAGTGGTGCTCTATATACAACAATGAGCCGCTGTGTTGAGTCACCCTATAAACCATTGTTTGGTAACAGCAAATGAAGAGCGAGATAAGTGTAGGGACTGGAGCATTATACATGACCTTTCTTTTCTTAGTGAAATTCAAAAAGTCGGCCTGTCACTTGAATTACCCACATGAGCTAGTGCTAACGCAAGTGTTCTGTCCACACAGAAGTAATAAGAACTAGTGAGCGAGAGTGGCTTAGTTAGTGTGCTTCAAGCCCATCTCGAAATCAGTAATGAATCAAAAGTGCCGACACCTTTACATTCTTTGTGTTGTATTGCAGCTGGCTGTATTCCAAATCGCAAATATTCTATGTCCAACCGCAGGTCATGGTCCCAAAAAGAAGGCAAGTATGCAAGATCACCTTTTCTATGAGTAACAAACACTAAGTGTGTTGTGTAGTAGGCCGTCTGATTTATTGCTAGGAAATTGCTGATGGGGACTGTCTAAAGGGATATCTTATACATCCATTGTCTAGTTTCAAATGGTGCGTGTTTAATGTAAACGCTAATTTGTTTCAAATGACGCTCATAAATTACTCTTCCAACGTTTTCGATTGTACGTAACTTAGAGGACATAGTTTACCTCTTCTTTAAATGTTCAGATCCTGATGCTTTTAAATGGTAAATTCATTTACAAACACTTACTGAAAATAAGTTTTCGTCCTCATTACTGCGATTAGAAAGGGCGTCCTTCACGTTGTAGTAGGACAGATAAACCACGTGTGCGTATTTATATGCGCGTGAATAACATGAATTTTAGGCTCTACTTCTGAAACATATGAGCGTATTATACCAGAAACTCCAAGAGATGTCTGACCAATCAACCGATATGCATTTATACCTAAAGTATTCTCTAAACTATGACTGCACCTGACTTATGTTAAAAGCCTTGATGAACTTCTAATATACAACTTTCAACAACTAATAACACAATAATGCTTGTAAAAAGTGCCGACAACGTGCAAATTGTCATTTTTTAAGGAAACTTCACCTGAACTTAAATAATAATGTACGTAAAGAGTCGTTTACATTTACTAAACTTTGCCTTCGCACTGTATGTGTGCGATCGACCAGCTCTTAGGAAATGACAGAATTCAGTGGTCTTGCGCTTGATGCAAATCCTAGTTTTAGCTTTTCTGTGTTTGTAAACTGTAGGAGTTCAGTAACACGCCAGCAAATAAACTGGGCCTATGTTCACCAAAATAAACGAAACTATGCTTCCATATTGATCAGCCTTTTGACTCTCACCAGTTATAATGGGTCGATGGCTCGTTTCACAGTATAATGAACAGTCACAGACAATTACACAGGACAACTGCGTGAACCCCTTTCTTGAATGGGCGCCTTCAATAGAAAGTGAAAATGAAGGAAATGCATTTTTAGTCAAAGGCGTAATTCTATATACAAGTGCACTGGCAGGTTTTCATTTCCTTGAGACGTCAGCACGTACACAGAGTACGGGAACTGCTGGGAAAGATGCAAACTATAGAGCGCAAGAAAAGTGCGTATTATATTTTAATCAGCTGTGTTTGCATACCGCACACTTAGCTAGAAATTCAACATTTTAGAGGGAAAACATGTGCCTCAAAAAATGATCGTAAGGGCTCGTTTTGAAATGATTGCAGATCCGGTATTATGACCCACACTGTAGTACAAGTGAGGACTGTAAGTTTGGAATGTGCTGCCGAAAAAAGCGCGGAATAGCAACTTGTCATCCTAAAGCGCGGTACGGTAGACGCTGTACAGCAAGTCCAATCAGGGGAACCTATGATGTACATTGCAATTGTGCCTACGGCCAAGGTAAGAGGGTACTTTTTTTCTGCTACGGCAAACATGCGCTGTTTTACAACTTTTAAGTAAGTATTACCGCGTTGTCTGCGCTTAGAATGCCGCATTCGGAGAATATGAATCATTTTAACAATGAATATATCAAACCAAATATGTTCAGTTTACCTAAATCAGAGAATAGGACGTTAATCTACCTGATTCTAGCAAACACGGAACAACATGTTACTTGCAGTTTGTTATTGCTTCGAGGCACAAAATGAGTAAGTGATATTTGCGAGCCATTCTTAGAACCTTCAGTTACTTAATCCTGCACACATCACAATCAAACGTAGTATTACTTCAAGGGAAATTTTCGCTTTCATGATAGAAAACTTGTCCCACCAGCACTTTGCCACAGGAATGATTGTTTAAAATATCTGAGGACATCTAAGCACTTACGAGTTGCGAGTACTAAAGCGTTACTATCCAATTGAACACTTCTGAGGGGTCCTTCGAGTCGCAAGCTCCTCGAGGGCAAACGAGCGCATTTAGACGCTTGACCAATGCGTTCGCTTGGCGCGTTTTCATTTGGCTGTACTGAGGAGCAGTTAGAAAGCAGGCGACAAATCGCGGGGGCAAAGAACGCGTCGGCAAAAAAGGCTTCCAACAGCGAGTGCACGGGTGACGTGGCGTCGCATCGGTGCCCTCTGCTCTCACGCAAGACCTTGCGCGCTGGGAACCACCAGGTTCCCCAGCGGTTTACGATCGAATAACTCATTTGGTCGTAAACCTGAGTGGCATGTCTAGCGATTCACGCCTCTAAATTAAACCCCCCCCCCCCCCAAGAAATCCCGGCGTTGCGGTAACAGTAGCGGAGGTTGCGTCAAAAGATCGCCACCGGTGCCTCTTCTTAAGCGATACAACCGATCAAGACCTTACAATACAAGGCCATGAAATACCCCCAGTCGCTGAATACGAATATCTCGGAGTATGGATAGCCAAAGGGCAGATGTACACGGAAAAGCACAAAGAGTCTCTTACAGCAAAAGGGCGATGAGATGCCGGGATAATGAAACATAGGGCATTGTGGGGGTACAACAGGTATGAGGTACTGAGAGGTAATTAGAAGGGAGTAATGGCTCCGGGGCTTACGTTCGCGAGTGCAGTGCTGTGCTTAAGGGCAGAAGTTCAGTCGAGACTAGAAGTAAATCAGAGAGCTTTTGGAATACTAGCACTAGGTGCCCACGGGAAAACCACAAACGAAGCAGTACAGGGAGATATGGGCTGGGCATCGTTCGAAGCACGGGAAGCTCAGAGTAAAATCCTATACAAAAAACGCCTGACGAAATCGGACGATAACAGGTGGGCAGTTAAGGTATTTAAAATACCTATACAGAAAGAGCATTGACTCACAATAGCGGAAAAGAACTAGGAAGCTAACCAGTAAGTAGGCCAGACACGAGGACGTAGAAAGACAGAGCATTAAATGACAAGTTAAAAACGCGGAAGGTAAAAATTGGATAATTTCAATGGAAAATAATCATAGTGTTGAACTATATCGAGACTAGAAACAGCAGATCAGGAAGGAAGCGTTTTATGATAACTCAAGAGGCAGTGCCGTCCTCTGTGAACCAAGGTCAGGTTGTCTTAGAACGCGGAGCTTTAAAAAGAAATTTAACATAGAAGAAGGCACATGTACTGTGTCTGGTAAATCTGTAGAAACAATAGAACACCTCATACTAAAATCTGATGGTATCCATCCGGATGTCGATACGGGCACAGTCACGCTTCCTGAGTCCCTAGGGTTAAGAGATAACAGTAGTCATGTAAATAAGTATGCGCTGGAAATTAGCAAAAAGCGTTTGCAAGATTGGTGGCTCAAAAGCAGAGAGGTGACATAAGGTTAAAAGTCTATGAAGAAGTATTTAAAGAAAATGGCTAATTTTAATTACTTACAGCACAATTCAACAAAAATAAAAAGCTGAGCACGGTAGCAACTGCAATCACCCCGTTTCAAAGCGGACGCTCCTACCTTCCATCCATCCATCCAGGTGCTTCCTTTCGCCCTGCTCTGCTTCTCGGGGTGCGCTTTGGGCGTGGCATCGCAACCAACGGTAATTTAGGTGTCGTTTTTCGTTAAATGGACCATTCGGTGCATTCAAATCGAAATGGCAGCAGATAGGCACTGCAAAAAATATTTTACAGCACACGCATAGTAAAAATAATAAAAAAGCTATAGATATTTATGATCGCAAACAGTTGGAACGGCTTGTTAAATTTATTAGCGAGAATTCAGTATCACGAAGATTGCCCAATCCACGCAAAATAAAAAAGAACAAATTTAATATTCCGAGGTATGTAATTCGCAGGCATTTTAGGGTAGAGGCTTGGCGAATTGGTCGTAGTTCATAACGGCGGTGTGCACAAAAGTAGAAAAGGATGAACAGAGACGAGTAAAGAGCCGTAACTTCAACTTATCTTTATGCGGACGAGCACGATATATATGCGCGACAAACAGTAAAACACAAAGAAAAGCGGGATACGCAGAACCAGGTCATCATTGATAAGTCACATAACTACACGCGCCCATGACTGCCCTCCGTTCGGCCAAGTAATCTTGACCAGGTCGTGACAATGAAATGGAAGGCGTGCTTACGAAGCGGTCACCTAGATTTGGAATCTGCTACGCTTCTATTATTTCCCGGGTTAACTGCGACCTATTGCTTGCCAAGACCATGCACTCTTGAAGGAGCGGAGTGCACTTTCAATCCCGGCATTGAATGCCAAGATGCCCCTGCACCGTGTTGTACACGTTCTTTCGGTGCACGCGCAAGCGGTCGCTGAGGAATCCGCCCATTTGGCCAACTTAAGCCTTGCCCACTTCAGTGGGATCGAGTAAACGATCTTTTCTACGCATGGGACGAAACCCGACTTGTCCTTGGTAGAGCAGGAAGAAAAGTTGGCACGTGGCGCGTTGACTCGCTTACACAGCTTCTGTTGTTTCTCTGGAGCCGGAAAAAATATACGCACGCTAGCGCCCTTGCCAATCTTCTTTAACATGTGCCACATGCGATGCACATACGGCAGAACGACAGGCCAGCTCTTTTCAGAGACGTCACATCTTTCGGGTCGATGTCCTCGTTGCACAACCTTGAGCAACTTTTCAGCGACCGAAGAAACTAAGTGTACTGAACAGTTGGCTTCTACCGGACGCCTCGCCTGTATGGAGAAACTACTTAGCAAATGTGACGTCCGTCTGATCCTGAGACAGATTTCTTCTCGCCTCAGCAAAACTACCTGGTTTGACCAGCAAACTAAAAACTTGGAGTTATACTCTATAGGCCGGTGTATAAACTTATCATTGCCGGAAACTCTAAGAGACAACAGAAAACTTGAAACATTGGTACACCGGCTGCGTCTTGGTACTGCATTTACGAAACACTTCTTATACAGGATAAAACGTGTCTCTAGTCCACAGTGTTCTTATGGCCATCCAGACGAAGATGTGCATCATCTTCTTCTCGAGTTCACGAAATACGACACACAAAGAACGGTACTGCAAGATAATTTGTTTATATTAGACAGAAGTCCATTCACTCTAAAAAATATACTTGGCCCATGGCCAACTGCGGGCCTTCAAGAAAGAGCACTTCTTTTCTGTGAAAAAGTTTTTAGAGGACACCAACATTTTGGGAAAATATTAAGTATCGGATGATCCAAATACGTTAAATTAGTTAAATAAACGTTGTTCGTGGTTCATAATTGGTTTATGTGGTGAACGCAATCTTACGCAATATGTATAATTCTATTCTGTACTTGCAGTGTATTACATTTGTTGTGTGTTTTGGCTGTTCAAAACATCTGACTATACATGCGCACGTGGACTGAACTGATGCACAGAACTTTGCGACTCATGTACTGTTGTACTGTACATTTCCTATTGATCTGGTGTTCTACATAGTGTTACATTTTATTTCGCTATTCTCCCTTTTTACGCAAATTTGTTTCGTTGGCCAAGTGACAAGGAGTAGCCGGTGCCATCATAAAGGCGCGAACCTCTCCTAACATTCACTACATTAAAAAAATGCGCGGGTGCAACACTTTTTTGAGGACGTTGGCGAGGCAAAGGTTAGTGATGCTCCTCTTAACTAAATTTGCGTGGGCCGAGCTTAAAGGCAAAAGTGGTTTTCCGCTTCTTCGTTCATTCACCCAGCAAATGTGAGTAGGCGTGAAGAAAAGTTTCAAATTAAGAAATCATGGAGTGTCTCAATTGCTGCGGTTGCAAGTGCACCCCCTCCTTCATCAGTGCGTGGTATTGCCAAGTCATAGGTCTCAGTTAACTGAGAAATACCAGAAGCGGACTACATTCACAATCTGGGTGACCGAGGCGAAAGTACCCCTTCCATTTCTCTGTCACGACCTGAACGATATTACCTGGCCAAGCGCAGAGCAATGGTTGGCACCTGAAGTGATTTGACTTAACAGTGATGTGGCTGGCTCTGTGTATCCCTCATTTCTGTGTGTTTTCTTGTTTCCCGTGCGTGTACTTATGCTCGCGCGCAAATAAAGGTCACTTTGAAATAAGTGCTCTTTATTCGTCTCTGTCCTTCTTTTCCTACTTTTGTGCGCAACGCAAGCACTGTCGAAAGCTTTGCAAGCATAATAGTGTTTTAGTCATTGTGCATCTGCTTCTGAAAAAAAAAAGCAGGAGACTGGGCATATGGAGTTATTGCGCATTTTCAGGGTCAAGAATTGCTATAAAGTGCGAAAAATCTGGGGAAACATTGATATATTCGTAAGTAGTGGAATTTTATTTTTCACAAAACTTACATGAATTAAATGCCTAATGCGGGATTATTATGTTCTTCAGAAAGTTTCGATAAGCGAACCACCAGGCCAGTATATATGGGAATTCGCAATCGCGGCCTAATTCAGAGACTCAGCATATTTTTTTAGTGCGGAGGATGAACAATGTTGCGAAAAAAAACGAGTCGTCTGGTAAATGATGCTCTGCATAAAGTTGAAATCGCTTTGAGTTTTTCCTCATTTTGATCACCGCCTTTCTATATCACGGTCCCCAATGGCGCGAAAGAAAAATGGCCATTTGAATTTGATGTTCTCTTGTGGGAAGTAATATTTGATTGCTACATGAAACTTTATAAAACTGAAGGAATCAATCTCTCAGGCATTACGGTGCCTACATTTTTATCTTCACTGAAACAATGTAGCAAGCACTTGTATATATTCGAAGTGTTATCTGTTGGTAGACATTACTGTTACAGTGTTCAGCGGATAAAAATTTCAGGTCTTCTCCCTAATTCAACCAAATGGCTGCAATGTAATTATCCTGATGTGTGCGCACACTGTTGTGTTGAATCAACAAAAACCTAAACTCGATTTTCCATGTCTGTGCAGGGAGGCTGAAATATATTTATGGTGTTCCATGCTCGGGGAGGCACATAGTGAATAATTGAATATTCGACAAAGTGAAATATCTTTAACAATGAACAAACAAAAACGATTTTACTGACTGATCATATCGAAGATGGAGCCCAAGGGCTTGTGAGTGTATAATTAAGGTCAAATTACGGGCCGCACTTATGTAATCGTGCTCCGCGACTCGGGAAAAAGACGAAGGCCACGACCATGCGGGTAATAAATATAAAGAAACACAAGAATCAGTATCAAACAACAAAGAATTAGAAATGTAAATCTGCGGATAAGCAGTCTAAGCCCAGTCTCGTATTACAAAGTTTTGCAAAGTGTTAAAAACAGTTTTAAAACTGAAACAATGATCTTCCTACACTCTTAGTCAATGCCGGTTTAAAACAACCCATATAACGGGAAAACTAGATCAAACTTTTGACGCTTCGAAACGGCTCACTCGAAGCCGCCTACTGTCTGCGCGGCCTATTTTATGCGGTTCGCATTTAAACGGCCCCGTTTGTTGCAGGTAAGAGCCGCTTAAAAACAGCACGCATAACGCCAAATCTTTGTGCGGTATTTCAGTTTTGTCCGGCTTACTAGGGGCTCGCATTCATGCGGCCCAATGGGCATTTTTGACGAAAAAATAATTTTTTGATAGACAGGGGCGGCCCAGGGTAATTTCGCGCATGGTTTATACGTATTGCTTAGATCCACATTATAGAAAACCGAAAAGGTTCTTCATGCAAACATGGAAACGAACATTATATCAACATGCACACACTGGGAATCGAACTCGGTTATAACCGTGACAACCGAACATTCTAACCGCTGCACCACATGACTACGCTGACACGGAGAACTTGCATACCTATTTGTACATACATTTGTGCTGCCGAGGCTGTCGTTTTATGTCGATTCTTCATCATCGGCGATCGTGCGTGGTGTACTCATATTTGGATAACTGTTGCCGATGCTTGTGTGGTTGGTGACAGTAAGGATGTATTTAAATGAGCAGCAGTATACGACTACCACTTTCAACAGCTGTAACAACAACAGGTT
Organism: Dermacentor variabilis; assembly: GCF_050947875.1. Classification (NCBI taxonomy): domain Eukaryota; kingdom Metazoa; phylum Arthropoda; class Arachnida; order Ixodida; family Ixodidae; genus Dermacentor; species Dermacentor variabilis. The sequence goes on along the minus strand of NC_134574.1, from coordinate 89,073,448 downwards.
AAAAGGTGTAAGATTACGGAGCATGGGCGCTGCGTGTAAAGAAAAACTGCTTCGCAGGTAAATGTTGTTATTGAACATTTTGCCTTTATTTGATAAGCTGCGGATTCGTCACTGCAGTCGCAGTTTAGCCGGGAACTTCACCTTGTCTGAGAAACTTTCAACCTCGTTCACAAGGTTCAGATAAATTTGACAGGCCACCAACATACAGAGCTACAAATATACATAACTGCACTTTCTTCAAAGTTGCGCTACCTCGACGGTATGGCCGCAATACGGCTCCACTGTTCTGAGACGTCGAACAAGCAGGTGGGATGTTGCCTCCGCGTCTAAGTATTTCGAACAGAAAAATACACCTGTTCACTTCCTATGGCCGCAACAGGGATGCCGCGTCCGTAAGACTGACAGATATAGCTTTCTTGAGTACAAAAAAAAATATATTCTCAAACCGTGCCTTTTATGGCGCTCTGTTGTAGTTATTGATTCAGTGTTTATTTTAAAGAGGCAAGGCGCGTCACTAGGTCTGTTCGGGAGCGTAGCATAACTGTATTCCAAATATCGGAAGCTTCACTGCTTTGCTAAGGTTATCAACTTTCCCCTGTTGACCTGCCGGGTGCATCTGACGTTGAGACTAGCTACCGTGGCCATACCTGCAGTGTCATCGAGGTGCCGGTTGCATCAGACGTTGAGACTAGCTACCGTGGCCATACCTGCAGTGTCATCGAGGTTAAAAGAAGAAAGGGAGGAAAAAATGAAGGCGTCGTTAAAGAATGTATATTGTGAGTCACGAAACTGCTGTTGGTCGCGAGGGACGCTGTAATTTAGGGCTCCGGAATAATTGTGACCACCGGGGGTAAGTTAACGCGCACCGAAAGGATTACACATGCGTTTTTGCATTTCCGCAGAAATGCGACAAGGCGGGGTCGAAGCGCTAAAACGATACCACGGAGAATGTAGTCAAAATAACCATTCAATGGTTTGAAAATGTATAACCAGGCGCGATTTTGCCGGCGTATCGAAGCCGACAACGGCTCCATTCCTAGCCTTGGAAGCGAATGCCTCCGACGCAATATGAACCTGGAATAAACAAGATTAGCCCGTTGTGTCTTGTGCTACATATGTATGAGGAGCACCACCGCAATGAGCACTTTCTGCTATCTGGAATGCAAGCGATTCTCCGTGCGACAGAAGAGCCGTATTCATGCACAAACTACGTTTAATTATGTCTCTATATACCGTATTTTCGCGCTTCTAAGCACCCCCCTCTATTTTTGCAAGAAGGTTAGCAAAAAAAATTGCATGCGAATCTAAGCAAAGCCCCCTCCCCCCCCCCTATTTTTTAGCAAGAGTGCGTAGACAAGGCCGCCAAACGCGCTTGCCCACTCTGGAATCATTGCTCGGCGGACCTGCAGGCACACGGTCGATGCTTCTGTTGGACGCATTTCGCGGCCATCTGACCACGGAGGTAAAGACAACGCTTCGGAATATCAATAGCGACGTGGTTGTAATTCCGGGTGGCATGACGCCAGCGCTGCAACCCCTCGACGTTTCAGTCAACAAGGCCTTCAAAGTCAATCTCCGACAGGAGTACGAAGAGGGGGTGCGAAACCCTCACCGGAAGAAGACACCCACGTGAAAGCTGCAGAAAGTGTCCCCATCAACCATCGCAAAGTGGATTTCGCATGCGTGGAAGAGGGTCCAAGTGCACCTTGTGGTCAACTAATTTAAGAAAAGCTCGATCACAAAGGACTTCGATGGAACGGAAGAGGACCTGCTGCGGGATACCGAGAGCAGCGGTTCAAGCGGTGCGACGAACTCGAGTGGCAGTGACAGTGACTGAGCATCCTACGCAAGCGGTGGGTTCACTGTCTGCACCGATTTTTCTTTTGAATGCTTGCAAAATAAATTGTTATTTCTCGCGCCCATCTCGTCCTGATGTCGCAGCGAAAAGAGGGAGGGAAGGGGGTAATTCTAGATTTGTCCAATCTAACCACCCCCCCTTCCTTTGGGCATCGCAATCATGAAAAAAGAAGGTGCTTAGAATCGAGTAAATACGATTATATATACATATATATATATATATATATATATATATATGTGCGTGTGTGTGTGTGCGTGTGCGAGTGTGTGTGTGTGTGTGTGTGTGTGTGTGTGTGTGTGTGTGTGTGTGTGTGTGTGTGTGTGTGTGTGTGTGTGTGTGTCTGTGTAAGCATGCCAACTGTATTAAAGTGGACGCGCTGTATAGAACGGGCACGACGCTGGTGTGCTGTGTCATGCAAAGTTAGGTGTGCCACGCAGTTGTTGCAAGCAGGTGAGATGGACGGCGCACTTGCATACCTGATGATCTCGAAGGCGAGATGGAATTCGGATTTAGGTATCATGTACATTAGACGAGTTCTTCTGCCTTCATTATATTCGCTATATCAATGCACCTATATATACAGTAATTGCAAGCATGAGTTTTTCTCGTACCGACTCTAGCAGAATGTCCACTTCATCTGTGTACGCAATCTGACCGCATGTTGTTGATTCATGCAGACATCTTTGTGCATATATAGACAAAGAACATATTCTTCAAAGGATAATGATTTATTTACACACAACAAAAGTGCGCAGCATAGTTTAACTAAGTTCTTAACACAGAATGAGGAGTGATCTATCAGGCTCAGATAGTAAAAAAGTAAAAGACACACAGCAACAGGAAATACAAAAGCCTACAGCTTTTAAAATGTGAAACAAGCATAATGCATGAATATACAGGAACTCCATGAGGTTATGGTCACAAAACTTGAGCGTCTCACTTCGTAGCTTTTTCGTTGATTACAAAACTTTGTTTATGACCGAAGTTATGTAAAACACCAGATAACATCAATATCAGGAACAGAACACGCAAACGTCCCAAACTTAGTGTAAGGTCACATTTTTATGAATAGATTATCTAATGAGGAATTTAGGCACCTAAGTGCTCACAGCTAATGAAAAGATAGCTATCCATGACTAGCCTAAAGAAAGAAAGAATAAAAGTGCTCCAAAAAATGTGCGTATTTGAATTGAACTCATCACGTAGCCGAGCAACAGAAAAGAATTTTGTCCTGCGGAGCACGCTCCGTATACATGTCGCCTTGTTTGTGTGAACGCAGAGAGATGCAATTGAAATTCCTTCAGTTTACATTACCAATAACAGAAAAAAAACAAGCCTTTTCAAAATGCATTTCACTTTGACATAATTGCTCCGTCATCACAAACACATCAGATATCCTTCGTATATTTTGCTTTTTTTTTGTCCTGATGACTCCTGGACCGCTAGTTGATCGTAATAGTTGGGAAAAAAAAGAAATTCCACTCAATCTTAGACAATTCCAGAAACTATGCACCTTGGCCCTGTTAGGGCTATGTTTTCTTCAATAGTTTTTTCAAGGCCAATATTGCAGTTATCCCACACGAAACAAGTCTAAATATTAGCCGTGCGCTTCTAAGGCTGCGAGATAACGGTACGAGGTCTATTATGGGACTTCCCTGATCTGTAGTGGCTAAAAAACCAATCTCGGCTGCTGCTTAATTACGCCTTGTTAGGGAGAGACAACCGTTATCCAGAATGTGTTATTGATTGCGTATGATTGTTCTTAACCCTTGCGTTGCCCTCCTAATTAACATGCGGGTTATTGCTATAGTGCGCTGCATCGCATTGATCTGCGCACATTCCTTTCCTTCTTATTTTAAATACCGGCTCTCCTGTTTTCTTCAATTCCAATTTTACCCTTTCCATAACATAAAGTAGGTCGCTCGCATTTACACTGGATAACCTGCCTCTCTTCTTCCAAGAGCACGTTCCAGCATTATAAAACTTATCTGGTATGAAACGCGCAAAGACGACGACGAACAATCTAGTCAATCTTGTCTAGTCAAGCTAGTCAAATTCATTGCAAAGGTTTGCAAATGTAAGCTAAATATTCCCTCCTGCCAGAAGCCGTGTCAATTGGGTTAGATTATTTATCAGAATCATGAGCCTATTTTATGTCCACTGCAGGACGAAGGCCTCTCCCTGCGATATCCAATTAGCCTTCATCTGCGCCTAGCGATTCCAAGAAGCGCCCGCGAATTTCTTCGTTTCATCACCCTACCCTATCATCTCCTGCCCTCGATTACGCTTCCCTTCTCGTGGCAACCATCTGCAACTCTAATGGTCCAGCGGTTATGTAATCTACGCATAACGTGCCCTGCCCAGCTCTATTTTTTATCCTAACGTCATTTAGAATATCGGCTATACCGTTAGCTCTCTGATCTACAACGCTGTCTTCCTCTCTCTTAATGTTACGCCTCACATTCTTTATTCCTTCGCTCTTTGCGTGGTCATTGACTTGTTTTCGAGCTTCTTGATCACTCTCCAAGTTTCTACCCCATATAGTAGCACCGGTAAAATGCACTCATAGTACACCTTTCTTTTCAAATATAATGGTAAGCTTCCAGTCAGGGCCTGACAATGTCTGCCGTATGCGCTCCAACCTATTCTACTTCTACTCTAAACATGCTTCTTGCAATCAGGGTCCCTGCGAGTAATTGACTCAGGTAAACGTACTACTTCACAGACTCTAGAAGCTGAGTGGCGATCCTGAAGTCTTGTTCGCTTACGCGGCTATTGATCTTTATATTTGTCTGATGCAGATCAATCTTCAACCCCATCCTTGCGCTCTCTCTGTTAAGGTCCTGGTAATTTATTGTAACTCGTCCCCAGAGTTGCTGAACAAGACAATCCCATCTGAAAATCAAAGGTTGCTGATATATTTGCCATTGATCATCTCTCCTTAGCCTCCCCTTTTTAATAGTTTGAATACTTCTTCCAAGCACACAGTAAATAGCATTCGAGCGATTATGTTTCCTGGTCTGACCCATTCTTTCTAGGCAACGTCCTACTTTCGACAATTAAGGTGTTGCTTCTTAGCTGGGAGTCCTCCATAGCGGAAGATGTGGCCGCTAGTCTGCACTGTATAACCCTCATCAGTTCTTTTAACCTCACTAAAACCAATGATGTCCTAAACAATGCCTGATAGTTCCTGAGAGAATCCTGCTAAGCGAGGTTCACTCAAGAGAGTTCAGGTGTTAAAGGTTGCGAGGGTCAGTTTCCCTTGGCGACGAGTCCTCATGCAGAGATTCTCAGTACCCTCTGCCGCGTTAGCGGTTTGACCACCACCTTGTCAGGTGCTCCCCCGCTGCTGGGGGCTGAGGGTCATTGGTTCATCAAATTAGTCATTTGGGAGGGGGTCGGTTTCACCAAAATACCAGAAAAAAATTAACAGAAAGAAATTAACATTTCTTCACTGCGTAGAGAATGACATGAGGTTTAAACTCCTAAACCGCTGGTTTAAACTTTTTCCGCTGTACATACTGTAGTTTATTGTATATTTAAGTTCAACTTCACCATTCACTTTTGCTATTTTTCTTATTTCTTCTTTACCTGTATTGTACAGGGATTCACTAGTGGCATGCTAATTATTTAATTTTGCAATAAGTGCCCTTTCATAACACATGCTGTTTATCTTTTCAAAAGACACTGGTGCCAACTACATTTAGTCTTTATCAAGTTAAAAATTATATTCTACCAAACCTTTATACACTTCTGTTCGAAAGTTCGTTGCACCTCTTAAACATTAGAGTCCTACAAAAGTGGACAAGTGTGTTTGAACTTTTTTAAAGTGCGCGGCAAAATAGATTTGATTAATCAATTATTTCATTGCAAACCCTGCATCGAAAACTGTAAATCGATTGCAGAATAAAATTATGAATGATTATTCGGTAATCGAATGAAAAATAAATCGTCCATCCTTATTGTCATGCCCACTTTCCTTTTTTCATGATGGTCGTGAAAATCAAAACTTAGCCCATGACCTTGAATGGTGAACGAGCACATGGCACCACGGCAACCTGCACTTCACCGCTGACACTAATCAGCACTACCGCGTCCTCAGTGAAAGTTTGCTAGGATGACCGCCATTTTCTAGATGTAAGGTGTACGACGTAGGCTTGGCAGTGGCGTATTCATTTCGCATGTAACACCAAGCGCCCAGCTTTGTTTTTCTTCGTTAATATACGCAATTAAAATGAAGGAGAGTCCTTTAATGAAAAAAATAAAGAATTTGAATAATAACGTTCTACCCAAAGAAGGCGTGTTGTTTTCTGATTTGTGCTTGTATATCTGCTCATTTCATTGAGGACGAAATACTTATCTTTTTTTCTCTTCTTTTACAGGGATGTGTCTCCATGGGATATGTACATAAGGCAGTGTGAGATACTATCATTTCCCGTACGATTCTTTCTTTGAAAAGCTGATAAACGCTAATCGAGAATTTGTGAGAAAAATACAGGCAAAAACATACACGCATAAATACATTCACAGTATTTGTTTGTATGTGCACTCCCATTTATTCTACATGCTTTAGGCGTCGTACTCGCGTTGAATGCTACCGAACTGGTGAAACATGAATGTTGCGTAGCAGTTGACGCCACTCGCGTTTCACGCACTCAGGCGCTATAGACAACTGCGTTGATTTTAAATTGTTATGTCCCCGTATCGAAGGGCCTTTTTGCGGTCTCTACTATGCAAAAGACACCTTAGGCACAAAATAATGGAGAAGTCAGACGCACTGTCCCGTTCCAAGAAGTCGGCTTGACAGCGGAGTAAGAGCTTGCACTCTGACTTCCCCTACCGGCAGGAGGACTGTGCGGAACGCATACGAATGTGCTTTATATTTCGTCCGCGGCGCGCAAGCTCTCATGTTACATGGGTCTGTGCACGTAAAGCTGAAAGTGGTTATTTAAACTCTGAAAAAAAATTATGTACATAACGTATTTTTTTCGAAACGAACAAGACATTTTCATTTATGTGTGAATGAACCTCAACAGTTAAACCCCGTTTTATGTTTAGGAATCTGTCTTGAATATGGCAACTCGCGTTGGCCGATCTCGAAGACAACGCAGTCTAAAAACTGGGCCCGTGTGCTACTGAGATGACTTAGTCTGTGTCACTGGTTTTGGACCAATGTGTATGAACCACTGGTTGTGATATGGTTTGGTCACTGGTTCGGCCTCAGGCGTCACTAAGAGACGTCACTACGCCGTCGGGGCACATGAACATGGTAGCTGGCGTTCGCTACGCCGGGGCGTTGCACTACGATGGTTAAGCGAACCCACGCCGCCATCCATCTCTGTCGCCCAGAATTGCTTGTTGTTGAGGAGATCAGGTGGGGAGGTTGACGAAAACGAGAAAGGGGTTTATTTTACATATTTACACAACGATCCCGCAAATATGGGAGCACATTCGATGTCGGAGTTCTCTAAACATCTGATCTCACTGCACGTATGAGCCCGCTCCTCAGCACAAACCGCAGTGCACCGAAGGTGCGCGCTTTTAAAACAGTTCCTTTCCTTAGTTACCTACATAAGCGAATTCGCTGACCTCGTTGCGGCCAATCCTAGGAGTCCTATATTGCATATAATTCCGCCCGCGGTCCACCACGTTGTTAAACATCGCCTCTGGTGTCCGAACTTTAAAGCAAGCGCGAGGTAATCTGGGCACAGGTGTTCACGCTCCTTCCACGAAACTCGTGGACACCATTTCCTTGCTCGACGTGACGGTCAGCTTATGAGGATCATGATAATCTAGCTTCGTCGTCGTTACCGCTTCCATGGCGAGTGGCGGTTGTTGTCGCCTCGAAGTGAGCTTCTTTGTTTGCGGGTCGACGTCGGTATTGGGCCCCATCGTAGTCAATGCGGGTGCTGATGAAGGGACTGCCTCGTGGGGGGTCCAAAGGCATTCACATTGGCGCTTTGGGATGCAACAGACACCTCCGCCGCCGGGAGATCCGACCTGAGGGCGACCAGTTGTCAGGTTGCCCGAAGCGTCGGTGTTCAGTCGCGACCTCGGCGTTCCTTCTAGAAGTAATGGCTGATGACACACTGCTGCTTGAGGTCCCAGCATTTGCATCATTGTGGCCTTCTCCTTGGGAACCCACAAGCAAACACACAACCGTAAGGCACAGAAAAGCGCCATTCTCGCAGCGAGAGCCATCGGAACTAGCGTACAAATTTATCCACCTGTCCTATTTAATGAAAACACAACAGCAACAATGAAATCAGTAAACATCCGCTGAAGCCCAGACTTTTGAGACTACACCAAGACTCACAGCCTTCTTGCGGCATCTGACATAGAAGAGTCACTACCAGCGACAAGGCTCACAAGCACCCTGCATTCGCTATATACCCAACAGGCTATGTTTCTCCCAATAAGTTGGCCCCAAATTTCAAGCTGCCAAATCAGGCACTTCCCACTGGGGCGTCTCCATGAGCAGGCTTTCGGTGTATTGCGACACCACATACCTGAGCACATGAGGATCTGACCATCCCGCATGTAGCCCTGCGCGGCTAAGCCGTGTCTGGGTGCTGAGATGATGCCGGGTGTTCGGCCCCGGCATATGTAACGCACATCTTTGGCCTCTGCTTCATATGGCGCCTCCGGACTGACCCACTTGCAGGGAATCGGCAGTCGTCTTTCCCTGTCTTCAATCTTCGTCTTTCTCTCTCCCTTTTAACCTTTCCTATCTTCTATTTTCTTCCATTTACTTCCAATGTTCCTGGTGGCAGGGGTTAACCATATTTTTTCATAACCAGACATGATACGTACTTGAATTTAGCGGGACCGCACAACTGGCGTTTGTAGGACGAATGTTTAAAGGTCCTACAGCCCCTCCTTGTTGGGTTCCATGGTGGGTGGGTGGCGTTCCTGCCGAGAGAACATTATTTTTATGCCTTGCTCCTTCCCTGCAATACACCATCACCACCAGAAAAGGGGGCGCACCGCAGAAGTCTTTTAGTTTTTTTGCGCACCAGAAAGAAAACGTTCCCCACTACCACGTCAAAGACAGCATAAATCTAGAAAAGGCAGTGAAAGCCATCTCTCCCTTCCTCGTTTCGGCGTGCCTCACACAGAGCATAGAAGCCGGCTATAAAGATACGAAATTGGCTAGCGGTGACAATCTCCTTCAACTCCGAGGTGTGAAACAATATGAGAACCTGCAGAACCTAGTAACAATTCGTGACTTTCCTATAACCGTTACCCCACACCACACTACAAACACCAGTCCTGGTGTAATTTCGGAAGATGATTTGGTGTAGCGAAGTGAGACTGATGCCTTACAGGGTTGGAGTGAATAAAATGTCATTGATGTCAAAAGAATTAGGATGAGACGTAAAAGAAAAGAAATTGTGCCCAAGCACCTCATTCTAGCAATTGATTCAAATGTACAGTGCGAGACTACCAAGGCAGGCTACGCAAAAAAATCAAGCCGTACGTCCCCAATCCGTTGCGATGTTTCAAATGTCAGGACTTTGGCCGCAGCTCACACAGCTTCCAAGGTCTACTGGCTTCGAGAAAATGCAGCGCTTCTGGATCATGCAAGAATACACCACGTTACGTAAACTGCGACGGGGAGTGCCCGTACACAGCGGTCCTGTCCATCCTAGAAAAAGGAAAAAGAAATCGTTACAATCAAAGTGAAGTAGAATATATCGCTCAAAGAGGCACGAAAGTAGGGATCGTGCCTGCCAGAGAACAGCTTTGCCGAAGTGACGCGTCAGGAGTGCGATGCTCGCACGCGTAATGCGAAGACGTCGGATCGTTCCCCACCCACGGCAAGTTGTTTTTTCATTCGCTTTCATTGCGATAAATTTATCATTCCTTTATTTTAATTAATAACTACAAGTAATTTCCCCTGTGTTTTCCTTGGTGTCATTGTTTGTTGGCATCAGAGGCACCATATTTTAATCCATTTCCTTCAACTCCAGTACTCGTGCACAGAATTTGGGCTGATGCTTCAGAGACACATGCCGGCATTTAATCCATTTCCTTCAACTCCAGTACTCGTGCACAGAATTTGGGCTGATGCTTCAGAGACACATGCCGGCATTTAATCCATTTCCTTCAACTCCAGTACTCGTGCACAGAATTTGGGCTGATGCTTCAGAGACACATGCCGGCATTTCTTATGCTGCAGTCAGCCTATCCCCAAAATCCGACAGTTTGCACCCGGAAGCAAGCATCTTTACGGCGGAGGGCTTGCACTCTTGTCGGCTGCACGGCGCATGAAGGAAACAAAACTAGAAAAAAGTAATAGCATTTACACATTCACTGAGGGTCGTCAAAGGCTTAATCTCTCTATAAAATAAAAAAGTCCTGTCTTTACGGAACTTTGTTCAATCCTCCGCGCTTTGTACGCATCTCATCAACAAAAGATATTATGCTGAGTATCTGGCCACATTGGCATTGAGGATAATATGCTTGCTGACCGTATAGACACATAAGTAAACACAAAACAAAGTAATTCTTCCATAGCTGTCCCTGTTAAAGATTTAAATTCCTTCCTATGCGAAAAATTGAGGAGCCATTGGCAACCTACGCGGAAAAGAGAAAGGCTTATTTACTTCCTGTTAGTAAGGCATAAGAAGAATAAGAGTGGGCTGGGGTGTGTTTGGCAGGCATTCTCAAATCATGAACAGCATGTTGCCACTACCCTCAAGAGAAAAGTATATAACAGCTGTGTCTTACCAGTATTCACGTATGGGGCAGAAACCTGGAGGGTTACGAAAAAGGTTCTGCTTAAATTGCGGACGACGCAACGAGCTATGGAAAGAAGAAGGATGGGTGTAACGTTAAGGGATAAGAAAATAGCAGATTGGGTGAGGGAACAAACGCGAGTTAATGACATCTTAGTTGAAATCAAGAAAAGGAAATGGGGGCACGGGCAGGACATGTAATGAGGAGGGAAGGTAACCGATGGTCATTAAGAGTTACGGACTGGATTCCAAGGGAAGGGAAATGTAGCAGGGGGCGGCAGAAAGTTAGGGTGGGCGGATGACATTAAGAAGTTTGCAGGGACAACATGGCCACAATTAGTACATGACCGCGGTAGTTGGAGAAATATGAGAGAGGCCTTTGCCCTGCAGTGGGCGTAACCAGGCTCATGATGATGATGAGTAAGCCAAACGTAGGAGACTGGCCACCATTATCAAAAGTATGACATACTCAAGTTATTTTTTGCCGTCTTAGGATACATCATACGTATGGCACTCACTCGTACTTATTAACCGGTGATGACCTCCCTATATTCGATAAATGTGGCAAGACGCCAACAGTCCTTCATGTTTTCTTAGAGTGTAGGGAAGCGGAAACTCAAAGAAAACAGTACTTCGCCCCTGCATACACTCAACATATTCCCCTCTAATAATCAACTATTTGACAATAAGTCAGTTTTAGCTTTTTTACGTGATGTGGGGCATTGTATGTTATTAGCCTAGGTATACGTAGCACATCCTGTCATTAGAGGATGCGGCTGCGATTACGTTTTTGTAAAGAACGAACCGCCCAGGCCTTCTATTCACGGGCTCAGTGGTGAAGTACGAGTGCTACTGCTACCCACATGCTTAGTACATAATTCTTTACTAATAGGGCTTTTATGATCATAGCATACACCATTACTCCTTGTCATTAATTTGTTACTTGTAATTTTCACGCACCTTACAGTGAGTGAGCTTCAGGCCCTTTTAAAGCCAAGCGATATCTACCTTCCGTAATTCACCTATCGACCTCATTCGCAAACCACTTGCATAGCGCTTTTTAGCCATATCTGGCCCTTGTGCCACTAAACATCAGACATCATCATCGTCATCAAAGATATCTCTCCTGTTCCTTTGAGTTCAACTAAACCAAACTGTAGAGCTGCACGAGAACAGAAGTAAACTAGAGAAAATGCTCTAACAAAACCCTTATCGCCGCATAATAAATGAAGTTGTGAAAACACCGTGCGATCAGTCAGCCACACGTACACAGCATGGAGTTCCGCGTTTCCGTGTGCATCGAAATATCAAGCAGAAGGGTATGAAAGCTCCGCGATAAAATTCACCGAGAATTACGACACTCTCTAATGCGAAATTTGAGCGCAGCTCTATACATGTCTCACTTCGCGTGTCAATATTTTGCATTACAATTGCATGGGTACAAAGTTTATATTACGAAAAAAAAAACGTATGGGGGAGGAGGAGGAGCAACTTCATTATTACAGAAGTCGTTGCGTGGGCTATTCCTGGGTGGTTCCCTCTGACAGGGCTCTACTGGCGATCGCGGCTCGCCGGGCCTGGTCGACGGTCGCCAGTTGGCTTCCGAGGTCCAGTTCGGAGAGTCTCACCTCGCAACACCCCGTAGCGAGTGCGTGTGCTTTGACTCGTGGCGAAATCTCGTGGCGAAAGTTCATCCTGGATTGCAGAATATTCGCCGAAGAGTTTCTGTAGGGTTGTATTTGTTTCTGTTTTGGTACTTGAAGGATTGATGATGCTGCGGAGTATGTTCCACGTCTTTTTGGTCCTTAGCGTGCCTTTAAGCGAATCACAGAACGTTTTGAGTAGCGCTCTTTGTTTGCATACAGAAGACGCGCGTTAGTCTGCCGCCCGCCATATCCTAGCAATTGTCGCCCGTCTTGCGCGCCAGAGCGCTATACTTCTCACGCTTTCGTTTCATCAACGACGAGAGCGGCCCTTCATCGCGGGAAAGCGTACCACCGTTGTCAGCGGCGACAACGCCCAAGGGAGCGTTACATCGAGCTTTACTCGTAGGCGCTCGCCATCAATCCTTGCAGGAGCAGTGTGACCGGCGTCACACACGGTGGTACATCAGACTGACCTCAACAGATTACGCCACGGAAAAACGTAGCCCTCGCCACCTCCCGCCACCCTCCCCAAGGCAGATGAGACGCCCACGCGGCTGCGGATGCCGAGGCGGTCGGCAACTCAGCGCATGCGCAGGCCCTTTTCCCTCCGCTCCTCTCCCCCGATCCACCTCTTGCTTTCATTGCAGTCTCCTCCTCCTCCTTCCTCCTCGCGCGCGCTTTTTCTTCTTCCGCTGCGCTTCGCGCTCACTTTCAATTTTTTCTGTGCGCGTTCGCTCGGTTCGACGTACGATGCCGAAGCACGCCGAGGCTCACGCAGGAAGGAGACAAGAGCTCCGCTCTTATAAATGATAGTTGCAATATCATGTGCAGCATAAACGTCCCTAACAATGGGTTTGTGCTCTAAGCCCGTTGTTATCGCACGTACTAGTGCCACAGAGAGCCAAACTTGCCTCATGAATGTATTATGGGAGTCACTCTAGCTTTGGGGTCAAATCTACGTGCGGTGAAATCTACATGCGAACCTGTCTTTTCTCTTGTCCACATGGGACATGCGCTAAATGAACAAAAAATACCTTGCGCAAGTTACAGGTTCAACACTACAAGAAAATTTGCACGCATTTAGGAGTATTTCCAAATACGCTACAAACTAAACTAAAAGCGCTGCGGTCTTCTAAATACGTTTGTGAGCTATGCACCAACGTTTTGCGTATTGGTGTCCACGCAAGCCATGTGTTAAGGTGATGGTACAAAGAGCGTCTAAAATTAAGCACTTAAACAACGGTTGCTCAAAACTATCGCGTTCTGCCTTCAAATAAAGACCATGCGAACACTTTCGAAAAGTGCACTGACACTAAAGTGCGCCACTACATGCTTCTAAATATTTAGAAGCTACACTTATCACAGTAATTACCTAGACTTGACATTACACAGCCTATCTCACACAAAAAAATGTTGTGTGCCTAAATTAGGAGCGAGATATGATGAAAACAGTTTCGAACATTCATGCCCGCGCAATTGAATTCTTCCAGAACATATCTGAGCTTCTAAAATAAGCAATCTGAAAAACATTTAAGGTTGCATATTGAAACGATATCTAGTCTCGCAGATCTCATAACTTCTAACCACGCATTAAAAATAAAGAAACGAACAAGTTGTTCTTTCCACAAAACCTGCATTGCCGCTTTTCATCTTCAAGCCGCCTTCGAAGCCGGCACGGTCGGAAAGCTTTGTCAACCAGGGAACATAAAGGGCACGCAGGCCATTCCTCTTCTTGGAAACCCCCACACTTTACAAATACTAGCAACGCGCTTTCTATGTATCCCACTACGGCTTCACTGCTTCGTATTATCAATTCACCTAACGTTAAAACTTCGATATGACGTGTATACATAGTAGACCTCGGAAACAACTGAACGACGGGAAAAACAATTACCCCCTGGTCTTTGTCCACTTTCGCGCCGAACGCACCCTTCTTAGTCGTCCGGCGGCTGGGATGCACTCTGACTGCAAACACTGCAAGCGGTAAACGCTCTTTCATAACTATTGGACATAGTGCTTAGCGCCTTTCCCTTCATTCGCCCGCGTCGCTTTCTCTGCCACATTCCGTAACAAGAGCTTCGTGGTGCAGTCAACACCCCGCTTCCAAGGGTACGCTCATAGCATCCACATAACACTACTGACTCTGCAATGCCTTTCTATTAGCATGCTTCATAATGATAATTTTCGAACCTTCAGCTCGCAGCTCGTGATGACCGGCACTTCTCTCGTTGTTCATGATTTCTCTCTCAACTGCTCATTCTGGATGATTAGCCGGTAAATTATTCCTCGCAATGCTACCTCGACTGGCGGAGAGGTTAACAAGCTTACGGACAACGCAGGTAGTTTCTTTTGGGTAACATATATCGCGTTCCTAGGAGTGGTTCATATCTGCATTATCCTACCTACATCATTCTTTAGCGCACTTTCCTGAGCTTTGAATGAATTGGAGAGTGCTGCTATTGCCTAACGAATATCACTTTGGGCTTGTTTTTTTAAGAGCTACCTTCATGACACGCTCCCCTGATAGCTGTATCAAATCGTCCACAGCTGACCTAGCTGCTCTTTTCGCATTTAATTGGCTCAGTACTTCGTGGCGTGCAATCAGGGCCCTATCAACGTGATCCACAGCCACTACACCACAATCTACGAATCTGAACTCACTTACGAATATACATTTTGACTCGCAAGGATTACGCACCTGTGCAAGCATCGGCCGCGATTTCTTCGCACCTTCCGCTCGCTAATTCTACGAGTTCTTGAGATTGCTGCTGATCTCCTTCAAACACCTGTTGCAATACTTTAATTGGTTCATTGATACTTTCTATCTCCTTCCTTACATCCTACTTTTTTACTTCCTAATTTTGTTTTCTTCAAGCCTCATTTGCTCTCATTCCAATCAATTTGGTTGCCGAAATCTTCCATGTCTTCCTTGTCACTGTTATTTTCTGAAATAGCCTTACAAATTTTGGCTTCTGACCTGTCATCATCCACCTGTACGTCGAAATCCCACAACCGCAACAAGCTAGCTTTCACTAGGCTCATTAGGTCCATGCTCACTACTTTAAGCTTTGGTTTAGCTGTCCCGCAATATATACTTGCTGCGAAACCCGCACAACTCACAATGCAAGTAAAAATTACCAGTGGTTCAATTCTGTTTTCTCCTATAGAATTTGAAGCCTCAAAAATATTACAGCAGAAGCGAAGCATTTATCCACCAAATTAGCTGCAAGTTCTCCTCCACCATATTCAATCAGCTGCAGGACATGGCAATGCTTAGTCTCGTTCAAATGATTAGAATTCCCGTAGATCAACATGCCCCAATTATTCCCAGAAAAGTTTGAGGTCTCGCTTTAGTAGATAGTTGAGATATGCGTTGAAAGCTGTTTTCAGCGGAGGCACGCGACAACCACAATATCGCTATAGGCAGTTGCATACGCTCTCTCGGTTTTGAAGAACTCTAGGCTAAAAGACGCGATGAATCTCAAGCGCAAACCAGGCGCTCACCTTCCCTAGTGTAGTCATGAGGCGCTGCATTCATCTGGCCGCACGTGTACCAGTTATTCGGGAATGGCGTTGGCATTAGGTTCCATCTCACCCCTGTCAACCAGCTGTTGTGATCCTGTTCTGGCCTCCTTGGCTCCTAGTCAAGCGTCACTATGAGGGTCGCTTGCCTGCGTCGCCGGGGCACCTAAATTATCATAGCTGGCCTGCGCTATACCGGCGCGTCGCACTAAACTCGCTAAGCGTACCCACGCTGCCGTCCTTCTATATCGCCGAGTTCCTTGTTAGTGAGGAGAAGGGGTCGGAGAAACGTTTTCTTTTTACATATTTACGTAACTGTCTCCAAATATCACTTTCCATGCCGGTGCGGCTTGTACGTGTTAGCCCACTGCATGTCAGGGCACACTCGCCAGTTCACACCTTACTGCAAGAAAGGTGTCCGCTGTTACAACAGTTATGTTCCCTAGTTCGCAGCACAAGGACGTTCGATTACCTTGTTGCGGCCAATCAAAGGGGTTCTACTGTTCACTTAACTCCGTCCATGGTCTCACCACCTTAACGGACTTCGGCTCCGATATCCGAACTTCGAAGCAAGGACGAGGAAATCTCTAAACAGGACTTCACGCTCCTTGCACCAATACTGCCGCCCTTGGTTTCTTGCGGTCCTTGGTGGTCAGCTTGTCAGGATCATGACAATGGACCTTCACAATCGTTACCTTTTAAATGGAGGGTTGCGGTTGTTGTCGCCTCGAAGTGAGCTTCGTTTTTTGCGCGTCACAGTCGGTGAGGGGTCCCGTCGCCGTCAAGGCTGGTGCTGATGAAGGAGCGGCCTCTTGGATAGCCCGAAGAAATGGACATTATAAATTGTAGGCACATTATAAATGCCTTATATTGCTTGACATATTACTATTTATTTTAAAATGTACCAGCCACTTCTTGGGGGATCAGCCGTTGTAAGTGTGTGCCATTAGTATAGAAATAATCACCATCATCACCAACATGCGGATGCGCTTCGTGCCTGATCCGCGTTGTGGGAAAGCCCCATAGTGAAGAAATCAAAACCATCCTCAACACGCGGCTATCATATTTAAGAGTGTGTTGGTAGCAACATATGTACGCCTATTTCTAGTACGATCACCGGTTGTGGATCTGTGTATAGTGAGGAAATGATCATCATAGCGAACACGTGGACACGCTTCTTGGCCGATCCTTCATTGCCGCATATGCCATGGTAAAAAACTACGAAGATCAGCATGGTGTGACCATCACAACTAGATAGCTGGCGTTGTCACGATATCCACAACACACTTATTCACCAATCTGCTAATTTGGCATTTGTCATTGCACCCCCTCCGCGCTTCGTGGGTATACGCCATAGTACGAAAATAATCATAATAATTATGAAACGTACGGAAAGATTTCTGCCGTATCGGTTTTTGTGGCTGTGTGTCATAGTAGGAAATCCTAATGACGATAAACGCGTGGCGGTCATCTCAAAGAGCTACTTGGTGGCCCGTATGTACGACCCTCCTATTGGATAATCAGTCGTTGTGCGCATGCGCTATAGTATGAAATCCAATATAATCATCAACAGCTGATCATCTCAAAGAGCTAGTTGAGGGCACCATATCTACGACCCCCTTTTCAGCCAACGTCATCGGTGTGTTTACATGTCAACAGTACGGCAAATCCTCAATTTAAGTGGAACCCTTTTCGTAAGCCTAAAAAATTGAGGACGACGCAACGAGCTATGGAAAGAAGAATGATGGGTGTAACGTTAAGAGATATGAAAAGAGCAGATTGGGTGAGGGAAAAAACGCGAGTTAATGAGATCTTTGTTGAAATCAAGAAAAAGAAATGGGGGGGGGGCAAGGGTACGACATGCAATGAGCAAGGAAGATAACCGATGGTCATTAAGAGTTACGGAATGGATTCCAAGGGAAGGGAAGCGTAGCAGAGGGCGGCAGAAAGTTAGGTGGACGGATGAGATTAGGAAGTGTGCTGGGACAACATGGCCACAATTGGTACATGACCGGGGTAGTTGGAGAAATATGGGAGAGCCCTGTGCCCTGCAGTGGGCGTAACCAGGCTGATGATGATGATGATGATGATGATGATGATGATGATGATGATGATGATGATGATGATGATGATGATGAACCGGCTGTGTCGTGGCGCGAGGAATTATAAGCAAATGTGACAAACGGTAGAGCGAGGTCTCAGTCAGTGTGGTTTGAAGAGACATTTCAGGAGCATGTCTGTGAGAGTGTGATTCAGACGCTCCGTGAGGCCATTTGTTTGAGGATGGTATGACGTGGACAGGTTGTCCCTCGTGGCACAGCACTGCAGGATGTCCGCCATAACTTTTGATAGGAATATCCGGCCACGGTCTATGAGAAGTTGTCGTGGAACTCCTTGTAATAAAATCGCGTCGTGTAGAAGAAAATCGGCGACATCTGTGGCGCAGCCTGTAGGAAGCGCTCTAGTGATGGCGTAGCGCGTGGCGTAATCCGTGGCCACAGCGATCTACCTGTTTCCAGAGGTATAAAGAGGAAAAGGGCCAAGTAAATCCAAACCATGCCGAAAGAATGGTTCCTCGGTAATGTCGAGTGGTTGAAGGTATTCAGCGGGGAGCGTTAATGGTGACTTACGTTGCTGGCATTTCTCACAGGCAGCTACGTATCCTCGAACGGAGCGAGCAAGCCCTGGCCAAAAAAAGAGCGTCGGTGGATCCGGTCGCAGGTACGGGATACACCCAAGTGACCGGCAGTGGGGAAGAAGTGAAGTTTGTGGAGAACAGCCGAGCGAAGGTGTTTAGGGATCACAAGGAGTAATGCAGGGCCGTCGGGGTGAACGTTTTGACGGTAGAATGTGCCATCTTGAAGTGTGAATAGGCGAAGGGAATTGTCTGCAAGTGACGATTCCATGCGGCCAATGATGATATGCAAGGACGGGTCACGGCGCTGCTCGTCGGCCTCATCAAGCAGTGAAAAACACAGAGAACACAGGCGTCGGTGTCAGCATCAGACGTAGAGGTCGCGTCTTCGACTGCGTAGTGAGAGAGGTAATCTGCGTCGTGGTCTTGGCGTCCCGACTTGTAAGTCACTGTGTAGGGATATTCTTGCAGTCGGTGGGCCCAACGACCGAGCCGGGCGATACGATCCTTGAGCGACGAAAGCCAACAGAGCGCATGCTGGTCTGTGATCACTGAAAAGGGCTTGCCATATAAATATG